>NC_136273.1:1482049-1789549 GCF_964187855.1 Myxine glutinosa | reverse complement strand
GTGTGGGAGGGAGAAGGCTTGGGGGGAGGAGGCGTGGGAAAGGGGGGGGGGAGGAGGCGTGGGAAAGGGGGGGGGGAGGAGGCGTGGGAAAGGGGGGGGGGAGGAGGCGTGGGAAAGGGGGGGGGGAGGAGGCGTGGGAAAGGGGGGGGGAGGAGGCGTGGGAAAGGGGGGGGGGAGGAGGCGTGGGAAAGGGGGGGGGGAGGAGGCGTGGGAAAGGGGGGGGGGAGGAGGCGTGGGAAAGGGGGGGGGAGGAGGCGTGGGAAAGGGGGGGGGAGGAGGCGTGGGAAAGGGGGGGGGAGGAGGCGTGGGAAAGGGGGGGGGAGGAGGCGTGGGAAAGGGGGGGGGAGGAGGCGTGGGAAAGGGGGGGGAGGAGGCGTGGGAAAGGGGGGGGAGGAGGCGTTGGAAAGGGGGGGGGAGGAGGCGTGGGAAAGGGGGGGGGAGGAGGCGTTGGAAAGGGGGGGGGAGGAGGCGTGGGAAAGGGGGGGGGAGGAGGCGTTGGAAAGGGGGGGGGAGGAGGCGTGGGAAAGGGGGGGGGAGGCGTGGGAAAGAGGGGGGGAGGAGGCGTGGGAAAGGGGGGGGAGGAGGCGTTGGAAAGGGGGGGGAGGAGGCGTGGGAAAGGGGGGGGAGGAGGCGTTGGAAAGGGGGGGGGGAGGAGGCGTGGGAAAGGGGGGGGGAGGAGGCGTTGGAAAGGGGGGGGAGGAGGCGTGGGAAAGGGGGGGGAGGCGTGGGAAAGAGGGGGGGGGGAGAGGTAGAAAACACAAGGGGACCAAGGACTTCCATGACAGAAGTTGGTATTTCAAAAAAAAAAAAAAAAAAGTGCAGGATTTTGGGTGAAATTAGCGTGGGTAGAAAAGATCAAGGTTTTGGATGGGGTAAGATAAGAGATGGTGGTGAACAGCTGTTTTAAAGACCTGGAGAGTGGAGTGGGATTGAAGAGAGTGAGGGAGTTTGTTCCAGAGGCGGGAGAAAAGAGGAATGAAGGAGTGAAGGTGAGCAGACAGTCTTGATTTTGGCAGTTTAACCATAAGAGGGTTGCAGGCAGATCTTGTGCGACCTGTAGGAATATTTGGGGGACAGAGCCCAGAGAGAGCTGGGGGGGGGGGGGGGGGAAAGGCCAGAGAGGAGTCGGTAGAAGACGGAAAGACCACCAACCTGCCTGCGGTGAGTGAGTGAAAGGCCCTTGGAGTTAGCTTCATCGTGGGAGATTCCAATGATTCTGAACACTTTGGTTTCAACAGCGTGAAGACGAGCTAGGTGTGAGGCAGGAGCACCAGCCCAGAGGGGAGAGCAGTATTCCATAGAGCTGCAGATGAAAGCCTTGTAAGTGGTGAGGAGCTCAGGTGTACCAAGGAAGGATTTCGCACGACGGAGGATGCCCAGTCGGCGACTGGCTTTGGAGGCCAGATTTGAAATGTGGTTTTCCGAGGAAAGATCATGGCAGATAGTGAGACCCAAAAGCTTGAATGACAGAACTTCTTGGAGAGGATTATTCAGAAAGTGGATGGGAGGGTTGTCCAGTCGGTCTTTTCGGAGAGACATCGTAAGAGTGTGAGATTTGTCAGGATTGAAAGACATGTTCCACTTGTTTGCCCAGTCTGTGATTTTGTCCAGGTCTGCAGAGAGTGAGGAGGCTGCAGACTGCCGATCTGAGGGATGACGAATGGAGCGACAGAGAGTAGCGTTGTCAGCAAAGAGAAGGAGACGATTTTCAAGAGAGTCAGAGAGATCATTGATGAATACCAGCAAAAGCACAGGGCCCAGAACACTGCCTTGGGAAACTCCAGCCTGAACAGGAAGAGGAGATGAGAGAAACCCATTCAGGGCCACACGTTGACTACGACTAGAGAGGAAGTCTGCCAGCCATGCGTGGAGATTTCCATGGATACCAAAGGAGGAGAGTTTGGTGAGCAGAGCGGGGTGCCAGACCGTATCGAAGGCAGGTGAAATGTCAAGGGAGACAGCTCTAATTTCCTGTTTGGCGTTGAGGACCTCCATCCATTGTTGAGAAAGCAGAAGCAGCATGTCCAGAGTAGAGTGACCAGGTCTGAAACCAAATTGATGGTCAGAGATCAAGCCATTGGAGAAGAGGAAAGATTTCAAATCTGAAGCAATGATGGATTCCATGACTTTGCTGATAATTGGGAGAAGGCTGATTGGTCTGTAGTTGCTAGGATCTGTTTTCGCACCTTTTTTTGTGCAAAGCGGTGATGTTGGCTGATTTCCAAGCAGATGGCAGATGACCTTGAGCAAATGAGAGGGTGAAGAGAACAGAGAGAGGGAGTGAAAGAGCGGAAGAACATGATTTTAGGACCCGTGGGCTGATGCCGTCAGGACCAGTTGCAGAATCAGAGTCGAGGGTTGACAGAAACTTTTCCACCTTGTCAGAAGGAAAGGACACAGAGTCCAGGAGCAGCTGGGTACGACTGGGTATGGTGGGTACAGAGAGGGATGGGTTTGGGACACAAGATTTAGAGGCAAACACAGAGTTGAGGCATTCAGCTTTTTCACGTGCGGAGTCAGCCGTGCAGCCGTTTGAGGTGAGGGAGGGGATGCAGGGGGAACAAACACCAGAAACAGATTTGACCAGATGCCACCAGGATTTGGAAGAGGGAGACAGATAAGAGAGTTCGGTCTTGAGAACGGAGAGATATTGTTTCCTGGCTCTCCTGAGGGTGGACACACACTTGTTTCGGGCTTTGTGAAAGGAAATGAGATTTCCTTCCGTTGGATTTGCTTTCCAGGAGACGAAAGCAAGTTGTTTCTGGGCAACAGCCTCAACACAAGATTCCATGTACCATGGATGGGAGGAAGGGTATGACAACTGAAGACGAGATGGGATAAATCTGTGCATGAGAGAGAGCAATTTACTTTGAAAGAATTCCCAGGATGAGTTGATGTCAGAGGCGGTAGAGATGGGAGACCAGTCCAGATGATTGATGGCTGCTTGAAGACCATGCCAGTTGGCCTGAGTGAAATGCCAGACTCGTCGACGCTGAGGAGGCTCTCTGAGAATGGTCAGAGAGATGTCCACTTTAACAAGCACATGATCAGATGAGCCGATTGGAGCAGAAGAAGAGCAGCAGACATTTTCAGGGAAGTTAGTTATAACCAAGTCCAGAAGAGAAGATGCTCCGTTGACAGAGATCCGGGTCGGGAAATTGACAGATTGTGTCAGTCCCAGTGAGTCGCAGAAGTCCTTTGCTGAAGAGCCATGGCTGGTGAGAGAGGTACCCACACCCAGCCAACTGGCATGGTGACAATTGAAATCACCACATATGAGGAAGAGAGAGTTGGGATGGGTAGATAGAAGTTGGTCCATATTATCAGACAACGAGATGTAGATGGAGTCATCACTGTTTGGTGGACGGTACAACACACATATGAACAAAAGGTGGGAGCGAAGGGGAAGCCGTAGCCAAAGGTATTCCTGGGGGTGAGGTGGAGAGAGGGCAGTGGACGGTGAGTGAGGAAGAGAGTTTTTTTATAAAGATAGCAACCCCACCTCCAGGACGAGGCTCAGGTCTATCATACCGGAGGAGGGAGTAACCTGGGAGAGATACCAAGGAATCAGAGACATCATGAAGGAGGAAAGTTTCTGTTTAGCAGATCACATCTGGTTTGTCAGAAGAAACCTGTATGGAGAGATCAGTCAAGTTTGAGCGAAGGCCCCGGATGTTTGAGGTCCATACCGTTAATGAAGAGGAAGGGGGAGCATCAGATTGAGAACGGGGGGGGGGGGGGGAGGGGTAGGGTAAGATGTGGAAGAGGAGGAAGAGGTAGGGAAAGCCATTGAAGGTGTGTCAGAGATTTCAGAGATTTCAGAATAGATTGGAGAAAGGGAATAATGGGGTGGACAAAAGGTTTGATGGAGATTGGGTGATGCACAGCGAGGTGTTATTTGAGGAGGGGGAAGAGCGAGGCAGAAGGTTGGGGGAGATGAAGGTGAAAGTTGGAAGGGGGAAGAAGCAGGGAGGATGCTTTGAGGAGGAGGGGTGAGAGGGGAGTCTAGGAGGGGAGGAGCGAGGGAGAGTCTCGGAGGGGAGGGGTGTGGGGGGAGTTTAGGAGGGAGGGGAGGGAAGGGAAGGGGCAAGGGGGGAGATTTGAAAGGGATGTGTGATGGGGAAGATTTGGAGGGGAGGGGCAAGGGGGTAGAATTGGAGGGGAGGGGTGATGGGGAAGTTTTGGAGGGAAGGGGTGATGGGGAAGATTTGGAGGGGAGGGGCAAGGGGGAAGATTTGAAAGGGATGGCTGATAGGGAAGATTTGGAGGGGAGGGGCAAGGGGGAATATTTGAGAGATGGGTGATGGGGAAGATTTGGAGGGGAGGGGTAAGGGGGTAGATTTGGAGGGGAGGTGTGATGGGGAAGTTTTGGAGGGGAGGGGGGTGGGGAAGTTTTGGAGGGAAGGGGGGATGGGGAAGATTTGGAGGGGAGGGGTGAGATTGGATTTTGAAAAGTGTACGATTCATGGGAAACGAACATTTTTTGCAAAATGAGTGAGACCTTCGAGTCAAAAATACGTTTGAGGACGCTGAAGAAGGGGTGGAGGGCTGGAGAGTTTCGGGAATGTAGAAAAAAGGAACTGTAAGAGATGGTATTTTTTTTTTTGGAATGAATAGATTTGGTGAGCAAGACGAAAGCATCCTTTTATAGGAGAATAAGAAAAAGGTGTTATAATATATGACAGAATACAGTTCTTCAGGGGAGAGATTAAACATTTCTAACCACGTGATCGCGTGATCACGAACAATGTGAACGAAGAATGAACGAACAAATAAGAACAACAAATAAACGAATAAGAACTGAGAAGGAAATATTTTTTTGGGGTTTTTTTTTTTGAGTGGAGATATTAAACAAGGAAGTATGGGGTGAACGACTGGGACGAAACAGAGAACGAAAGTAATTGCAGTGCATTCGATGAACCGCTGAGAGAAAACAAAACCACAAGGTCAGAGACGGTAGCCTAAGCCTACTAGTACTAGTACTAGTACTAGGCCTCAGAATACGCGACACTAATTAACCGACGATTGTGTATACATGTACGAAAAATTAACACCGAAAATTTTCCTAAAGACACGCTATAGGTACACACACCGAAAGATAGATACAGCCTCGACAAAAACACAATTGTGAAAAAATTACTTAGCTTCGAAAGCGTGAGCGCATGGACAGCTTCGAAAAGACGTGACCTCGCCGACAAAGATCTCGCGAGATCTGATTGATCAAAAATTGATCCGTTTGCTCCTCACAAAAAAACATATCATGTTCGCAGAGTGATCAATCCGTGATCAGCACACCATTTTGCACAGAGCAAAGCGCATTATGCAAATGCCCATATGCTTTTAAAGATCAGCACTTTATCCATAGATGTATAGAAACAAAACTCCATTTTAATACGGGCAATTATAAGTCCCTTAAAACAGGCCGGAAAGTTATCTGCACATCTTATAGTACTAGGGCATGCCCGTACTATATCTATATCTAAAATTATATCCCCCCCTCTATTTACATGAAATGGTTTGGTTCATGAAATGTTTTGGTCCATTCGCAACGCCAAAGCAAACGGCGAACGCTTTACATGAAATGGCTTGGTGCATGAAATGTTTTGGTTCATTCGCAACGCCAAAGCGAACGGCGAACGGCTTGCGAGTACAGTGACAATCCCCTCGGGGTTTTAATTAGTTTTAAAACATCGTTTAACGCCAACATAGCGCCAACATAGTTTGCCGACGTGAAATAAATGAATACGCTCTCAAATGTGCCATCCGAGGCAGAGTGTGTTCGCCACGTTCGGCACACGCGATAGCTCGCTGCTCTCTGATTGGTTGAATCGTTTTTTGGACATAGCTCGGTAAGTAATTGTCCGATTAATATGAAGCCTTGAAAAGGCACATCCTCGGGTCCCCAGCAATATACCTGGCAAGTTTAAAGTATATCGGACCCGTGGTTGTCGAGAAACAGCGGTCACAGACAAACAAACGTACAAACGTACAAACAAACAAACACACAGAGATTACTGGAATTATAGATAGATTATCAATTTGCATTTTTCTCGTGCGATATATTGCTTTCTTTGCCATGGCAACGAGAAAGTTCGCTAGAACCACTTCTATTGGGTGTGTGTTTGAGACAAAGCAAAAAATAAAAGAATTCAAAGTAAAGTTTAAAGAAAGCTTCGTGCACATTTCATGAAGTAAAACCAATAAAGGAATCAAACGTGCACATTCAACATAAGCATGTGACAAGGTCTCAAGAGCACCACAGAAGGGACAATGGCCAGATATTTCAGGAGAAAAAACATGTAAGAGCTTATTGGTGGGTAATATCCAATGTGCCAACCTCCACGACAGGTCGGCAGTTTTCTTTGGAATAAGTATATGATAATAGGCTTTCCAGTTAGGTTGGAAGGGGTATTCTGTAGGCAAGCAATTGTGCCACTTCCTTGACTGCCAAGTTCCTAAGGAGGGCCGGATTGCTTTGACGCAGACCTGGTATATTGCACGATTTTCCAGACCTGCAGATCCAAAACGTATTTTTGGTAAATATTTTATTATTGTACCAGAATTCATTACAGTGGGGGTGACTTCTAAAGTTGGGAAACAGAGGCTTGGCTCACAAACAATTGGGCCATCACCAATGCGAGGAGATTGCTCCCAGTGCACCTTAACTCTGCGGTATACGCCAAGTATTTCTCAAAGCACAGCAGATATTATGCAGTTAGACCGCATGCCAACTTTATTCGCAAGTGCTGCAGCACTTAACCATCTCTTTTTCTCAATCATCAGATCAGCAACGTGATGGACACCATTCTGAACAAAATAATCAACAAAGGAGCGTTCCGCTCTTATTCTTTTGAAAAAAGAGTTGTAGAAAAGAGGCTCACTGAAAAACATCTCTTGGGTGAAGGAAACATAATCACGGTCGACCATGAAAACACGCCAAGCATTTAAAATTATATTGTAAAATGGTGGAAGCAAGGACAGATCAATACATTTCATGTTCATTAGGAATAGACCAGATGAATAGTCTAGCATGCCGACTTGACGGAGGAGGAGGAGAGCAGTGGACCTCCAGGCTAGGTCTGATGGACCATAGAGAAGCCACCAGATTGAGGTGATGCCAAATGCCATTGCCCTGCATACGATGTCCACAAGACCATGCCCGCCTTCCTCCAAGGGAAGATTCAAAATCTCTGGACGAAGCCAATGTTTTCTACTCCAGAAGAAGTTTATTATTGTCTTCTGTATATTCAGCAGAAAGTGTTCAGGAGGTGGAATGGCTTTGATTCTGTGCCACAGTATGGATGCTGCTAGATTGTTGATGACCAGGACTCGTCCCTGGTATGAAAGCAAAGCCAGCAACCCTTTCCATTTCCACAGCTCTTGTTCGAGAGAGTCAGCGAGACCCTCCCAATTTTTCGCTTGTGTTGCTGCATCACCGATGAAAAGACCAAGGTACTTCATTCCGTTGAGGGACCAGGTGAGGTGTTTCGGAAGGACAGGCATAGGCAGCTGGCATGGGCCAGCTGACGCCTGGTCAGATCTTTTACCTGAACTTTGCGTTCTAAACTAACACCACCGTTAATGTTTTGACTGCCAAAACTAACACTCATTCTTTCGGAAAAAGAAAGAAGATAAACAACTAAATAGATCAAAAAAACCCATAGAGACCTCATTTACGAAGCTCCTGCCGAGCTTTCTGGATCATTTTTCTTAGCCGGTGCTTCTGAGCATCAGTGAAATTTGGAGTGTCAGGGTTATTCACAATTTCCTTCAATTTAAAAATCAACACCTGAAGATCAGGGAAATGATCTTTCAGTTCAATGTTCCTTTTCCGATAGGAATCTCTCAAAAAGTCCCGAAGCTCGTCATCCGAAGGGCTATTTACAGCCTTTAGAATCTGAGAGGACTCCTCTTGACCCTCACCATCAGATTCCTCATATGGGGAATCAATTGGTGTTACAGCTTCCTGGCGCACATCACATGATTGCTCAGTTTCAATAAAAGAAACTTCTTCAGGAACGTTTTGTGCCTAGGTCACATTTGAAGTTTCTTCGGGATGTGAGGTGGGGGACTCCAAGCATGTTTGTGACATGATCACGATGCTCGGTTCATGGATGTCACTCTCCTTTAGTGGATTTAAATTATCCTCTTATTCTCTCTTTGCCCTTATTTTCCTCATTAATTCCTTTTTTAGGGGGAGATTTTAAGTGCTTTTCCTCCTCTTGCGATTGACAGGAGGAAGCTGCACAATGAACATCCTCGTGTGAGATGACACTGTCTGAAGGATCAGGAACACTCACTGGGATTGGAAAATTAGAATCCACTTTTTCCTTGATGATGTTTGTACTAGTGGAGGTATCCTTTTCCTCTAATAGGGTAAACCTGTTATCACATTGAATTCCAGTGATGGAGTTTTCACTCATTTGCCTTTTCCCAGAAGGTGACGCACTTCTTCAGTGTCTTTCCCAGAAGGTGACGCACTTCTTCAGTGTCTTTCCCAGAAGGTGACGCACTTCTTACAGCCGATTTACGTTTTTTTTACTTTGGAAACGGTAACCTACCCCTCATTTGCGCTGTCCATTGGTTCAACAGGAAGGGGCGTGTCCACTTGTTTACCTGGTTTATCCTGCACATTTGTCGAGCAGGAAACGTTAACATTAATCTGTGAGTCGTTGTTTCCTGTTTCGACCATGTTAGGCTGCTCCTCCTGATGGTGGCAAAACCGTTTCATATGTCCCACTGCACCACAACCAAAGCACTTTAGGGTGTCGGTGGTGATATATACTTGGTAATTGTGACCATTTGTCGTGAATTTTAAAGCAACATTCAAGGAGGGATATTCCTTTTTGAGAACCATAAAAACCTGTCTACGGAAACTCATCACGTGACTGACACGTTCATCCTTACAGCCCAAAGGGAGCATTATTAATGGGGACACACATTGCCCATATCGCTGCAGCGCTGCAAGGATTGTATCGGTATCGAGAAATGGTGGTACATTTGAAATGACCACTTTCTGAGCAGGGGTATCCAAGGGGTAAACCATAACAAAGTGTCCGGAGTCGAGGGACAAACCTTGTTGTACGATGAGAGCAACGTGCTCTACATCGGACACAAACACGATAACCCGTTTGTTCATACGCGATGCGGCGCGTACCTTATCAAACCCGATCATGTTCCCGATCGCGAGAACAATTGCTTCTACTGTAATACCCTCCGGTGGAGAACACGCAATGCCATGCTCGCGTGATAGTTGCTCAAACGCTGCATATCGCTGCGAATGAGCAGCCGCCATGTTTGGACACACGAGGCTCGACCTCGTACTCCCAGCTCGGGAAGAGGAAGTTAGTAATGCACTCCGACTTTCCCAGCTTAGGGAAAGGGAGCGTTAAAAAAAACAAACTAAGGAAATATAAGCGAGAAAACAAGGTTTGAAGTGAAGAAAATAAGTCGGGGGGGGGGGGGGAAACGACAAGGAACCACCCAAAAACGACAATTACCTTTACCTGCATGATAAGTGTGCTCTGAGGCTCTCTCTCTCTCTCGTCTCAACATAGAAGGGGAAACACAGGGAAGCTTTACAAATAGAAACAAGGACACGAAGGAGCGAAATGGGGGGGGGGGGGGGTGGGGGTTAGGGCAAACAACCAAGACAGAGCACTCACGACACGAAGCGAGCAGACGCCATGACTCCGCACTGCCAGCCGACAGGTGGCGACAGAGAAAGAGAGAGACATAGAGAGACATCGGGAGACAGATAAAGCAGGTTCGTGTTGAATAATAATTCCCAGGTTGAGTTAGTGTCAGGGGCAGTCGATGTAGGAGGTTTCTGAAGAGGAGATGGCTGCTTGCAGTCCCTGCCCATCTGCCTAAGTCAACTGCTACACTCGCCAACGCCGAGGCAGCTCTTTGAGAATACCCAGAGAGATGTTGACTCTCACAAGCATATGATCAGATTAACCAATTGAAGCAGAGGAAGAGCAGGAGACATCTGCGGGAAAGCTGTCATTACTAGGTCCAAAAGGGAGGATTCGCCATAGTGACAAATCCTATTCACAAAGTTCAAAAATTGAGTCAATCCCATGGAGTCACAGAAGTCCTCTGCAGAAGTGCCATGGCTAGTGAGTGAGGTTCCACCACCCAGCCAATTTGCATGGTGACACATTTGAAATTGCCAAATATAAGAAAGAGGTCTTTGGGATGGATGAGGGGTTAAAAGTTGGGCAATGTCGTTTAAGAGAGAAACGTATATGGAGTCGTCACTGTTTGGAGGATGGTACAACACAGATAAACATGTGGTGGGAGCAGAAGGGAAGATACAGCCAAAGGTACTCCTGGGTTTGGGAGGTGTAAGAACAGGACATGGACCGCGAGAGATTGAGTTATTGATGGTTAGCACTTAAACGATAGAGCACAGACAACCCCCATTAGTTATCGTCCTTGGAAAAGAGGAAAAGCTTTCTTTTTTGCCCTGCTGAGGCGAGAGAGAAAAGCGATGTCATAAAGATGGCGTTGCCAGTATCCAGGATGAACCAAAAATTTGAAAGGGGACAAGACATTCAAGGGGAGAGTAGTATTCGGAAGTCAGTATGTAGATTACATAGATTGCATAGATTACATGGATTACATGGATTACATGGATTACATAGATTACATGGATTACATGCATCATAACTCATTGGACTTGCAAACCGAAGTCAGCATGTAGATGAAATGGATTACATGGATTACATGGATTACATAGATTACATGGATTACACAGATTACATAGATTACATAGATTGCATAGATTACATGGATTACATGGATTACATGGATTACATAGATTACATGGATTACATGGATTACATAGATTACAAGGATTACATGGATTACATGGATTACATAGATTACATAGATTACATGGATTACATAGAGTACATGCATCATAACTCATTGGACTTGGTACACGGATTCTTGTGGTGAGGCTGTTGCCCTGAAACAACTTGCTTTCGTCTCCTGGAAAGCAAATCCAACGGAAGGAAATCTCATTTCCTTTCACAAAGCCCGAAACAAGTGTGTGTCCACCCCCAGGAGAGCCAGGAAACAATATCTCACCATTCTCAAGACCGAACTCTCTTATCTGTCTCCCTCTTCCAAATCCTGGTGGCGTCTGGTCAAATCTGTTTCTGGTGTTTGTTCCCCCTCCATCCCCTCCCTCACCTCAAACGGCTTAACGGCTGACTCCGCACGTGAAAAAGCTGAATGCCTCAACTCTGTGTTTGCCTCTAAATCTTGTGTCCCAAACCCATCCCTCTCTGTACCCACCGTACCCAGTCGTACCCAGCTGCTCCTGGACTCTGTGTCCTTTCCTCCTGACAAGGTGGAAAGGTTTCTGTCAACCCTCGACTCTGATTCTGCAACTGGTCCTGACGGCATCAGCCCACGGGTCCTAAAATCATGTTCTTCTGCTCTTTCACTCCCTCTTTCTGTTCTCTTCACCCTCTCTTTTGCTCAAGGTCATCTGCCATCTGCTTGGAAATCAGCCAACATCACCACTTTGCACAAAAAAGGTGCAAAAACAGATCCCAGCAACTACAGACCAATCAGCCTTCTCCCAATTATCAGCAAATGAAATCATGGAATCCATCATTGCTTCAGATATTAAATCTTTCCTCTTCTCCAATGGCTTGATGTCTGATCATCAATTTGGTTTCAGACCTGGTCACTCTACTCTGGACATGCTGCTTCTGCTTTCTCAACAATGGATGGAGGTCCTCAACGCCAAACAGGAAATTAGAGCTGTCTCCCTTGACATTTCACGTGCCTTCGATAGGGTCTGGCACCCTGCTCTGCTCACCAAACTCTCCTCCTTTGGTATCCATGGAAATCTCCACGCATGGCTGGCGGACTTCCTCTCTGGTCGTAGTCAACGTGTGGCCCTGAATGGGTTTCTCTCATCTCCCCTTCCTGTTCAGGCTGGAGTTCCCCAAGGTAGTGTTCTGGGCCCTGTGCTTTTTCTGGTCTTCATCAATGATCTCTCTGACTCTCTTGAAAATCCTCTCTATCTCTTTGCTGACGACTCTACTCTCTGTCGCTCCATTCCTCATCCCTCAGATCGGCAGTCTGCAGCCTCCTCACTCTCTGCAGACCTGGACAAAATCACAGACTGGTCAAACAAGTGGAACATGTCTTTCAATCCTGACAAATCTCACACTCTTACAATGTCTCTCCAAAAGGACCGACTGGACAACCCTCCCATCTACTTTCTCAACAATCCTCTCCAAGAAGTTCTGTCGCTCAAGCTTTTGGGTCTCACTATCTGCCATGATCTTTCTTGGGAAAACCACATTTCCAAGCTGGCCTACAAAGCCAGTCGCCGACTGGGCATCCTCCGTCGTGCGAAGTCCTTCCTTGGCACACCTGAGCTCCTCACCACATACAAGGCTTTCATCCGCAGCTCAATGGAATACTGTTCCCCCCTCTGGGCTGGTGCTCCTGCCTCACACCTTGGTCGGCTTCACGCTGTTGAGGCCAAAGCTTTCAGAATCATTGGAATCTCCTGCGATGTAGTCAACACCGAGGGCCTTTCACTCACTCACCGCAGGCAGGTTGGTGGTCTTTCTGTCTTCTACCGACTCCGGCCTTGCTCCCCAGCTCTCTCTGGGCTCTGTCCCCCAAATATTCCTACAGGTCGCACAAGATCTGCCTGCAACCCTGTTATGGTTAAACTGCCAAAGTCTAGGCTCTCTGCTCACCTTCACTCTTTCATTCCCCTTTTCTCCCGCCTCTGGAACAAACTCCCCCACTCCCTTCAATCCCACTCCTCCCTCCAGGTCTTTAAAACAGCTGTTCACCACCATCTCTTATCTTCCCCCATCGAAAACCTTGATCTTTTCTACCCCCGGTAATTCACCCCAGAGTCCTTGCAGTGTTCATATGTTTTATTCCTCTCCCACCTCCCCCCAAGTCCTCCCGATGTCCCTGCTCTCAAATGTTGTGTTTGTGTCCTTCCCCCTCTTCCCCCTCTCTTTTGCGTCCTTCCCCCTCTCTCCCCATCTTGTCTGCCGCTCCCCTTGTTTTTTGTGTTTTGTGTGTCGGTTTGTCTTTTTGTGTGATAAATGTTAGCTCTTTCACGAGCCTCGATCTTGTATACAAAAAAAAAAAAAAACCAAAAAAAAAAAACCGAAGTCAGCATGCAGATGAAATGGATTACATAGATTACATGGATGACACAGATTACATAGATTACATGGATTACATAGATTACATAGATTACATGGATTACATGGATTACATAGATTACATGGATTACATGGATTACATGGATTACTCGGATTACATAGAGTACATGCATCATAACTCATTGGACTTGCAAACCGAAGTCAGCATATAGATGAAATGGATTACATGGATTACATGGATTACATAGATTACATGGATTACACAGATTACACAGATTACATAGATTACATGGATTACATGGATTACATAGATTACAGGGGAGTAGGTAAATTGTGGTTGGATATTGGCATCTGTGGTGCGGGTAGTTGCACGGAAGTGTTGTGTTGGGTGCATTAGTGGAGTCAATTGGCTGGGCGTGTGGCCTGTTAGTGAGAAAGATTAAATGGGCACTCCGCCACTGTTAGGATGTCGGCCAGGTGAGGCCGTAGGTAGGCTCTGGGAGCCAGTAGAGTTGTTCAATGGGGCCCAAATAGATTACATAGATTACATGGATTACATAGATGACATGGATTACATGGATTACATAGATTACATGGATTACATGGATGACATAGATTACATGGATTACATAGATTACATGGATTACATGGATTACATAGATTACATGGATTACATAGATTAGATATATTACATGGATTACATGGATTACATCGATTACATAGATTACATGGATTACATGGATTACATAGATTACATGGATTACATAGATTACATAGATTACATGGATTACATGGATTACATGGATTACATTGATTACATTGATTACATCGATTACATAGATTACATGGACTACATGGATTACATAGATTGCATAGATTACAAAGATTACATGGATTACATAGATTACATGCATCATAACTAATTGGACTTGCAAACTGAAGTCAGCATGTAGATTAAATGGATTACATGGATTACATGGATTACTTGGATTACATAGATTACATTCATCATAACTCATTGGACTTGCAAACTGAAGTCAGCATGCAGATTAAATGGATTACATGGATTACATGGATTACATAGATTACATAGATTACATAGATTGCATAGATTGCATAGATTACATGGATTACATGGATTACATAGATTACATGGATTACATAGATTACATGGATTACATGGGTTACATAGATTACATAGATTGCATAGATTGCATAGATTACATAGATTACATAGATTACATGGATTACATGGATTGCATAGATTACATGGAGTACATCGAATACATGCATCATAACTAATTGGACTTGCAAACTGAAGTCAGCATGCAGATCAAATGGTTTACATGGATTACATGGATTTCTTGGATTACATAGATTACGTGCATCATAACTCATTGGACTTGCAAACCGAAGTCAGCATGTAGATTAAATGGATTACATAGATTACATGGATTACATGGATTACATAGATTACATGGATTACATGGATTGCATAGATTACATGGGTTACATAGATTACATAGATTACATAGATTACATGGATTACATAGATTACATAGATTAAATGGATTACATGGATTACATGGATTACATAGATTACATGGATTACATGGATTACATAGATTACATAGATTACATGGATTACATAGATTACATGGATTACATAGATTACATAGATTGCATATATTACAAAGTTTACATGGATTACATAGATTACATGGATTGCATAGATTACATGGATTGAATGGATTGCATGGATTACATGGATTACGCAGATTACATAGATTACATGGATTTCATGGATTACATGGATTGCATAGATTACATGGATTACATAGATTACATGCATCATAACTAATTGGACTTGCAAACTGAAGTCAGCATGTAGATTAAATGGATTACATGGATTACATGGATTACATAGATTACATGGATTACATAGATAACATAGATTACATAGATTACATGGATTACATGGATTACATAGATTACAGAGATTACATAGATTACATAGATTACATAGATTACAAGGATTACAAGGATTACATAGATTACATAGATTACATGGATTACATAGATTGCATAGATTACAAAGATAACATGGATTACATAGATTGCATAGATTACAAAGATTACATGGATTACATAGATTACATGGATTACATCGATTACATAGATTACATGCATCATAACTCATTGGACTTGCAAACTGAAGTCAGCATGTAGATGAAATGGATTACATGGATTACTTGGATGACATAGATTACATGGATTACATAGATTACATGGATTACATTGATTACATCGATTACATGGATTACATAGATTGCATAGATTACAAAGATTACATGGATTACATCGATTACGTGCATCATAACGCATTGGACTTGCAAACTGAAGTCAGCATGTAGATTAAATGGATTACATGGATTGCATGGATTACATAGATTACATGGATTACATGGATTACATAGATTGCATAGATTACATGGATTACATAGATTACATAGATTACATAGATTACATCGATTACATGGATTACATAGATTACATCGATTACATAGATTACAAAGATTACATGGATTGCATGGATTACATAGATTACATAGATTACATGGATTTTTTATTTTTTATTTTTTTTGTATACAAGATCGAGGCTCGTGAAAGAGCTAACATTAATCACACAAAAAGACAAACCAACACACAAAACACAAAAAACAAGGGGAGCGGCAGACAAGATGGGGGGAGAGGGGGAAGACTTGCAAAACTTACATAGATTACGTGCATCATAACTCATTGGACCTGCAAACTGAAGTCAGCATGTAGATGAAATGGATTACATGGATTACTTGGATGACATAGATTACATGGATTACATAGATTACATGGATTACAAAGATTACATGGATTACATGGATTACAAAGATTACATGGATTACAAAGATTACATGGATTACATTGATTACAAAGATTACATGGATTACAAAGACTACATGGATTACATAGATTACGCGCATCATAACTCATTGAAGTTGTGGAGAAAACATGGCTACGTCTCTCCTTTGGTTTAAAAAGATTTTTGCATTCACAAGTTCATGTGACATTGCTGATCAAACAAAATATATCGATGTTGTTCTTTATGCAATAAACTAATTTACATTGGAATATTGTTTATTTTCTCTTCAACTTCCAGGAATCATAAGCAAAATGACTTTTATGATCACCGAATCATTGTTTTCCCCAGGATTTGCTCACGGGATGTTTGTCACTGTTGTTGTGCCCGAACAGGCGGTGTTTGACTGCGTTGTTAACTCCCTCAAGAACGTTCTCAACATCCTCATTGTCTACATGCTGTTTATGTTCATTTTTGCCGTCATCGCTGTACAACTCTTCAAGGGAAAGTTCTTCCATTGCTCTGACAACTCAAAGACCACGGAGAAGGAATGTCGGTGAGGACTTTCAGGTTGTAACTGAGTTGCATGTGCACTTGGCATGACAAATACAACGTTCACAAGAGTGCACCTGCAATTGTCCTTCTCGTCATCGAATCCCAATACATGAATGTACATCTTTTATAGGGGATACTACCTGCACTATAGCAAGGAAGGCATTGCACGAGCAGAGCAGCGTGTTTGGCAGAAGTTTGATTTCCACTATGACAACGTCCTCTGGTCCTTGCTCACACTCTTCACCGTCTCCACAGGCGAAGGCTGGCCTCAGTGAGTAAATCTTCACAAAAGGAAGACTGTGCCATGAACTTTTTGAACAATGTACACAAAGTTTTGTTGCAATGATATTTGCCAAAATTGTTCTTTTTCAAAAACCCGGAAAACGAATTTGTTCGAGTGAAAGTGTGCAGTTATGAAAAACAATGCACTTTATGTATAACTAGCGGAGTACCCACCCAGAGTTTGCCCATTAGTTGCTGAAAAATGTATCGTCTATGTTTTGCAAGAACACTATGGATGGTTGTGTGGTGTGTGTTTAATAGGGTCTAGATGGTCTAAAGCAGTGGATCCCAACCTTTTTTCTGTCGTTTCCCCCTTCAACCAATTCAACCGTCCGGATTTCCCCACACCCCTCCCCCCCCCCCCTATATATATATATATATATATATATATATATATATATATATATATATATATATATATATATATATATATATATATATATACCATCACGTGAAAAAGTAAGTACACCCCATGTAAAATTTTCACTTTTTCAACATATTTCAACATATAGCTATTTGATCTTCATTTCAACAATATTTATAGATAAAGGTGATATAATATAACAAATATCATGAAACATTTACATTTTATAGTCCATTGTATAATTTAAATAAACATAAATGCAAATTTCGCATGTGGAAAAAGTAAGTACACCACAACAACACAACAACATGCATTTTAAAGGCCATTTTCCCTGCTAGAGTGGGGGTTAGCCTTGCGGTCCCCATGACAATCTTCTCCATTTTGCCCTATTATCTGCATCTCTCCTTGTTAACCCCCTTGCCCGCATTTCTTCTTCCACCATCTTCAGCCAAGTCTTTCTCGGTCTTCCCCATCCTATACTTCCTTCTCCATTCATTTCCATGACTCTTCTCAACCAGTCACTTTCATCCTTCATCAACACATGACCAAACCATCTCAACCTGTTCATCTTCACAGCATCAATCACAGGCTCTATGCCCATCATCTTTCGCAATTCATCATTTGTCTTCCTCTCTCTCAACGATACTCCGCACATCCATCGAACCATTCGCATTTCCACCTTTTCCAACCTTCGTTGCTGCTCTACGTTCATTACCCATGTCTCGCTCCCATAAATCATAGCACTTCTCACACATGCAGCATACACCTTTCCCTTCAGCTTCAACGACACTCCCCTCCTCATCAGCACGCCACTCAGTTCCCGAAACTTCTTCCATGCACATCTCACTCGAGCAACCGTTGCCGAGTCTGATCCACCTTCTCCATTTAGCATGTCTCCGAGGTAGCAAAATGTTTTCACACCTTCCAGCTTCACGCCGTCTCCAAGATCCAACTCAACATTTCCACCATCTGCAGCTCCCTCTGTGCACACCTTACATTTGAATGTAGCTGCCACACTGGTAAATGACCCTCTCAGACCACTACATTTTTGATGAACCCACTCAGCGCACATTGTACACTGAATGGAGTTCACTCCGACACCCTTCCTGCACACAGCACAGGGCCACTTCCCAGTTCTTTCCACCTCACCACATGCTTTACCACTTGCCATCACCTTCGTCTTTCCGATATTCACCTTCAGACCTTTTGTCTCCATACATTCCTTCCACTTGTTCATCTTTTCCTTCAGTCCATCCATACTTTCGGCAATCAACACCAGATCATCTGCATACAACAACTCCCACGGTAAACCCTCCTTTACGTTCTGAGCCAGCACCTCCATCACAGCTACAAATAGTAGTGGACTTAGTACCGACCCCTGATGCACTCCCACCTTCACCTCAAACTCACCACTGTTCCCGTCCTTCGTCCTTACAGCTGTGCGCACTCTTTTGTACATTGCCATCACTACTCTGATCAACCATTCCTCCACTCCTAACTTCCTCAATGCCCATGTCATTACTTTGCGTGGAACCCTATCGAATGCTTTCTCCAGATCAACAAACCCAAGAAACAACTTCTTCCTCTTCTCCATGTACTTCTCCTGCAACTGCCTCACAATAAAAAGCGCGTCTGTCGTTCCTCTTCCTGGCATAAATCCAAACTGCATTTCGATGATCTTCACCTTCTTCCTTATCCTCCTCTCCAACACCCTTTCCAATACCTTCATTCCATGCTCCAATAACTTTATCGCTCGGTACGAGCCACACTCCAGAGGGCCACCTTCCCCTTGTATAGAGGGACGAGGGTACTCAGTTCCCAATCCACTGGAATGCGGCCTTCTTTCACCACCAGATTACAGATCTGTCATTCTCTTCACACCCCAACTTCGTGCTGCCTTCAACATATCTCCCACAACTCCCTTCAGCCCTCCCGCTTTTCTACCCTTCATTGCTTTTATCGCTTCCTCAACTTCCTTCTCAGTTATCTTCTCTGCCGGTCCTAAAACTGTGTTACTCTCTATGTTGCCATCCCATTCATTCTCTGTATTCAACAGCATTTCCATATATCTTTTCCATCTTCCTTTAAATTCCATCTGGGTCCACAACGATTTGTCCCACTTCATCCTTCAAGCAACTCACCCCCATCACATCACACCTCTCTTTCGCTATCTGCTTTGCAATCCTGAATACTGCTTTCTGACCCTCTTCCGAATCCAAGCGTTCTCCGAATATTTTCCTACATACCTCCTGTGCCTTTGCTACCTCTTTCTTTGCAGCCTTCTTGGCTGCCTTATAACTTTCATGCTCTGCTGTTTCTGCTCCCGTACCCTTCACCTTCTGCCACTCCTTGAACTTTTCCTCTTCTCGTCAATCCTCTTTCCAACTTCATCATCCCACCACCATGTTTCCGAGTGCGTCGGTGGTCCTTTTGTCCATCCACATACCTCACCAACGGCTCCCAACAGACTAGCTTTCATTGACATCCAACCACTTTCAAGCTCAACCACATCACCCTCTACCCTACTGAGCCTCTCTTTTAATGCCTCCCTTACTGTCACCTCTTTCAACCTCCACACCTTCATTCTCGGTTGGTACTTCACCCGCCGAGCTCTCCTCGCACCTTTCACCCTTATGTCGCAGACAACCAAGTGGTGCTGTGAAACAGCCTCCTCCCCCGGGGTCACCTTTGTGTCCCGGAGGTGCCCCCTATCTCGCCTACGCACCAGCAGGTAGTCAACGGTTGTTGTCGACCCACCTGACGTGTATGTAACAAGCTTATTATCCTCTTTCTGGAACTGAGTATTACATATCAACCAATCAGCTCCATCAGCAAACTCCAAAGTCCTTTCATCTTCTCCATTTCTCACACCATATCCGTAACCCACGTGAACTCCCTCAAAACCATCCATACTCCTTCCCACATGTCAATTTAGGTCTCCTCCTACCACAACAACTGTTTTTTGTTTTTTTTTGGATACAAGACCGACGCTCGTGAAAGAGCGAACATTAATCACACAGAAAGACAAACCGACACATAAAACATATAACATGGGGAGCGGTAGACAAGATGGGGCGAGAGGGGGAGGAACACAAACACAACATCTGAGAGCAGGGACATCGAGAGATCTGTGGGAGGGAGAGGGCTTTGGGGGAGGAAGGCATGGGAAGGGGGGTGGGGGAGGGGTGGGAGAGGTATAAAACATATGGACACTCCCAGGACTTCCAGGAAAGAAGTTGGAATTTCAAACAAGGTGGATCTGGGGTGAATTAGTGGGGGTAGAAAAGATCAAGGTTTTGGATGGGGAAAGATAAGAGATGGTGGTGAACAGCTGTTTTAAAGACCTGGAGGGAGGAGTGGGATTGAAGGGAGTGTGGGAGTTTGTTCCAGAGGCGGGAGAAGAGAGGAATGAAAGAGTGAAGGTGAGCAGAGAGCCGAGATTTCGGCAGTTTAACCATCAGAGGGTTGCTGGCAGATCTTGTGCGACCTGTAGGAATATTTGGGGGACAAAGCACAGAGAGAGCTGGGGGAGCAAGGCCGGAGAGGAGTCGGTAGAAGACAGAAAGACCACCTACCTGTCTGCGTTGAGTGAGTGAAAGGCCCTCGGAGATAGCTTCATCACGGGAGATTCCAATGATTTTGAAAGCTTTGGTTTCACCAGCATGAAGCCGAGCTCGGTGTGAGGCAGGAGCACCGGCCCATAGGGGAGAACAGTATTCCATTTAGCTGCGGATGAAAGCCTTGTATGTGGTGAGGAGCTCAGGTGTGCCGAGGAAGGACTTCGCACGACGGAGGATGCCCAGTCGGCGACTGGCTTTGGAGGCCAGCTTGGAAATGTGGTTTTCCCAAGAAAGACCATGGCAGATAGTGAGACCCAAAATCTTGAGCGACAGAACTTCTTGGAGAGGATTGTTGAGAAAGTAGATGGGAGGGTTGTCCAGTCGATCTTTTCGGAGAGACATAGTAAGAGTGTGAGATTTGTCAGGATTTTCTTCAGGATTTGTCAGGATTTGTCAGGATTTTGTCAGTGTCAGATTTGTCAGAACTTCCTCATCTTTCACGTTTTCCATCAGCTTCTCTATCACACACCAGAACTTGTCCTTCTCTTCATCGCTCCGACCAACCTGCGGAGCATATCCCGAGATGACGTTCACCAAGAGCTTTCCAATCATCATTTTCACCATCATCAACCTATCACCCACTCTCGTCACACTCACCACACTGTCTACAAACTCCTCAGAAAACAGGACACCAACACCATTCTCGCCCTCCAGGCACCCTTGCCACACAAACTTGTATTTCTGTCCCTGCCTACCCTTCACCATTGTCACACCACTTCCCTTCCATCTCGTCTCTTGCACACAACATATGTCCACTCTTCTTCTGACCAATACTTCCACCACTTCTCCTGATCTCCCTGTCATTGTCCCTACATTCCATGTCCCAAACCTCAGAAACCGAAAAAAGTAAGAAATTACACCCTTGGCTCGAATAGGTGGTATTGCCCCCTTTGGCAGAAACAACCTCAAGTAGGCGTTTCTTATAACTGTGTACAACTGTACCAGTCTCTGACATCGACTGGGAGAAATTTTTGCCCACTCCTCCATGCAGAATTATTTCAGCTGTGCGATGTTTGAGGAGTTTCTTGCATGCACAGCTCGTTTCAAATCCCCCCACAACATCTCGATGGGATTTAGATCCGGGCTTTGACTTGGCCATTCCAGAACCCTCCATTTCTTTCTTTTCAGCCATTCCTTGGTGGATTTACTGGTATGGTTAGGGTCATTGTCATGTTGCAAGGTCCACCTTCGCTTGAGCTTCAACTCTCCGACAGATGGCCTCACATTATCCTCAAGCACCCTCTGGTACAATGAAGAATTTATAGTGGATTCTATGATGGTGATCTGCCCAGGCCCTGATGCAGCAAAGCTGCCCCAAACCATAATATTTCCACCACCATGCTTTACAGTTGGTATCAGGTTCTTGTGGTCAAATGCTGTCTTTGGTTATCGCCAAACATGTCTTCTGGTACTGTGGCCAAATAGCTCTGCCTTTGACTCATCTGTCCAGAGAACATTGTTCCAGAAGTGCTGGTCTTTGCCGAGGTGTTCATTGGCAAACTTTAGGCTTGCCCTGAAGTTCTTTCTGGACAGCAAAAGTTTCCTCCTGGCACACCCCCCATGTACATCAAATTTGTGCAGCCTCTTTCTAATGGTAGACTCGTGCACTTTGACATAAACAGTGGCAAGAGCTACCTGTAGGTCCCGTGATGACATTCTGGGGTTCTTAGAGACTTCTTTCAGCATCTTGCGGTCTGCTCTCGGGGTGAACTTGCTGGGGCGGCCTGGCTTGAACAAGTTGGCAGTTGTTTGGAATCTTCTCCACTTGTAGATGATCTTCCAGACAGTTGAATGATTGATTTCAAATTGTTTGGACATCTTTTTATATCCCTTCCCAGACTCGTAGGCATCTATAACCTTCTTTCTGAAGGCCTCAGAAAGCTCTTTTGATCGAGGCATGGTGATGCCACACACTTCAACAACAAAAAGCAAACTAAACTAAATGTCTGAGGTTTAAATAAGACAGGTTCCTCCAAGATCCTCTCTAACGATGTTCTAATCATTTGCACCTGAGCTGGTGCACCTGACTCAAATTTTAGGTATTTGAAGTAGTGATAAATGTAGGGGTGTAACTTACTTTTTCCACATGCGAAATTTGCATTTATGTTTATTTAAATTATACAATGGACTACAAAATGTAAATGTTTCATGATATTTGTTATATTATATCACCTTTATCTTTCAATATTGTTGAAATGAAGATCAAATAGCTGTATGTTGAAATATGTTGAAAAAGTCAAAAGTTTACATGGGGTGCACTTACTTTTTCACGTGACTGTATATATATGTATGTATGTATGTATATATATATATATATATATATATATATATATATATATATATATATATATATATATATATATATATATATATATATATATATAATGGTATCTGTAATCTGGTTCTCCAACCTAATGAGCGGACAACATGACGTCATCGCCATGCACGTCCGCCTTGCCTGCAAAGTTCCAGAGGAACCATCTAGCAGTGCGTCATTACGGATTATAAATACAGATACTGTCACAAGTGCATGCAAAACTCACAGTTACCGACCTGGTTTCGCCCTTGTTGGGGCTTCATCAGGGCAACGCAGTGAGGCTTTCCATACACTTGTAACTCTGTGACCCTTTCGGTTTTTATATCAGTCACTATGCGACCTTCATATCATCAGTGGAGAACCGAACATCCCAACCGCAACCAGGTCGACTCCATATGATGAGTGGATACCAGAGATAACGTCACCGCGTGGCAGGCGGTGCGTATCGCTCCCAGCAAGGTGCAGCAGCAGCTGTATGGGACACCTTGCTGGCGGTTCTCCACTGATGATATGAAGGTCGCATAGTGACTGATATATATGAACAAGGAAAAAAAGTAGCCAAAACACAAAATTTATTCGCTTAATAACATAAATAACATCATAAATAACATAAAAATATAGCAACACACACACACCCACACACACACTCCTACACACACATACAAACCTACACACACACAGAGACACATACACACTCACACATATAAATTTTATTCAAAAAATTTATTGTATATAAATTTTTATTTACCGACGATGTTATAAATGTTTATGTTATGTAAAACGTCGAAGAACAAAAGAATTAAAGATTTGAGATTTATTCACTAAAGCACAATATTGCACGAATGCTAATATTGTATTTCCCTTGGATTAAGTTTTCCCCCTGGAATCCTAAAATTTCCCCCCAGGGGGAATTTTCCCCAGGTTGGGAAATGCTGGTCTAAAGGGTACATTCCAATAGTAGTTAGGGTCTAAGGGGGTGTAAAGGCATCTAAAAGGATCGAAAGTGTCTAAAAATGTTTAAGTGGTCTGAAGGGTTTAAAGCTCTAAATGGCCAAGCATCCAAGCAGTCTAAAGGGGTCTAAGCTATCTAACATGTCTAAAGGGTCTGAGGTGTGAATGAGGTCTAAATGGTGTTCAGGTTGAAGGGGTCTAAAGGGAGTAAAGAGACTTAAGGGGTGTGAAGGGTCTAAAGTGCCTGGGGGTCTAGAGATTTTCGGGGTCTAAAAATGGGTCTAAAAGGCATAAAACATCTAATGGGTGAAGGGGTCTAAAGTGTCGAAAGGGTCTTAAAGGGAGAACGGATCGAACTGGGTAAACATAGTCCAGGCCCTACTCATAACCCCATATACAACTCATCCGCAAGAGATTTTGAAACTTGATTTGAGTTATTGGACCATTTACCTTTAAAAAAAATCACACAGGTGCTTCTTCGGAACCGGCTGCGTAGCCATATTGAAAATATGAATTTTGAACCACTCACCATAGAAGTATGTGTAATACCTTGTTTTATGGGTTTTGGGTGTGGGGAATCCATTTGTGACATCATTTTCATGATTGAAGGCCAACGTCACATGCTAAGGTCAAGGTCAAGGTCAGAAATCACAAAAAACGACCAAAATCGCAGTTTTACACACATCGAGAAGCAGACTATCAAGTATAACTCACTATTTAAAAGTTTATGATGTATAGGCTCCGGGCCAGGTATGGTCCATCTGCACCCCCCCCACAACTCTTCGACCCTGGGTTTTTCTGAACCATTGGGGTGTCCTGGGGTGGAAATCAACTGGTAACAGTAAATAAACTTGGACTCACTACCCATTTGGTACCTATATTGGATGGTACCCTCAAAACAGCATATTTTTAAATCCGCGTTGCGCCATATTCGACACACGTGTTCTTTTGGTATTTGTGCCTGCTAATATTAACTCAGAATAAAAAGTTATATACCAAAAGAAAGCTGTTCATCTACTGATCATCATAGAATATTGACACATTACTTATAATGGTACCTTAATGGTCATAACTAGTGCTGAATAGCAGTACCCCACTTTAACGTAACATAATTCGGTATCGACCGTACTATTTCATCTTACACACATAATATGAACACATTACACCTGATATGCTTACATATATATTTTATTGGCTTTCTCCTGTATATCAGCTTTAATTTGATACCAGATACATCCCCATAGCTTCAATTCTCTTTTTTATACAGCGTGTCAAAGATACTACCGGTATGGGGTGATATTGTAGGCGATGCTGCATTTGTCAATTTACAAATGCTGCCACGTATATCATGTACATATATGTTGGACACATGACAAAATCTATGTATTGTTAATATGTGTTACTTAATATATTGTTGTATTGATGTATCACTGTAGTTTATTGCAGGAATTTTGACGAAAATGGCATGCAGATCCTTCCATGTTTGTATCCTGCGTAAATTGAGATCATCAGATTGTACAATTATGTTATTTAAGTGTCTCTTACAGCGACAGAACGAGTCAATTAGTTAAGTTAAACACCTTTTTTTACATAGTTAAGTATGCAATATAAGATATTTTTTATAATTAAGATGCAATTTATAATAATTATTCAGCTTGGTACTTACCAATATTTTGATGTGTTTTGCAGGTGAAGTAACAACGCTAATATGGAACATCCGGCGCGAGCGAAACGTACACGTGAGAGTGAACAACCACCCATTGTGTGCATAACTCATGTAAAGGGACTGAGCTATGGAGAGTTGCACTTGTTATCTGGACTCAAAAATTCTGAGAAGAAATTGGCCAAGCTGCAGGAGGTCAAAGAAAGACGCCTTGCACAACCCCCACAGTCTCCGCATATGATGAAGGACACATGTGATTTGGTCCCTGAATCTCTGGCCGAACACCATGGTTTCCACTGGGAGTGTTACAAGCGTTTCACGATGAACTTAGACAGACTGAACCCTCCTACTGCAGGTACATCTGAAACAACTGGTGCCACAACTCAGCGGATGGCCCATACTAGTTCTGGTGACAAGATCATATTTAAGCCAGACTGTATCTTCTGTTCTTCGGAAAGTCGTAAAAAAGTGAAAGTGCATGGCAGTTGGACTACCCAGGGGATGAGCCAGTTCGAGTATGAAGGCTGGAAGCCGGTACTGGAGATGGCTGAAATGAAGCAAGATGAAACGCTCTTAATGAGGATCCGAGGCCATGATCTTTTTGCCTCTGAGGCAAAGTTCCACAAAACTTGCCGTATGAAATATATGCAAAAGCCAGAGAAATGGCGCCGTACTGACGAAGAGGCACAGCACCATCAAGGAGAATTAGAAGAAGCCCACAGACAGGCATTCGATGTGGTATGTGATGCCATTGAAAGGGATGTGTTAATGGCCAAGAAGATAATGAAACTATCCGACCTGAGGCAAATGTATGTCATTAACCTGCAAACCAGCAAATATGCGAATCCTGACTACCGAGCCAGCAAACTAAAACTGAAGCTTGAAAACCACGAGCCTTTCAGGGAGAGACTATCATTCTGTGATCTGGGAAAGTCCTACATAATATTCAGCACTGCAATTGACGTCCAGACAGCAGTGAAACAAGCCTTCAAATTGGGATCAAGAGATATGATTGAGAGTGCAGGTAGCCATTTACGACTGTCAATTCTGGATGATTTCTCGAATGCCCCAGAACTGAAATGGCCACCAAGTCCTTCTGATCTCCAACAAATGGACGATGTTATACCAGATTCACTCAAGAAGCTGCTATGCTACATCATAACTGGAACAACATCAGCAAGGTCACAACGAAGCCAGCGATTAGTTCAATCAATCGGCCAAGATATCTGTCGCGCTGCCACCAAAGGCTCTTGGAAGCTTCCAAAACACATCATCATGTGCACGTCCCTGAGACATCTATACAGAAGTGAAAAGCTCATAACCCTTCTTAATAGAATGGGACACTGTGAGAGTTATTCATTTTCACTTGAATTGGAGACTGCACTGGCCGAATCAGTGATGAAGTCATCGACACAACTCTCCAACCAAATCATCAGGTCACCACGAGAGCCGTCTGTCTTCCACTCGGAGTTTGACAATTTCGACTCATTGGTGAATGATCTGACAGGAAAAGGTTCTGTTCATACAGCACACGGGATCATGATGCAAGAAGTCAGTGATGATCATGCCGCATCTGGTCCAGCAAGGCCAACTCAAGTTAGGACCAAACGGCGTTCTCTGCAGTTGACGGAAGCAACCATATTACCTGACTGCTATGTGACCAAAAGACAAAGCCCGAAACTTCAAGTAAAACAGCTTCAATATCCAGGATCTGTAGGAGAAAGAGGAACATCGACCAAACTCCAGACTCTATGGATCATGATCCGTCTCAAGGCAGAAACACAACAACAAGTTCCTGGTTGGACCGGTTTCATCTCAGAGACAGGTGAAATACCAAAGAAGCTCACAACGATAGACTACTATCCCGTCATCAATCAACCAATTACCGAGTACAAAACTGTCCAGGAATGCTTGCGTGCTGCTGAAGAGGCCACCAGAGAAGTTGGCCAGCCTTATGTCATTACCACATTCGATTTGGGGGTATGCATGAAGGCATTCCCCCTAGTATGGAACTCCCCCGACAAGTACGAAAGTCACATCATTCTAATAGGCACCTTCCACCTTGTTTGTGCTTACATGAAAATGATGGGTAAGAAGATGGCTGGGTCTGGTCTGTCAGATATCCTCCTGGAAGCAGGATTGATCGGTAGTGGATCTATCACAGGTGTGATGTCGGGAAAGAATTATGACAGAGCGTTACACTGTCATAAACTTATGCTGGAATGCTTGGAGAGGCTTCTCTTGGCGGAATACCTCAACGAAACTAATGCTGATGACCTGTTCGCGTCCCTCCCTGATGACTCAACTAGAAGACTGCAAGATCTTGTTGAATCCCCCAGTCAAATGACCTTAGAAGCTGTCTCGACGGATGAACTCATCATGAAGGTCATAGATAACTATGATACATTTCGACAGAGTGTAGCAAAGGGACGATTGGGGAAAACTGCTGAGCTCTGGGTGTCGTACATGGACCATGTACGTCTAGTCCTCTCACTCCTTGAAGCTGTAAAGACTAACAACTTTGTCTTGTATGTTGCGTCCATCAACGGTATGACTCCCCTCTTCTTCAGCTTCGGTGGCCAAAACTACGCCAGGTATTTGTCGTATTTCTCCATCTTCTTAGCCAACGTAGATAGCTCGCACCCGGGAGCTTTGACCCTCATTCGACGAGGAGCAATCAGTGTTGCTCGCTCCTTTATCCCTGGGAATCGCTGTGCTGTTGACAAGACAATGGAGGAAACCTTCATGAGACATGCAAAGTCTCATGGTGGTGCTGGTGCAGGTATATCTGGACTACTCACCAATTACCAGGCATATCAGAGGTGGGTCCGCACCCTTCACGAAAGGTCTCTCTACGTTGATGCATGTCTTGGTATGGCTCACATGACAGACAGCGGACAGGACACTAAGCATCGTGATGTACGTCCCAGAGAGGTGAGAAAAGGAGAGAGGTTGGTGAAGAAGACCATGGATGCGGTATGCAGTTTCCTGAATCCATTCACGGTAGACACAAAGGACCAGCTGTTGATTCTATCGTCAGGCGGTGCAGCCTCTGATGATGTTGCTGCAGATGTTCTGAAGGCTGAAGCCATCGGTCAACAAGCTCATGATAAATTTGTTGAGGTCCGACTGAAAACTGGCGAAGATTTTTTTGAACCAGTAAAACGACTCAATCTCAAAACTCTGAACAACATGAACAAAAGTTCCAAGACCAAGACATCAAAGAACAAAGTCACCCAGTTCAAGCACCAGGGAAACGTTGCATTTCAGCTTTTGCTGAAATCGCAAAATCAAGGGCTACAACTTGACCTAAAGGAACTGATGTCATACCCATTAACTCCAGTACCATACAGCTTGGCGACCGGAGATGGGTACCTAGCAAAGACAGACAAGGCAAAGGCATTCCAGCTCCTGACCAAGGACTGTACTGACATCACTGTACCACAGGCAAGGGTCACCCTGACAGTGTATGACGGAAATGCCACCTTCTACTATCTAAAAGACATTCCTAACAACTTCAGCCAGATCTGTTCCAAGGTCTTTGACATCATCAGTAAGACAGGAGATGTGGTGTTCAGCACAGATCAATACCTACCTGGATCAGTGAAGTCGATGGAGAGGCGACGTCGCGGCTGTGGAGAAAAGTTGATTCTAAAAGGAGAAGCTACAAAGAAACCGCAAGATTGGAAAATGTTTCTCTCGAACGACGAGAATAAAATCCAGTTCATCCGACTGCTACTCAGGCTCTGGAACAGTGACCAGTATGCTTCTCGGTGCCATGGTCGAAAAGTGATCTTGATATGTGAAGGGAAGGCATACCAACTCACATCCACAGATGGTCAGACAACAAATGCCAAAGAGTTGCCTCAGCTGGAATCGTCTCAAGAAGAAACAGACTCGCGCGTGATATTATACGTAAACTACGCCAGGAGCCAGAAATATGAGTTTGTTCGAGTGAAGAGCCCAGACTCGGATGTATTCTTCATCTTACTGCACTACGCCGCATCGATAAACGACATAAAGATACTGTTTGACACAGGCACAGGAAACAAGCAGAGGCTAATAAACGTCAGTAAACTCGCAGCAGACTTCGGCCAAGAGAAGAGTACTGCTCTTATGGCACTTCACGCCTACAGCGGTTGTGACAGCACTAGCGCTTTCCGAGGGATTGGAAAAATCAAACCTGTTAAAACGCTGCTTCGTCTGCCGCAATACATCCCTATTCTCAACAAGCTTGGAGATACGTGGGATGTGCCAGAAGAGCTGAACAATCAACTAGACAGCTTCACATGTGCCATGTATGGAAGAGGAAAGGTATCACACGTTGATGATCTGCGACTCCTGAGAATAAATGAGCTATGTGCCAAGGAGAATCGTCACCTACCCTCAGGCAATGTAGACATGGCCAATATTCCACCATGTATGAGGAGCCTCACACAGCACATCCGAAGGGTCAACCACCAAGTGGGAATTTGGAAGAGAGCTCACGTTCCTCGACCAAGGATTCCCAAAGCAAGTCCAGGCCATGGCTGGGAAGAGGAGAAAGGCTGCCTGGATCCTCTCTGGTATGATGGAGACATGCTTCCGCGTGAGCTGGCTGATATAGCTCAGGTCATGTCAGACGACGATGAGAGTGATGATGAATCAGGTGATGAAACACCTGATGATATGGATCGTGTTTTGTACAGTGATACCGATGAAAGTGACAGTGACGATGACTGATCATGATGGACATATGCCATTCGTGCAAGCAAGCCAACTTGACTGCACTCATGCAGTGTTTGACTTTTGTTGATAATTAACAAAATGCAATTGTTTGTTTGTGTTCTTTTGAGAGTGGATACTTGTATTATATGATATAATGTGGTTAACTGAGTGTACGACATACATATGTAATTGTAGGGATAAAACTGACTGTTAATATTATTATGATATCTGTTGTTGAGCAATAATGTTTGGTTTATCATCAAAATATTCGATACTAAAAATTTTTTCAATGGGATGTTAAAATTTAGTTTCAAATAAGAAATATTTTTACTTTTACAGTAAATATTCGAGCATTACATTGTTACTGTTCTGTGGAAGGTGTTTGACCCAGTGTATGAATATTAATATGATGATATTAAAAACTACTGTGATTAATAAACAAGTTTTTCTTGTTTAATATGTTAATAAGATGGCAGTATGATTATGATATTCGATTATGAATGACATTTATAAGTGTAATAGGCAGTTCTTTTGAATATAGACAAAGACTGTTACCGAGATTATATGATTCATGGTTCCCGCGAAACAGGTAGTATCTTTGACACGCTGTATAAAAAAGAGAATTGAAGCTATGGGGATGTATCTGGTATCAAATTAAAGCTGATATACAGGAGAAAGCCAATAAAATATATATGTAAGCATATCAGGTGTAATGTGTTCATATTATGTGTGTAAGATGAAATAGTACGGTCGATACCGAATTATGTTACGTTAAAGTGGGGTACTGCTATTCAGCACTAGTTATGACCATTAAGGTACCATTATAAGTAATGTGTCAATATTCTATGATGATCAGTAGATGAACAGCTTTCTTTTGGTATATAACTTTTTATTCTGAGTTAATATTAGCAGGCACAAATACCAAAAGAACACGTGTGTCGAATATGGCGCAACGCGGATTTAAAAATATGCTGTTTTGAGGGTACCATCCAATATAGGTACCAAATGGGTAGTGAGTCCAAGTTTATTTACTGTTACCAGTTGATTTCCACCCCAGGACACCCCAATGGTTCAGAAAAACCCAGGGTCGGAGAGTTGTGGGGGGGGTGCAGATGGACCATACCTGGCCCGGAGCCTAGTAAATTATACTTTGCCTATATGATTGCTTTGATGGAAGGTCAAGGTCATGCTCTGGATGTTAAGACCATTGCAATTTTATTACTCATTACCAACTTGCCACTGACTAAGGTTGTTTTATTACTAAACAACATTAATTTTATTGCTTAACGCTTTTATATCTTAACACTTATATGTTACAGATTCGTCACTTCCGTTGTGGCGGTTTTCATCCACTGTAAACATTTATGGTTCCATGTACTATTATTGTTTTCAAAAGGTTTATTGTGTATGAACTGTTTTCAAAAGGTGAAAAAGTTCATGTTAAAAAGAAACAGGAAACCGGATCGGGAACCGGACGACGAAGAGGAAGAGGAGAAAAAGAAGGCGGAGCGAGGGAGTTCGACAAGAAAGCCGAGCTGCTCCGAGTTCTGAAGCGAACGTTGTCGAACGGGAGTCACTAGCGAAGCTTCGGGTTTCCCGGGAAAGGGATTCCTGCGACAGAGTTGTCATCGCTGTGACCGATCAACCTGCGTGTCAGGTTTTTGGCGGTGGATTCCGAAGAGAATCATCGAAGGGCCGTTACGTCTCGAGACCGGGCCGCCGGCCATTTTGACTCGCGCGCTTTGCGCGTCGAGCAAGGTTTCTTTGCTTCGTCAGCCGTTTTCACCGCTTTCAGACGTATCTGGTGTGTGTGTGTGCACCTTGGCTTTTGAAGATTAATTTGCGGTTCGCCGACTGTGAGCTGTGAAAGTCCATACGCGGGGGTGTGATTTCCCAGTCGCCTGGAGGGCGCCTTTGGATTTCCCAGTCGCCTTGAGGGCACCTTTTTGCAACTTTGGCTGTGTGACTGTACTTGCCATCCGAACGGGATTCTGGTCTCGATTGGTCATCGATCTGACAATCGCTGGAGCGAATCAACTTTGGCTTGGAGCCGGGAATAAGAGACATTGGGAATGTTCTTGGTTCACTCACTTGGAGCACAGTGAGTTATATATTACGAAACTGATGGTACCATCATAGGACATATTGATTGTACTTTTGATTACTATTATTGTTGTACTGTTATTCTTGTGTGATCTTAATACAATATTTGTTTGTGAGTAACAATTGGGGTGGCTTCACCATTGATCTTTGACATACAGAATAACACATTTTTCTGCCGTGACTCCTCTCGGGGCTCGGAGGTACACCGTGACCAGGGGGTCGGGGAGGAGCACGTAACAGAAATTGGGGGCTCGTCCGAGAAATTGGGATCCTCGTCTGGGATTGAGATATTGGGGGCTCATCCAAAATTGGCCCAAATTGAAATTGGTGGCTCGTCTTTGGTGATTAAATTCCCTAACACTCGTCCGGGATTAAATTCCCTAATAACATTCATCTGGGATAGAATTCCCTAAGATTCCCAAAATTCCCAAATTTGGAATTTTTCTAACAATTCACCACATACAAGGCTTTCATCCGCAGCTCAATGGAATACTGTTCTCCCCTATGGGCTGGTGCTCCTGCCTCACACCTGGCTCGGCTTCACGCTGTTGAATCCAAAGCTTTCAGAATCATTGGAATCTCCGGCGATGATGCTATCTCTGAGGGCCTTTCACTCACTCACCGCAGGCAGGTAGGTGGTCTTTCTGTCTTCCACCGACTCCTCTCCGGCCTTGCTCCCCCAGCTCTCTCTGTGCTCTGTTCCCCAAATATTCCTACAGGTCGCACAAGATCTGCCAGCCACCCTCTGATGGTTAAACTGCCGAAATCTCGGCTCTCTGCTCACCTTCACTCTTTCATTCCTCTTTTCTCCCGCCTCTAGAACAAACTCCCACACTCACTTCAATCACACTCCTCCCTCCAGGTCTTTAAAACAGCTGTTTACCACCATCTCTTATCTTCCCCCATCCAAAACCTTGATCTTTTCTACCCCCACTAATTCACCCCAGATCCACCTTGTTTGAAATTCCAACTTCTTTCCTGGAAGTCCTGGCAGTGTCCATATGTTTTATACCTCTCCCACTCCCCCCCCCCCTTCCCATGCCTCCCCCCCAAAGCCCTCTCCCTCCCACGGTTCTCTCGATGTCTCCATGTCTCTCGAATGATCTCAAATGCTCTCAAATGTTGTGTTTGTGTCCTTCCCCCTCTCTCCCCATCTTGTCTACCGCTCCCGATGTTATTTGTTTTATGTGTCTGTTTGTCTTTCTGTGTGATTAATGTTCGCTCTTTCACGACCCTCGATGTTGTATACAAAAAAAAAAAAAAAATTCCCCAACTTTAAAAAAAAAAAAAAAAAAATTGGAAGATTTGATAGTCACCATGGTGTTTGACGCAGAGAGGTTTGCAGCGTCCCCTAATGAGGCACAGTTCCAAGCGTTAAAAAGATCGGAACTCTTGATATTGGCCAAACATTTTAACTTGGAGGTCCGAGCTCATATGAAGAAAGCAGAGATGCAGACATTGGTGGTAGAATGTCTGGTGGGACAATGAACATGGAGAGAGGTAGCCTTGGATTGGTAACCCGAGGAAAAAGAAAATGTGGAGCTCTGGAAAATGGAGATGCAACTGCAGAGCCAGGAAAGGTTAAAAGCAGAGGAAAGGAGAGCTGCAAGAGAACTCGAGGAGAGAGGAGCAGAGGAAAGGAGAGCTGAAAGGGAACTCGAGGAAAGAAGAGTAGAAAAGGAACGAGAACTCGAGGAGAGAAGAGCAGAGGAAAGGAGAGCTGATAGGGAACTCGAGGAAAGAAGAGTAGAACAGGAACAAGAACTCGAGGAGAGAAGAACCGAGGAAAGGAGAGCTGAAGAAGAAAGAAGAGCAAAGGAAAGAGCAGAGGAAAGGAGAGCCAAAAGGGAGGTAAAGAAACGTGACATGGAGTATCAGAAGGAACTTAAACTCAAGGAGTTGGAATTAATGGGAGAACGGAGAGAAGTCGTATCCATGCCGGCTGGTTCGACAACTAGTCAGAACACCTGGGATGTTGGTAGGCATGTGGGGCTGGTTCCACCCTTCAATGAAAAGGAGGGTAGCCAAGTTTTTTTTACACTTTGAGAAAGTGTCTCAAATGCTAAAAAGGCCTGTGGGGACCTGGACTATGTTAGTGCAAAGCGTTTTGGTGGGTAAAGCTCAAGATAACTTTTCGGCTTTACCGATTGACCAATGTGCAGATTATGAGAAAGTGAAGAAAGCCATTTTCAAAGCCCATGAATTGGTCCCTGAAGCTTACCGGCAAAAATTCCGGAATGCCAGGAAGAGGGAGAGTGAGACCCATGTGGAGTTTGCCAGAATGAAGGAAACCATGTTTGATCGGTGGTGTGATTCGAAGGGGGTTGGGAAAGACTTCAACCTGTTGCGACAATTGATCTTGGTGGAGGAATTCAAACAGTATGTCCACGCAGACATTAAAGTACATCTGGAGGAAAAGACGGTACCAGAGTTGTATGAGGCAGCAACCGTGGCAGATGACTATGCCTTGACACACAGGATGGGGTTCCACAAACCTAACTTCCCGCCTAGAGTTCGCCAGGGGAGTTATGGTACATCCGGTGCGGAGAACGAATATTCATGGGGGCGGCCAAGAGATGACTATGAGGACAAATCTGATACCGCGAATTTTAGGGATCAGAATACTACAGTTCCAAGACAGACTTATCTTCCGGGGGGCTCGAGGCAGACCACGAGTTTTTCTCCGGGCCTACTTGCACTTTTTGCAAGAAACCTGGGCATTTGATGTCCCAATTTATGCCCTGAAAAGGATAAATCAGGAGCGGAGTCAGACTAGTACAACTCCGAATGCATTGGCAAATGCGAGAAATCGTCCTTGGAGGACAGTGCCTTGTGAAGGTTCCCATGCCAAAGTTACGGCATCACAGAATGACCTTGTTCAAGAGGGTTACAAACCTTTTATTTCAGAGGGGTTTGTGTCACTGGATGGAGACTTGACTAACAAGAGACCTGTTAGGGTATTGAGGGACACAGGAGCACATCAATCTTTGATGCTTGAGGGCATTTTGCCATTGTCAGAGAAGACGGCAACTGGTGTTAGTGTTCTTTTACAGGGGGTTGGTGGCTGTGTTAAAGCCCCACTTCATGTCATCCATTTGAAGTCTGATTTGGTGTCAGGACCGGTCACCGTAGGGTTGCAAGCCACTCTACCTGTAGAGGGAATATTGTTACAGATTTGGGAACCCCCTTCACTTGTAAATATCCCCCTGAGTAATAGAATCCCCCTTTTATAAATTATTAAATATCGCACCCTAGGCCATCGCATCACGCAGCCAATCTTAGAATCATCTTGCTAATTATTTCCGATTCTATGTTTAATTAAGGCTCTGTGTCCACTAGATTGACACTGCGTTGCATTAACAAATAAGGATAGCTCCCCTTCAATAACTCCATACCCCCAGCAAATTCTCTATCTCTCTGCAAAGCAGCTCGACAAGCGTGGGGTGCGCCCTCTCAACTGGCCTTGGTTTGAAAGCTGCGTTCGCCGCCATTTTGAACATGTGCTCCATGCTCTGTATTGGACAAGAAGGCGGGGTCACCGAGAAGAGGCGTGACCGTGGCTCGCAACAAGGGCGGAGCTGTTCAGCTCCGTTACCAAATAAGGCTACAAACAGAGCACGGGGGCGGGACCCAAACGGCCGAGGGCGTGTCACGACCCTGCTTAATATATGCGTTCGAGGATCACGCATAAAGAGATGGGAGGAGCCGAGCCGTTGAGACCAGCAGAGGCGAAGAGTGCGCAGCAAAAGAGGGTTGCCTGACGTGAGAGATCGTGCCTTGCCTGAGAGAGGAAATCCCATTATTACTGACAGAGAGAGAGAGAGAGGGTCGTGGCGTCGACGTGGCAATATCTGTTCCAGCGGTTGTCGGGTTCGCTCCAAACCAACGGCGCGAGGTCGGAACGGAACCTCGACGGCTGAACGAGCCGAAGCGGCCGCCTTTGCCAGCTGAACGGACCTTCTCCTGCCATCATCCCCGTGTGAGTCTGTCTTTGTTTGTTCTATCCTGGGTATAAGTAAGACTGCATAGATAAGGCTGCCCTGTGTTCTTTTTACATCCTTCTACCTTTGTACAGCTTTGATCTTTCTTTTCCTCTGGTGTTTGTTAAAATAAATGTGTGCTCTTTCTCCAAGCTTTGGTTTCGTCTTCATCCAGTTGCTTTAGTCTTTTCTTTCCATTGGTCTACGTGGCACGATTAAAACCGCTATAATCGGGTTAGTAATTGTTAACGGCCTGGGTCGTGACTCGCTTCGCTCGGCGTGTCCATTACCGTCGCGACTCGGGCGGGGCTGTCTCCTCGCTGGTTGGGAGGTCACGGTAAGCAGGTATTCGGGGGGTCTTTTTCGGGGGGTCTCTGGCCCGATTACCCTGGTCGTGGCTGACCACCAGTGACGTCACAGACCCCCAGGATCGGCGACGGCCAGTATAACGGACAAGGGGTTAATCCCCCTTGCTAACGGGAGAGCCGTTGTCCCAGATCTGTAACAAATGGTGTCAGGAGAGGGATATGAGGCCCGAACCAAATTTTTTATAACATCAAAAAATTTGGTCAAAATTAAGAGCGCCTGAAATTTTAGAATATCCCAAATTTGAGTCGTGCCATGGAGGACCAAGGCAACTGGATGCCGGTGGGGTTAGAAGATAAGGTAGAGTTAGAGGGTTTAGAATCGACCCAGGACCCCAGGGAGGAAATGGAGGAGGAGAGCAATGAGGATGTGGTTGCGGAGGGTTCAGACACACAAAATGGCGACCTCGCGCACGAGGTTGGAGGCGCATCGCACATGGCTGCGGCGGCCACGCCCGCTGCACCAATGGGCTGGGTCCATTTTCTGGCACAAATGAGAACCTCTATGGAAGAGTCAATGTATAATTGGAAGAGGGACGCCATGTCAGACGAATCCGGGTGTGATCTGGAAAAATTGAGGGAGGAATCCAGGTGTGAAGTGGAAAAACGGATAGCAGAGGCAAGAAGGGATAATAAAAAAATGATGGAGGACATGAGGCGCAGGTCGGGCGAGCAGGTCCCAAGGGTACGCGACGAGGTAACGCGGGTCGAGGAGCGCAGATTGAGCGATGTGGAGCAAAGGGTAGCCAAGTTGACCAGGGCTATAAGGGACAAGACGCGAGATGTGGAAAAGCCGACGACCGTCAAATTGGATGAAAAAAATGTCGGGAGCACCGGGGAAGGTTGAATTGGAAGACGGAAATTTATGGGCGCCGGCGGTCGAGGTAGAGCAAAGCGCGGGTAAAATGATGGGTATAGAGATCGCGACCCGGGGAATGGAAAAGCCGGCGACCGCTGAGGTAGAAGAGGGAATTTTAATAAAGCCAGCGGTCATCGAGGTGAATAAAGAAAAACAAGTAGTGCGAATTGAAATTGGAGAGACCGGGGACTTAGAAAAGCACTCGCGGCAGGGAAAGATGGGAAATGTGCAAAGTCCCTGCTCACATCACGATGCTGTGCTTAATAACACCAATGAAAGTTTGCAGGTGGTGTTGGAGCGAAGGAGAAGAATCCCCCAGGTGAGTCGTGCTGTATATTGTGCGGGGAGATTTTGCAGGAGGATGTTTGGCGCAGAAAGAATTTTCACGCGCTTGGGATCGAGAAAGCATCTGGGCATTAGTGAAGGGTCCCCTGTGAGTGGTGTGAGTGGGAATGGCGCGCTTGTGGAAAAAAGTGTGCATCGGGGAATGAGCGTGTTACAAAGCACGAGTGTGAAACCGAGTGCGAGCGAGAATGCACGTCGGAGTGTACGGAGTGTGACACGGAGAGTGAGTTGGTGGAGGTGCGGGTGCGAGGATGCACGCTTGGGATGGACGGCGAGAGTGTGCGAGGAAGCACACCTGAGTTGGTTGTGGCGCGGGTGTGGGAGAGCCCATTGAAGCGCGTGAGTGGGTGGATGCGAGAGTGCACGCCCATGGTGAGTGTTACGGAGGACGTAACGGAGGAGAGGTGTGGAACGAAGTGTGCGAACGACGAGTGTGCGCAAGAGGGTGCGCGAGAGGTGTGGTGTGTAACAGGGAGTACGGTGGTGGAATGGACGGAGTGTGTGGAATGTACGGGCGGCGTTGGAACGCTGGGCTTGGTGAATGTGAAAAGGGTCGCGTATGCGTGTGAGCATGCGAGTAAGGCATCGACGTGGACCGGAGCAACGTTTAGGGCGACAGATAGCCGAGGCGAGCACTCGGGGCGCGGTGCGCTTTGTTGGATGCGAGGCTCGGCGCGGATCGGTGCTGCATCGCTTCTCTTCGAAGTGTCGTTGCCGATTCGGGCCTGGCCCCGCCCCGCATGGTCGAGTCCGGGCCTCGCCGGGCAAGGCGACCGGTCCGGTTCAAGGGCGGGTAGGAGGAAGCGGAACGGTGTTCCCTCATGGGGGCGGCGTTCCGGCCGGGCGAGATCGGGCCTTCGGGCGGGAGACCGGAAGGCTCCGCGCCGAGATGGTGCGTGGAATCTCGGCCCGACCAAACTGCCTCCCCCTGAATCGAATGCCGGACAGATTCAACCTGCAGGCGACCAAACCACCCGAATTCATTGCTCGGTTTTGCGAAGCCGAGTTTTAATGATGTAACGACGCACCGAGGCTCAGATATAGCGGACTGTGATGATAATAGTGTTTTGATCCGAAATTTAGAATAGTGAATAGGATTGGTGGAAGTGATTGCCAAAAATTTGATGATTGGCAAATGATTGGTAGAATGATTGGCAGTGATTGGCAAATTTTGATTGGTTGGAATTTGATGGCAAAATTGATAATGGGAGATGCCCGATGTGGTGGGATGACAACTCTGCCATCCCTCACACACAAGGGGGCACATGAGCGCTAGCTATGGGGTTATGGCAGTGAAAACTAGCCCGGGAGGTTTAGGATAAAATGATAGGGACCTAGAGATTACCATAGGTAACGGCAGAGGTAAGGAGCGACATTGGACAGGTAGTCGGGGACGTAGAGAGGTTAGAATGGGTGATAATGACATGGGATGTGCTTAGTTTAAAGGGAAGACGGGGAGCACCAAGTTAGAAGGAAACCAGGTAGATCAGATGATGCTGTGTGTTTGAGAATCGAAAGTGTATGGAGCAGTGAATGGGTGAGTGAGGTGATTGTGAGTTGTGTTGAGCGTGGAAGAGTATGAAGCAGCGTATGAGGAATAATTGTGATTGTGGATTGTATTGAGCGTGGAAGTGTATGGAGCAGTGTATGAGGAACAATTGTGGTTGTGCACTGTATTGAATGATTGAAGAAGCCTGGGAGGAAGGAGGGTGCAGGAAGCACCAGGTGTGATGGCACAGGTGTGCAAATACAGGTGTATGGAGAATGGTTGTGTGGAATACATGGAGTATGGAATATATGGAGTATGGAATGGATGGTGTGGAGTGAGTATGGTGGAAACTGTGGAGTGGAGTGGATGGTGCGAAGGTGTGTATGGGGAGGATGGACCCCATCACGAATACCCGGGGAGGGTAGTTTAAGAGTTAGGTAGAGGGAGTAGGTAAATTGTGGTTGGATATTGGCATCTGTGGTGCGTGGTGGAAGAATGGTGTTTGGATGGGTGCATTAGTGACATGGAAATGGCTGGGCGTGTGGCCTGTTAGTGTGTGTAGTTAAATGGGCACTCCGCCACTGTTAGGATGTCGGCCAGGTGAGGCCGCAGGTGGGCTCTGGGAGCCGGTAGAGTTGTTGTGGATGGGGCCCGAGGATCCAGAGGATGGACCCGGGTAGCCCAGTGCCAGAGAGGGCACTGAGTGGCGAGAGTGCCAGAGGGCCTTCCCCAGTTAGATAGGCTAGGGTAAGAAGCAGGTAAGCTCGGAGGCAACTGCAGTGGTGGAGGTGTGCAGGTGGGTAGACCTGCTGGGAGAGCCACACGACCCAGTCCTGAAATTGTGCAAAGGCACAGGGAGTTGAATCGGGGGAGTGAGACCCACAAATTGATGAAGCACCACAGTTTGATCAATGGGAATTTGGTTCTTAAAACCGCATAGAGTGTAAGATGGCCAATGGATTGGCAGGGAAAGACCCCGGGTAGTGTAAAGTGTGTTAATGTCATTTAGAAGGTAGATAGAATGGAAATCTCCTCGCACCATGTACATCCACTCACCTGGGGCGACGTAACTCCACACCATGCCATGTGTTTTTGTTATTTTTGTGCAGATGTTTGGAATGTGAGACGCATCATGACGTGGGTGACATTGTGCATAATTCCATCTCTTCCTCCTTAGGAGGGACTGATGATGAATTGGGGGATGGCAAATTTTGGATTAGTGGGAGTGAAGACGAATTTGGTATCGGGAAGATATGGGGAAGACAAGACAGATAGCAACGGATTTGTAAGGTGTAGTGTAATGTGTAGGTTTTCGTAAATACGGGGAGTGGCAAGGGCGGCAGTGTAGGTCACATGTGGGGGGCGTACGTAGGGACGAACCTTTGTCAGCTCGCTCCCATGCGCCCCTCATTCTGCATTGCCTTGTTTTGATGTGTACCCTTGCGCCCTGACCCATTACTCACCTGTCTTCTGTCTCCCTGTCTCCCACCCGAGAACCGTGCTCTCTGGGCCCTGGGGGGGGGGGAGGATGTGCCGGCGCTGCATTTGTGTGCCCGCACTTCCGCTGCCTGCTGCCTGGACCGGTACACCTATGGACCACACGATCTGTGTGGCCGCCCACGTATTGACCACGGGTTTTCTGGCCAAGCACCACCCACTTATGGACCCCATGGGATGGGGCCCGGAATCTCTGCTGGGACAGCTTTGCTGCCAGCATGCTGGCTTGCGGACCTCGGGAGGGGGCACCTCAGCCTAACAGGTGGACCACCCTGTAGTCGGCCCATGTTGGCCATAAAAAAAAAGTTGGACACTTTTGTGCCCTTTTTGTGCTTTCCCCCCTTATTTATAAATAGGCCGCAAGCCAGGAAGTCCAGCCAAGTAAGAAGACAGAAGATCGCCATCGGCAGACCATCGGAGCATGGCGGACCATCGGCCGTGCTGACACCACCAGTGACATTTGAACTTTGTTTGAAATAACTGTGCACCAGATGGTGCTAACTGCATGGCTGTATTTTGGGTGTGGTGCTTTATTGGTGCTTACGGTGCTTTTATCAGTGCTCTGAGGTTGCGCTGCATATCAATGCGTGCCTCAGATCACCCGTGGGTTGGTGTATCGGTGCAGTGCAATGCATGCCTTTCCTCTCCTTTTCAAAAACAACATCTGCATTTTGTTTCCCAAAATAACAGGTCCTGGGTTAGTGTTGTAAATACCAAATAGTGTAGTCTCTTGTAAATAAGCTCCCCACCGTAAATGTGTAGTTTGAAATTAATTCCGCAATTCGGTTAGTTTGTGGGTGCAAGTCTGTTAGACAGAAGGCAACATAGCAGGGGGACATATTTAATTCCCTGGTAAAACTGTCGCACTCAGGGTCAGTGTAATATCAGAGGGTTTTACATCTAAGTGCCACACTAAAAGTAAAGTTGTCGGGCCAGGGACGGCCCTGGAAAAGAGAAGGGTGCAGTGTTACAGATTTGGGAACCCCCTTCACTTGTAAATATCCCCCTGAGTAATATAACCCCCCTTTTATTAATTATTAAATATCGCACCCTAGGCCATCGCAACACGCAGCCAATCTTAGAATCATCTTGCTAATTATTTCCTATTCTATGTTTAATTAAGGCTCTGTGTCCACTAGATTGACACTGCGTGCATTAACAAATAAGGATAGCTCCCCTTCAATAACTCCATACCCCCAGCAAACTCTCTATCTCTCTGCAAAGCAGCTCGACAAGCGTGGGGTGCACGCCCTCTCAACTGGCCTTGGTTTGAAAGCTGCGTTCGCCACCATTTTGAACATGTGCTCTGTGCTCTGTATTGGACAAGAAGGCGGGGTCGCCGAGAAGAGGCGTGACCGTGGCTCTCCACAACGGCGGAGCTGTTCAGCTCCGTTACCAAATAAGGCTACAAACAGCACGGGGGCGGGACCCAAACGGCCGAGGGCGTGTCACGACCCCGCTTAATATATGCGTTCGGGGATCGCGCATAAAGAGATGGGAGGAGCCGAGCCGTTGAGACCAGTAGAGGCGAAGAGTGCGCAGCAAAATAGGGTTGCCTGACGCGAGAGATCGTGCCTTGCCTGAGAGAGGAAATCCCATTATTACTGACAGATAGAGAGAGAGGGTCGTGGCGTCGACGTGGCAATATCTGTTCCAGCGGTTGTCAGGTTCGCTCCAAACCAACGACGCGAGGTCGGAACGGAACCTCGACGGCTGAACGAGCCGAACCGGCCGCCTTTGCCAGCTGAACGGACCTTCTCCTGCCATCATCCCGGTGTGAGTCTCTTTGTTTGTTCTGTCCTGGGTATAAGTAAGACTGTATAGATAAGGCTGCCCTGTGTTCTTTTTACATCCTACTACTTTTTTTTTTTTTTTTTTTTTTTAATACCTTTGTACAGCTTTGATCTTTCTTTTCCTCTGGTGTTTGTTATAATAAATGTGTGCTCTTTCTCCAAGCCTGGTTTCGTCTTCATCCAGTTGCTTTAGTCTTTTCTTTCCATTGGTCTACGTGGCACGATTAAAACCGCTATAATCGGGTTAGTAATTGTTAACGGCCTGGGTCGTGACTCGCTTCGCTCGGCGTGTCCATTACCGTCGCGACTCGGGCGGGGCTGTCTCCTCGCTGGTTGGGAGGTCACGGTAAGCAGGTATCCGGGGGGTCTTTTTTTGGGGTCTCTGGCCCGATTACCCTGGTCGTGGCTGACCACCAGTGACGTCACAGACCCCCAGGATCGGCGACGGCCAGTATAACGGACAAGGGGTTAATCCCCCTTGCTAACGGGAGAGCCGTCGTCCCAGATCTGTAACAATATATTTTGTTATCGGGAATGATTTGGCCGGTGGTCAAGTTTCTGGTAATTCGATGTTTGTTGAAAAGCCTAGTATGGAAAATAACACCGCACAGTTAGAGCAGAAGATTCTGGGTATCTTTCCATCCTGTACCGCGACTCGTGCTATGGGTAGGAAGCGCTCTGAAGAGAAGAGGAAGGTACTGATGTCACGCTTTGCACAGGCAAGTCTTGTCAAGTACCCTGAAACTAAGAGTCAGCACACACGGATCATGAATGGAGGCAATGTTGGCAAGCTCTTTGTAGGTGGACTGAACTTCAACACAAGGGAAGATGTTGTGGACTCTGTCTTCGGCAAATATGGACCACTCTTGGAAGTGCTGCTGATAAAAGACAGGGAGACGCAAAAGTCCGAGAGGGTTTGGCTTTGTCATGTTTGAAAACACAAAGGACGCCAAAGATGCAGAAAAGGATTTGAATGGTGAGGATTTGAATGGTCAGACCATAACAGAAGAGAATGCAGGCCATGGGCACCGAAGGGGCTACAGAGGAAGAAAACATGGAGATAGTTGCAGGGGTGGCTATGGCTCCCGGTGTGGGAGTAGTAGTTTTGGTGGTGGCCGCAGTCGAGATTACTATGGAGGCTCCCAGAGTTATGGCAGCTCCCAAGAAGGAGAACGCTATTCACGTGACTACAGCGACAAGCACTCCAACTGTGATTATTATGAAAGTTAGGAAGAGTTTGAAGCACTGAATCCTGCGGAGCAGCCGAGCCAAGATTCCTACACGGATTAACTGTGAAATCCACGTTCCTAAAGGCGTCCATGTAGTGAATACTTCCAGGCCTCACCACCCAACCACCATGAAACCTGGCTCTCAGCTCGGCCTCCTTAAAAAAGTGCTATAGATTTGGTTTGCTTTGGATTTTTTATATCAACCCCTTAACCTTCATTCAAAAAATGAAAAATAAAAACCAGAGGTTGATGAGATGGAGTTTGGCTTTGCAGGAGTTCAACTTGGAAATTGAGCGTGTAAAGGGCAGGGACAATGGCGTTGCTGATGCTTTGTCCAGAGTGAACTAACTTTTGAAATCTCTGTAGGTTGTTTGAAGTTTTGTTGCTTTATTTTTGGGAAATATTGATTATCGTTGCTCAAGGGAATTGATGATTTGGGTGTGAGTTTACTTTTGGTTGTTAAAAGAGTTTTTGCCTGCAAAGAAAGTTTTCACTATGTTCAAACTTTCTTTCTTGACGGGGGGGAAGTGTTACGGATTCGTCACTTCCGTTGTGGTGGTTTTCATCCACTGTAAACATTTCTGGTTCCATGTACTATTATTGTTTTCAAAAGGTTTATTGTGCATGAACTGTTTTCAAAAGGTGAAAAAGTTAGTGTTAAAAAGAAACAGGAAACCGGATCGGGAACCGGACGACGAAGAGGAAGAGGAGAAAAAGAAGGCGGAGCGAGGGAGTTCGACAAGAAAGCCGAGCTGCTCCGAGTTCTGAAGCAAACGTTGTCGAACGGGAGTCACTAGCGAAGCTTCGGGTTTCCCGGGAAAGGGATTCCTGCGATAGAGTTGTCATCGCTGTGACCGATCAACCTGCGTGTCAGGTTTTTGGCGGTGGATTCCGAAGAGAATCATCGAAGGGCCGTTAAGTCTCGAGACCGGGCCGTCGGCCATTTTGACTCGCGCGCTTTGCGCGTCGAGCAAGGTTTCTTTGCTTCGTCAGCCGTTTTCACCGCTTTCAGACGTATCTGGTGTGTGTGTGTGCACCGTGGCTTTTGAAGATTAATTTGCGGTTCGCCGACTGTGAGCCGTGAAAGTCCATACCCGAGGGTGTGATTTCCCAGTCGCCTGGAGGGCGCCTTTGGATTTCCCAGTCGCCTTGAGGGCACCTTTGTGCAGCTTTGGCTGTGTGACTGTACTTGCCATCGGAACGGGATTCTGGTCTCGATTGGACATCGATCTGACGATCGCTGGAGCGAAGCAACTTTGGCTTGGAGCCGGGAATAAGAGACATTGGGAATGTTCTTGGTTCACTCACTTGGAGCACAGTGAGTTATATATTACGAAACTGATGGTACCATCATAGGACATATTGATTGTACTTTTGATTACTATTATTGTTGTACTGTTATTCTTGTGTGATCTTAATACAATATTTGTTTGTGAGTAACAATTCGGGTGGCTTCTCCATTGATCTTTGACATACAGAATAACACATTTTTCTGCCGTGACTCCTCTCGGGGCTCGGAGGGTACACCATGACCAGGGGGTCGGGGAGGAGCACGTAACATATATCCATAAGAACCACCTTTAGAGGTCATTTTCCCCGCAGAGCAAGGGTTGGCCTTTTTTGGGCACCATGGTCCCTTTTTGTAGCAATGTTTTATGGCCGGATGCCCTTCCTGCCGCCAAGCCTGTTAGTCTCCTCTTGCGACACACAGGGAGATACCAGTGAACTGGTACTCAATTTGCCGACCTCGGAAGGATGACAGGCTGAGTCAACCCACCTGGCGTTAATTCAGCGATCGACCAGGATTCGAGCCCAGGATCCTACGATCCCAAGCCGGCACCCTAACCGCTAAGCCAACACCAGGCCGACTTATATCCATCAGGAATGCTATCAATTCCATTATCTAAAATAAACCTCTTATCATCAAAAGCCCCGAATGACTTTTTATGTGTCTCCTCCGTATGTAATTGATGTTTATAACTTCTTATTGTATTCATTCTTCTATACTCTTCCCTTCTCAACATCAAACAATCATAATAATGCTCAAAATTTATAGTCTTTTGAATTACATTCTTCTTTATTCTCTTCAACTTTCTATCACTCTTTTTAACATCCCCATCAATATATTTATACGCATAAGCCTTTGCTCTCAATCCCACAAATTCACTCATAACCTTTCCACCCTATCCATCTTTAAACTTTCCAATAACCTATTTATTCTTTGTAGAAAACAACTTGTTGTTTTGGTTATAATTGCTTGTATCATAAGTATTAACATCCTGAGACATATCCTTATAAATATCTTCCGTATTCATTATTAAAATAAAACTATCTGTATCCATATAAAGTAAATGAATATCATCCACATATCTCCTCTTTAAGTTGTTGTAGTAGTAGTCATACATTAATAATTTTGACAAGTCAAGAATTGTTGTTCATATATAAATAGGCTTATCCATTTCAATACTCTCTTTCATCACATGAATAGCACAAACGTTCTCTGAAAACACCTCTACTCTTTGAAAACTGGGTCTATTAATTAATTTAAATGCGCGTTTCCAAGATGTTTCAAGTCTTATATTTTGTCTGTTTCTAACATTTTCCAGTCTTTCCAAACACAGCATTATTCATTAATTTATAAAAGTCCTTCTAAAAATCTTTGCCTCTGTTCTTCTCTTTGTATAAAAGTCAATGTATGTTTTTAACCAATGACTTTGTTTAAACTTTAAAACTCAACGAATCTTCTTTACTCTCAAACCAGGAGCCAAATATTGTCTCAACTTCCTTTGATGTAGATTGTAGAACATAATTATCTTTATCATAAAATGTCATAAGTAGTTTCTCTGTAGGCTTTCCTTTAGCAGAAAATGATTGTTGATAATATTACCAAACCATTCCTTCTTTGGTTTCATCTTATCAGGGGCATAGGGAAAGGCTTTATGTTTATTATGTAGTTCTTCTGGGTATTTTAAATCAACCTCAAAATAATATCCTACCGATGATTTATCCAATTCACTTTGACTTGATACAACAATACCTTGTAGAACCTTTTCATCATTATTTTCTTTTTCTTATTTACGTTTTCCATAAGGTAAAGCCTGAGACATAGCCCATCCATACAAATTGTTAGCATCTTAATACATAAAGTAAGAACTATCTTTTGTTGTATCATAACCAGGAAGATATTTGTTGTTTGCTTTAGCATATATGTTTGAACATACTTGAGACATTCCTCCTCTTTTAGCCTTCTCTGTCATCAAAAGCATATCTACATCACCGATTAATTCCAAATTCTGTTTTGTCATTTTTAACACAAGCAACGGTACCCGCCCTGCGGGCGGGGCTTCAATTGGGAAACCCAAATGAAAAGGCAAAATATCAGAAATTGAACGCTTTTTTATTTTAAACGATTCATATAAACATCCGTTGAATAATATCACACGCAAATCATCAAAATCTAAACAGTATCTTTAGAATTTCAATAAAAGCCACATCACTGTTCATATCGGTAAATATTATTCCATCGTGTTTCAAATCGTGATCGATACACTATGATCGTGATGATCGTGATCGTGAATCGTGATCGAATCAACAGTTAAAAGGATTTTGAGCCGATAGCTGTTACGGCCTTGGCAAGATCGATGGAGACAGCGATCTGTTAGCAATCGATGGAGACATGTTGCTTTCCCCGGTGCCGCACAAACGACTGCACCGATCGCGCGGCACCCGGGAAAACAACATCGTCACAATGAGAACAATGAACGTCATGCGAACGCGAATGTTATGCGGGAGTCCAAACCTGCGAATGCTGGAGACTAAAGCTGAAATTGGGAAAACTAAATAGCCTATTTTACTCCTGGAGATCCCAGGATTATCCACCCAAAATATCTTTGCGATCGGTTCAGCAGTTTTTACGGTACCTTCGAACAGACAGACAGACAGACAGACAGACAGACGGCCGGACATTTGGTGAATTATAGTAAGATAGCACTCCAAGCCAACCCTGGGGCTGTGTAATAATGAGCAGCGTCTAATCCACATGAATCCTTCTTATGACAAACTTCTCTGAAAGCCTCAAACACATCAGCCAAAAAGAGCACTCCAGTCTTAAGACATATAAATCATGATATTCACCGAGATTCTTGATATTAAACTTCTTCCAAACATTTTGTGCTTGAGTATAATCTTTATCAGTTATATTAGTTTTATTCAACTTGGTGTAGAAGTCATCTTTAGAAGGGAGTTGTGTCTCTTCAAACCTCTCAAATGAGTTCATATAATCATCTATATTAGCCGGCTAAGCCGGTGTTGTGAATGAACGCATACGTATTATGTTGAAAAGCCAGATTTTGCTTAATCCTTTGAGAATTTCGAAGCTTTGACGCACCAAATCGCTCCATGGAAGCCGCCATGGAGGCCGCCATCTTGCAGATGCGGAGGTATGCATAAAAAATTGAGAAAAAGTTCAATAGGAGTTTGTTTCACCCATTTTTTTTTGATTCACAATCTTATGCACCTCTAATTTGTAATTAAAATACTTTAAGACCAACCTCGTTCCCCGGGCCCGCATGGGCCCTGGTTATCTTCAACGAAAATTGTCACCAAACACCGGAACCAATGAGATTCGAGCATTTGAAAAAATATTTCCAAAAAGCTTATTACCACGTTTCGGAGGCTGAAAACGGCGTCAAATATTCTAAATTTGACGAAGAATTATTTATTAGAAATCTCACGGCCGAAGGGGATAGTTTTTCACCGCCGGAAATATCCGAAGTTGAGACGGAATTCACTGAATTAATCAAGAAGGAAATTTTATTAATTTTAATCTCATCCAGAATGCAAATGGTGTCATTTTGAACTAGGTGCGGTACCTACTACCAACTACCTAACCTACTGATGTCATAGTGATGGGTAAAATAGTGGCAAGAGGCTTTGGCTTCGCTGGCTCATTGCGGCTTTGCAGTTGGGTACTAGTATATTAGCCGTAGGTGATTCTGTCTGTCTTGTCTGTCTGTCTGTCTGTCCAGGGGTGTGCCTTACTCCGTTTAGAGAGTAGCTCCACCCATTCTGGGAGAGGCTTCATAAACAAATATCCACCATTTTATTAACTCGCATAGCTTTGAGGCCTGTTTAGTTAGGCCGTGCTGTCTTGCTCTCAGTTTTATTTCAACTCAAATTCGATATATCATTTCATTTTTCACAGTCGCTAACATAGTTTTAGACTCGGTGGAAAAAAACCGGGAATAAAATCCCTTGAAAGTTTCCATTTATGGAACGAAATGAATTCTCAAACGCCTGTAAAATAAAGCCCATTGAGTCTCTCTCACACCTTTATCTCCAATCTAACTCACCATCTGATTTCATTTTTATCGATGGTTTTAGACTCGGTGTCAGAAATAATTGAGAACATTCACGCACACATGGGAAAATGCTGAGATATATTTTTAAAAATTGCGCCACGATGAATCATACACTGCCCAACATGACACAGACATGTCGACAAATATTAAAAATTCGCTTTTTCTTTTCCGTTAATACATATTACTTTTCCGTTTGATGACACTCGTCACAAAAACGTCAACAATGATGTCGATGTAGCGGTTACCGGAAGCATTACACAATCCCGTTGCACCGGCCGATGACGTAACCGGCGGGCGGTCACTTGCCCGGGCTCGTCCGGACTTGCCCGGACTTGCCTTGCCCGGGCGGACACTTGGTTTGCATACCACGCCCCGTTGAGAGGCGTGGCTTACCGATTTGCATACCACGCCCCGCCTGAGAGGCGTGGCTTTTGTGTGGTGAACTTTGGTTATAAATTGCCGCCCGTTCTATCGGGCTTTTCAGTGCTTTTTAGTTTTGCTAGAAATAAATAGCTCAGTGAAACTTCGTTCCTGGTGTCGTCCATTTTGTCCGGCTTTATCGTGAGCATAGCTCCACAATTGGTGACCCCTTTTCAAGAACACGGCGATGGAGTCATCTGTAGCTTTGAAGCTCCCTGGCTTTTGGGAATCGCACGCAGCCGTCTGGTTCGCCCAAGCGGATTCTCAATTCGCCCTGCGGAACATTATGGAGGACGACGCGCTACCACCATGTGGTCTCCGCGCTCAATGCCTCCTCTGCCGCCCGGGTCCTGAGCTTCCTACAGAACCCGCCGAATGCCGACAAATACGGCGCGCTCAAAGGCCTACTCCTCGGTGCATTTGGAATCACGGAGAACGAACGCGCGCGACAACTGCTCGACCTCCCGGAGCTGGGTGAGGCCCGTCCATCCGAACACATGGACCACATGCTTGCTCAACTCGGCGACCACAGCCCAGATTTCCTCTTCCGTGAGCTGTTCCTCTGGCAGCTGCCCGGGCAGGTACGATTAGCTTTGGATAATTCGCCCATCACGGACCCTCGTGCCCTGGCCAAGGAGGCCGATAAATGTTTCTCGGCCAGGCGACACATCGGAGCGGCCGCCTGGAACCCTGGGCCGACCGAGGCAATGCCCGCGCCACGACCGGCGCCACCACCGGCCAAGTTAGCGCCACTGGCGGCAGCGGCCGCCGCGACGCCCCATCGACCGAACCCGACGCGACCGCCGGAGCCTCCACCAGAGCGGACCATGTGCTACTACCACGCCAGGTTTGGGCAGAAGGCCAGAACGTGCCGCCCACCGTGCACTTTCGGCAGGTCGGGAAACGACCAGGCCGGCGCTCGCTGCCTGCCATGAGCGTCGGCCATTCAGGCAGCCTTCTGTTTATTACAGACACAGCGTCCGGGTGGCGTTTTTTGTGCGACACCGGCGCTCAGCTGAGCGTGATACCCGCCTCGGTGCAGGACAAACAGGCCACGCTTTGCGGCCCTGCCTTGGTCGCCGCAAACGGCTCCTCCATCCGCACCTTCGGTTTGCGCAGCATCGCATTCTGCTTCGGTGGCCAGCACTTCAGGTGGGACTTCATCACGGCGAACGTACCCATGGCCTTGCTGGGTGCAGATTTTCTTTGCGCGCATGGGCTTTTGGTTGGCGTCAAATGGCGTCGGCTCATCAATGCGGAGACCTTCAGCTTGCTCGCTTGCTCATTGAGCGGCTCTGCACCAACCAAGCTAACCTGCGCTCTCCCGGCCGCGGACGATTTCACACGCCTACTCGCCGAGTTTCCCACCCTCACGCAGCCGACGTTTTCGGCCATCGCCGTCAAACACGGCGTCGAACACCACATCCCAACCACAGGTCCACCGGTCTACGCCAGGGCTTGTCGCCTCGACCCGGCCAAACTCGCCATGGCGAAGGCGGAATTCGACGCGCTGGAGCGATTGGGCATTGTGCGGCGCTCGAATAGCGTATGGGCCTCACCCCTGCACATAGTGCCCAAACCGGGTGGCGGATGGTGACCATGCGGCGATTACCGCCGTCTCAACGACGCCACCACCCCCGACCGGTACCCGATACCACATATACAGGACTTTTCCGCCCGTTTGGCGGGGCGGGTGATCTTTTCCAAGGTCGACCTCATTCGGGGCTACCACCAGGTACCCGTCCGGCCGGCCGACGTGCCGAAGACGGCGGTAATTACACCTTTTGGCCTCTTCGAGTTCCTTCGCATGCCGATCGGCCTTAAAAACGCGGCCCAGGCCTTCCAACGGCTGATGCACAGCGTGCTGCGCGACCTCACCTTCCTTTTCGTCGACTTGGACGACATTCTCGTCGCCACCACTTCCCGGGCGGAGCACCTCATCCACCTGCGCACGCTTTTTGAGCGCCTCGGCCAGCACGGCCTCATCATCAAACCGGCGAAATGCCAGTTTGGCGTAACGGCCGTCGACTTCCTGGGGCACCGCATCACGAAGCGCGGGACCGTGCCGCTGCCGACCAAGGTGGAGGCAGTCACAAGTTTCCCGCGCCCCCGCTCCATCAAGGCCCTACAGGAATTTTTGGGAATGGTAAATTTCTACCACCGGTTCATGCCTCGCGCCGCCCAACTCATGCGCCCCCTGTACGAAGCCCTCCGGGGCAAGCCGGCCAAGCACGACGTCGCCTGGACCAAAGAGATGGACGAGGCGTTCACGGGCGCTAAGCTGGCCCTCGCCAACGCGACCATGCTGGCGCACCCGGCGCTCGACGCACCCATCGCCCTCACCACGGACGCTTCCAACTAAGCAGTGGGCGCCGTGCATGAACAGTGGGTGAACGGGGCTTGGCAACCGCTGGCCTTCTTCAGCCGACAGCTTCGCCCTAACGAGCGCAAGTATAGCGCTTTCGACCGCGAGCTCCTCGCCCTTTACCTGGCCGTTCGCCACTTCCGCCATCTTTTAGAGGGCCGCCCGTTCACGGCGTTTGTGGACCACAAACCCCATGTCTTCACCATGGCCAAGGTTGCAGAGCCGTGGTCGGCCCGCCAGCAGCGCCACCTCTCCGCCGTGTCCGAATTTACGACTGACATCCGGCACGTCGTGGGAAAGGACAACGCTGTGGCCGATTGCCTCTCCCGGTCCGGGGCGAACGCCGTCCACCTCGGTGTGGACTTCGCCCGCATCGCGGCTGACCAGACCGCCGACCCCACGGTGCAAGCCCTCGGGACAGCGGACACAGGCCTGCGGTTGGCCGACATCCTCTTTGAGGACACAGGCACAGTTCTCCTGTGCGATGTTTCCCTGGGCCAACCTCGCCCCATCGTGCCCACCGGATGGCAGCGGCACATTTTTGATGCCCTCCATGACCTTTCCCACCCGGGCCGGAAAGCGTCGCAGAAGCTCATGGCAGCGAAATTCGTCTGGCACGGGCTCCATAAGGACGTCCGTGACTGGGCCAACGCCTGTGTCGCCTGCCAGCGCGCGAAGGTCCACCGGCACACCCAGGCCCCGTTGGCACCATTCGACGTGCCAGCGCGGCGCTTCGACCACGTCAATGTGGACCTGGTGGGACCCCTTCCCTCCTCGCGGGGCTTCACCCACCTCCTCACGATGGTGGACAGGACCACCAGGTGGCCGGAGGCCGTCCCGCTGGCATCAACAACATCCGCCAATGTGGCGCAGGCCTTCATTGGCACCTGGATTGCCCGTTTCGGCGCCCCCTCGGACATCTCCTCCGACAGAGGCCCGCAATTCACCTCTGAGCTTTGGGGCGCGGTCGCCCAGGCCTTGGGGGTCAAGCTGCACCGCACCACGGCCTACCACCCCCAAGCCAATGGCTTGTGCGAGCGGTTCCACCGCTCGATGAAGGCCGCTCTCAGGGCCAGCCTCCAGGACGACGGTTGGGCTGACTGGCTCCCGTGGGTCCTATTGGGCCTCCGAACGGCCCCTAAAGAGGACCTCCAGGCCGCCACCGCCGAGCTGGTCTACGGCCAGCCACTGCGCGTGCCGGGCGAGTTCATCCCCGACGCCACCGGCCCCTGGTCCGCGGCTCGCCAACGCCCGGTCCTCCAGGAGGCCGCCAGGAGGTTTGCCCCCGTGCCCACGTCCCATCACGGCTGCCCCCAACCCCACGTCCCCCCAGCACTTCGCACTTCGGAGTACGTTTTCATCCGGAATGATGCACACCGGGGACCGCTCCGGCCGCCGTACGATGGACCTTTCCGGGTCCTGAAGAGGGACGACAAGTCGTTCATCGTGGACATCGGCGGCAAACCGGACCACATCTCCATGGACCGCCTCGATCCGGCCCATTTGGACCTCGGCCAACCTCCACGGTTGGCCCTTCCTCCACGACGGGGCCGTCCCCCGTCAACCAACCCTCCCCACCCCCCGACCATCCACCGCCACGCCACCTACCACCCCCACACGAATAGCCAGGGGTCGTTTCGGCCGGGTCATCAAGACCCCCCTCAAACTGACTCTCCCGGTGCAAGTTAATTCTGGGGGAGCGCATGTAGTGGTTACCGGAAGCATTACACAATCCCCTTGCACCGGCCGATGACGTAACCGGTGGGCGGTCACTTGCTCGGGCTCGCCCGGACTTGCCTTGACCGGGCGGAAACTTGGTTTGCATACCACGCCCCGTTGAGAAGCGTGGCTTACCGATTTGCATACCACGCCCCGCCTGAGAGGCATGGCTTTTGTGTGGCGAACTTTGGTTATAAATTGCCGCCCGTTCTATCGGGATTCGGGCTTTTCAGTGCTTTTGAGTTGAGCTAGAAAAAAATAGCTCAGTGAAACTTCGTTCCTGGTGTCGTCCATTTTGTCCGGCTTTATCGTGAGCATAGCTCCACACCAACATATATTTATTCGTTCTTATTTCATTCAACATTATTATCCGGAAGTAAAGGTGTTCATTTCACGTGTGAAAAAACAAACTCCATTTCACATGTGCATGGACGTGTAATTCACATATGTAAAATAAATAAATTAACAGATGGGAAATTGCTGAGAGAAATATCGTGTGGGCGATTATACACCGCCCAAAGAAAAATTTTCACCGAGTGAATGTGATCGAATTTCATCGAGTTTCAGGAAATTACCGAGAGATATTTCTTCGTTTTTATATTATTAGTTATGTGCACGTACACTTTGAAACATGTATATACATGTGGGATGTGGGATGTGTGTAGGTGTACGTGTGTGTGAGTGTGTGTGTGTGTGTGTGTGTGTGTGTGTGTGTGTGTGTGTGTGTACATGTGTATGCAAGTGTGTCGGTGTACATGTGGGATGTGTGTAGGTGTGGCGGGCACATGGGGCAATAATTCCGTGCACCAGTGGGTGGCGCGAGCGCCCAGGCAGGGACCGATGGCACATGCCCAGCCCTTCGACCGATCGGCCATGCCCGGGGACTAGGCGTGGCCTCGGCACATATATGCGGGCTCTAAGCTCGAGCCCGCTCAGTGCTGCAGTTCGAGCTTTTGAAATAAAGACTCTTTTGTTTTAACAAACGCGTTGTGGCCTACCTCTTTGGCAAGCAAGTTGTGCGTGCGCAGCACCAAACTTCGCTACCGAGAGATATTTCTTCGTTTTTATATTACTAGGGCATGCCCGTACTATATATATATATCTAAAATTATATCCCCCCCCCTCTATTTACATGAAATGGTTTGGTCCATTCGCAAAGCCAAAGCGAACGGCTTGCGAGTACGGTGACAATCCCCCCCCTCTATTTACATGAAATGGTTTGGTCCATTCGCAAAGCCAAAGCGAACGGCTTGCGAGTACGGTGACAATCCCCCCCCTCTATTTACATGAAATGGTTTGGTCCAAAGCGAACGGCTTGCGGAGCTTGGTAAATAAATCGCCATAGCTCGGTAACTACTTGTCCGATTAATATGAAACCTTGAAAAGGCACATCCTCGGGTCCCCAGCAATATACCTGGCAAGTTTCAAGTATATCGGACCCGTGGTTGTTGAGAAACAGCGGTCACAGACAAACGACACACACACATACACACACACACACATACACACAGAGATTACTGGAATTATAGATAGACTAGGGCATGCCCGTACTATATATCTATCTATAATTATATCCCCCCCCCCCCCCCTATTTACATGAAATGGTTTGGTCCATTCGCAAAGCCAAAGCGAACGGCTTGCGAGTACGGTGACAATCCCCCCCCTATATTTACATGAAATGGTTTGGTCCATTCGCAAAGCCAAAGCGAACGGCTTGCGAGTACGGTGACAATCCCCCCCCCTCTATTTACATGAAATGGTTTGGTCCAAAGCGAACGGCTTGCGGAGTTTGGTAAATAAATCGCCATAGCTCGGTAACTACTTGTCCGATTAATATGAAACCTTGAAAAGGCACATCCTCGGGTCCCCAGCAATATACCTGGCAAGTTTCAAGTATATCGGACCCATGGTTGTCGAGAAACAGCGGTCACAGACAAACGACACACACACATACACACACACACACATACACACACACATACACACAGAGATTACTGGAATTATAGATAGATTAGTTATGTGCACGTACACTTTAAACATGTATATACATGTGGGATGTGGGATATATACATGTGGGATGTGTGTAGGCGTACGTGTGTGTGTGTGTGTGTGTGTGTATATGTGTATGCAAGTGTGTCGGTATACATGTGGGATGTGTGTAGGTGTACGTGTGTGTGTGTGTGTGTGTGTGTGTGCATATATGTGTGTTTGTGTGTGTATGTGTGTATATACAGTATATGTATGTGTGTGTGTGTGTGTGTGTGTGTGTGTGTGTGTGTGTGTGTGTGTATGTGTATATGTGTCTGTGTGTCTGTGTGTCGGTGTACATGTGTGTACGTTTTTGTGTGTATGTGTGTGTATATATTACTGGATGTGTGTGACGGAAGCCAAACAGTTCAATGTTGGTTTCATCAGACCACAGAATCTTGTTTCTCACAGTCTGAGAGTCCTTTAGGTGCTTTTTTGCAAACTCCAAGCTGGCTTTCATGTCTTTCACTGAGGAGAGGCTTCCGTCTGGCCACTCTGCCATAAAGCCCAGATCGGAGGAGTGTGCAGTGATGGTTGTCCTTCTGGAAGTTTCTCCCATCTCCACACAGGATCTCTGGAGCTCAGCCAGAGTGACCATCGGGTTCTTGGTCCCCTCTCTTACCAAGGCCCTCTCCCCCGATTGCTCAGTTTGGCCGGGCGGCCAGCTCTAGGAAGAGTCCTGGTTGTTCCAAACTTCTTCCATTTAAGAATTATGGAGGCCACTGTGCTCTTGGGAACCTTCAATGCAGCAGAGATTTTTCTGTAGGCTTCCCCAGATCTGTGCCTCGACACAATCCTGTCTCTAAGCTCTGCAGGCAGTTCTTTCGACCTCATGGCTTGGTTTTTGCTCTGATATGCATTGTCAGCTATGAGACCTTAAATATAGACAGGTGTGTGCCTTTCCAAATCATGTCCAATCAATTGAATTTACCACAGGTGGACTCCAATCAAGGTGGAGAAACATCTCAAAGATGATCAAGAGAAATGGGAGGCACCTGAGCTAAATTTCGAGTGTCACAGCAAAGGGTCTGAATACTTATGTCAATGTGATATTTCAGTTTTTTCTTTTTAATAAATTTGCAAAACTTTCTAAAATCCTGTTTTCTCTTTGTCATTTTGGGATATTGAGTGTAGATTGATGAGGGAAAAAATGAATTTAAACGATTTCAGCAAAAGGCTGCATCATAAAATGTGAAAAAAGTGAAGGGGTCTGAATACTTTCTGAATGCACTGTATATATATATAACAAAATATATACATATATATATATACTGTATATAATATTGTTGCGGGTATGAGAACTGTGTATTTTTTTTATTGTGTGAATTGTTATTATTGTTTATTCTGCGCCCCCCTACCTCCGGAGCTGTGTAAAGGTGAAAGGGCATCCCATAATTAGTCCACAAGCATACACGTCAGCCAAATAATAGAATACCTCTGTTTGATAGTTATCTCTTATTATGTGTTTTTAGAGTAAGGCTGTGTCTCCCATTAATTGAAATACTCCATTGCACCAGTGAAAGAGATAGATTCCCTTCATTCCCACTCCCAACACTTCCATTCCCCCCTTTTCGTCAATTGCAATTCGCATTGCCAACTGCATGTTGGGCGGTTTTCCCTTCATCTGCCATTGACCACGAGGCAGGGTTGGGGAAGAAAGGCGGGTCCCCACCTCGTCAGAGAGGGGAGGAGTGAGCCAGCCCCACTCGACCAACCATGAACAAGGGGTTTGGCTTGAGAGGGCGGGGAGAGAACGTTTGGGGGAGGTTCGCAAAGGTTGAGGGGCGGGGCCTATATAACCCACGGCGGGGGTGTTCCCAAGAGAGATGCACTTTGAGTTGAGACAAGGAGGGACGAAAAAGAGCTGGGTCATCAGAGCAAGAGCGCGTAAGGAGGAGAGAACCCGTCACGCCAGACCCCCCCACCAGCGCATCGGCTCCACCAAGCAGCTCCGACCCGTGATCCCGCGCACACGACAGGCCCGGTGGCATCAGCGGCCGTCGAGGTCCAGCCTGACGTCCCGTGCGGGATCAAGCTCCAGCCAGCTCCGTGCCGTCCCCCCCCCCCTCCAGCCACACACCTCCTTCCAGCAATCCACTCTGCAATTCCCCGCGTGAGTCAGTGTCTTTGTTTGTTCTGTCCTGGGAATAAGTTAAGTCTGTATAACTATAAGCTAGTATTTGCACTGTGTCACCTGCGTCTTATGTGTTGTAAATAAACCTTGATTGCTCCTTTTTGCTTGTGTAAATAATAAATCCCATTACTCGTCTGTACGTCTTCTCGTTTTATTCCTTTTCCTCTTTGCATTGCGTCGTTTTAGTCTTTTCCCAGATTGGACAGCTGCGGTGCGATACGGCCAACGTTTGGGCGGGATCGGGTTCTAATCGGGGAGTAACTGTTCGGACGCGGTAATACCAACCGCTCGGTAAAATAACATCTAAAAACCGCGTCTGCAACAATTGGTGTTTGGGAGTGAGATTCGGGGCCCGAACCAAATTTTTAAAACATCTAGAAAAAATTTGGTCAAAATTTGGAGCGGATGAAATTTGTTTTGTTTTAAAGCAAAACCCGAATTTTGAAATCGCGCCATGGCTGGTCAAGGCGACGGGATGCCGGTGGGAGAGATAGACGGGGTAGAATCGACCCAGGACCTCGGGGAAATGTATGTGGAGGAAAGGGTGGAGGAGAGTAAAGAAGGTGTGGTTGAGGGGGTATCAGGTGCACAAAATGGCGCTCTCGCGCACGTGGTTACAGCGGCACCAAATTTAGCCACGCCCATGGTCGCGGCAGCCGAGCCAGAGATGCCAGAGTACGTGCGAGTCTTTATGATTGAAATGATGGCAAAAATGGAAGTAATGACGAACGGAATGAGGGCCGATAGGGAGGCAAGGGAGCAGAGGGACAGAGACCGCAAGTTGGGCGTAAGTGTCCCACGGGTGCACGACGAGGTAAAGCGGGTCGAAAAGCGCTGGTTGAGCGAAGCGGAGGAAAGCGCGGGTACAATGACGGGGGTAGAAATCGCGACACGGGGTTTGGAAAAGCCGGCGACCGATGAGGTAGAGGGAATTTTATTAAAGCCAACGGTCGTCGAGGTGAGTAAAGAAAAAGCGGAAGTGGGCATTGAAATTGAAGAGATGACGGAGGTAGCCCGGGAATTGCAGGGAGAAATGGAAAATGTGCAAAGTCCCTGCTCACATCACGATGCTGTGCTTAACCCGAATGGAAGTTTGCAGGTTTTGGTGCAGGGAGGAAGAAGAACCCCGAAGGTGAGACGTGCTGTTGTGTATTGTGCGGGGAGATTTTGTAAGAGGATGTTTGGCGACAAAAGAATTTTCACGCGCTTGGGATCGAGGAAGCATCCGGGCGTTGGTGAGGGGTCCCGTGTGAGTGGAAATGGCACGCGTGTGGAAAAAAAGTGTGCGTCAAGGGGTGAGCGTGTTACGAAGCGTGAGTGTGATACCGAGTGCGAGCGAGAATGCACGTCGGGGTGTACGGAGTGTGACACGAATAGTGAGTTGGTGATGGCGCAGGTGCGAGAGGGCACATCGGAGCGCGAGTGTGAAACCGAGTGCGAGCGAGAATGCACGTCGGGGTGTACGGAGTGTGACACGAATAGTGAGTTGGTGATGGCGCAGGTGCGAGAGGGCACATCGGAGCGCGAGTGTGAAACCGAGTGCGAGCGAGAATGCACGTCGGGGTGTACGAAGTGTGACACGGAGAGTAAGGTGGTGGTGGAACGTGTGCGAGAAAGCACACCTGAATTGGTGGTAGCGCGGGTGTGGGAGAGCCCATGTGAGCGCGTTAGTGGGTGGATGCAAGAGTGCACGCCCATGGTGAGTGTTACGGAGGACGTAACGGAGGAGAGGTGTGGACCAAAGTGTGCGCAAGAGTGTGCGCGAGAGGTGTGGTGTGTAACAGGGAGAGCGTTGGTGGAATGTACGGACGGCGTTGGAACGCCAGGTTTTGTGAGGGTGAAAGGGGTAGCGTATGCTTGTAAGCATGCAAGTGAAGCATCGACGGTAACCGGGTTAGCGGTTAGGGCGACGGATAGCCGATGCGAGCACTCGGTGCGAGGGGTGCTTTGTTGGGTGCGAGGCCCGGCGCGGGTCGATGCTGCGTCGCTTCTCTTCGAAGCGTCGTTGCCGATTCGGGCTTGGCCCCGCCCCGCATGGTCGAGTCCGGGCTTTGTCGGGCGAGGCGACCGGTCCGGTTCAAGGGCGAGTGGGAGGAGGCGGAACGGTGCCCCCTCGCGGGGACGGAGTTCCGACCGAGGGAGATTGAGCCATCGGGCCCGGGACCGCAAGGTGCCGCGCCGAGATGGTGCGTGGAGCCTCGGTCCAACCAAACCACCTCCCTTGAACCGAAAGCCGGACGGATTCAACCTGCAGGCGACCAAACCACCCGAATTCATTGCTCGGCTTTACGAACCGAGTTTAATGATGTCATGACGCACCGAGGCTAGGATATAGCGGACTGTGATGATGATGGTAGTGATTTGATACGAAATTTATAATAGTGGGTAGAATTGGCAGTAAATGGAAATTTTTTGAATTGGTTGGAATTTGGACGAGCAAAATTGATAGAGAGACCCCCGATGTGGTGGGATGGCAAATCCACCATCCCTCACAGAGTGGGGCAAATGCGCTATAGTTTATGGGGTGTATGGCAGTGAAAACTAGCCCGGGTGGGTTAGGATATATCGTGTGTAGGGATCTAGCGAAGATGACATTAGGTAACGTTAAGTTTAGTTAGTGACTGATACCTGTAGTGGGGACGCAGGTAGTTTAGTGTGGATGATAATGACGTGGGAGCGCAATAGTTTAAAGGGACGACTGGGAAGCGCAAGTTTCAGAGGGGAGTAGTTAGCTGAGATGATGCCGTGTGTTTGAGGATTGAACAGGTGTGATTGCACAGGTGTGCAACTGAACAGGTGAATGGAGCAGTGTATGAGTGAGTAGTGGTGATTGCGTGTTGTGTTGACCAAATGGTCCAGGAAGAGGAGGAGGGTGCAGGTGGCACCAGGTGATTGCACAGGTGTGCAACAACAGGTGTATGTGGCTGTGTGGAATAAATGGAGTATTGGAATGGATGGTCGTGGAGTGAGTATGGTGGAAATTGTGGAGTGGAGTGGATGGTGCGAAGGTGTGAATGGGGGAAGAGTGGACCCCCATCACGGATACCCGGGGCGGGTAGTGTAAGTGTTAGGTAGAGGGTACAGGTAAATTGTGGTTGGATATTGGCATCTGTGGTGCGGGTGAAAGAATGGTCTTTGGATGGGTGCATTAGTGTTGTGGAAATGGCTGGGCGTGTAGCCTGTTAGTGTGTGTAGTTGGTTGGGCGCTCCACCACTGTGAGGATGTCGGCCAGGTGAGGCCGCAGGTGGGCTCTGGGAGCCGGTAGTTGTGGATGGGGCCCGAGGATCCGGAGGACGGACCCGGGTAGCCCAGTGCCAGAGGGCACCAAGGGGTGACAGAGCCAGGAGAGGGCCTTCCCCAGTTAGTTAGGTTAGGGTGAGGAGCTAGGTAAGCTCGGGTGGCAACTGCAGTGGTGGAGGTGTGCAGGTGGGTAGACCTGCTGGGAGAGCTACACGTCGCAGCCCAGAAATTGTGCGAGGGCACCGGGAGATGAATCGGGGGAGTGAGACCCCAAATTGAGAAGCACCACAGTTTGGTCAATGGGAATTGGTTTTTAGAACCCATAGTGTAAGTTGGCCAATGGATTGGCAGGGAGAGACCCCGGGTAGTGTAAAGTGTGTTAAGGTCATTTAGAGGATAGTTAGGATTGGAGTCTCCTCGCACCATCTGCATCCACTCACCTGAGGTGACAGGTACTCCACACCATGCCATGTTTTGATTATTTTTTATGATGCAAATGTTTGGATTGTGAGACGCATCATGACGTGGGTGTGACATTGTGCTTTGTTGTTCCATCTCTTCCTCCTTATGAGGATTGATGATGAATTTGGTGATGGCAAATTTTGAAGTAGAGGGATTGTGGTGACGAATTTGGTATAGAGGAAATATGGGGAAGACGTGACAGTAGCGACGGATTGGTAATGTGTAGATTTTGTAAATATGGGGTAAGGGCAAGGGTAGTGTAGGTGACAGGGGGGTGACGTACGGTAGGGACGAGCTTTCTCACTTCGCCCTCCGTACGCATTTCGCCTTGCATTGCCTTATTGATGTGTACCCTTGTGACCTTACCCCTCGCTCATTTGTCTTTCCCCTTTTGTCTCCCACATGACCTGTGCACCATTGGGTGCCGAGGGGAGCGTGCGTGGGTCGGCCATTGTGCGCCCGAAATTCCCAGAACCAGCTGTCTGCATCGATGCACCACATTATGGACCACATGTCTGTGGCCGAGCACCACCTATGGACCCCATGGGTTGGGGCATGGCCCCTCTGCTGGCACCGGCCATGAGGGCCCGAAATCTTGCTGGCAGACCTTGGCCACAGGGCACCGATGCCCCACAGGTGAACCACACGTAGTCGGCCCCTGTGGGCCATAAATAAAATAAAAACGGACACGTTAGGTGCATTCTTTTATTGCAAATAGGCCGCCAGCAAGGGAAGATGACAACACCAGGAAAATAATAATAACCAGCAGAGGGAGCCGAAGAGCAAGAGATCACCTGCAGGGTTAGGGGTGGTTGGTTTATTTTTATTGATGAACAATGGTGACTGCACCGATTGGTGCTTGAGGGTGCTTGTATTGGTGCGTTTTTGGGTGCTTTCATGGTGCGTCGATGCAGAGCAGACTGTCTCCCCCCCAGAAAGAACAATCACAGGTCCTGGGTTAGTTTTGTAAATAAAAATAGCGTCATTGTAAATAATGCTTCCCACCGTCAGTGTATAGTTTGAAGACCATTCCGCAATTCGGTTAACTGTGGGCGTAAGTCTGTTAGGCAGGGTGCAATGGAGCAGCGGGACACATTTATTTATGTTTTAAAACTGTCGCACTCAGGGTCAGGTTAAAAGTAGAGGGAACTACACCTACGTGTCACACTAAATAAAAGTTGTAGGCCCGGGCCGTACCTAAGAGGAGGAGGGTGCAGTGTTGCGGGTATGAGAACTGTGTATTTTTTTTATTGTGTGAATTGTTATTATTGTTTATTCTGCGCCCCCCTGCCTCCGGAGCTGTGTAAAGGTGAAAGGGCATCCCATAATTAGTCCACAAGCATACACGTCAGCCAAATAATGGAATACCTCTGTTTGATAGTTATCTCTTATTATGTGTTTTTAGAGTAAGGCTGTGTCTCCCATTAATTGAAATACTCCATTGCACCAGTGAAAGAGATAGATTCCCTTCATTCCCACTCCCAACACTTCCATTCCCCCCTTTTTGTCAATTGCAATTCGCATTGCCAACTGCATGTTGGGCGGTTTTCCCTTCATCCGCCATTGACCACGAGGCAGGGTTGGGGAAGAAAGGTGGGTCCCCACCTCGTCAGAGAGGGGAGGAGTGAGCCAGCCCCACTCGACCAACCATGAACAAGGGGTTTGGCTTGAGAGGGCGGGGAGAGAACGTTTGGGGGAGGTTCGCAAAGGTTGAGGGGCGGGGCCTATATAACCCACGGCGGGGGTGTTCCCAAGAGAGATGCACTTTGAGTTGAGACAAGGAGGGATGAAAAAGAGCTGGGTCATCAGAGCAAGAGCGCATAAGGAGGAGAGAACCCGTCACGCCAGACCCCCCCACCAGCGCATCGGCTCCACCAAGCAGCTCCGACCCGTGATCCCGCGCACACGACAGGCCCGGTGGCATCAGCGGCCGTCGAGGTCCAGCCCGACGTCCCGTGCGGGATCAAGCTCCAGCCAGCTCCGTGCCGTCCCCCCCCCCTCCAGCCACACACCTCCTTCCAGCAATCCACTCTGCAATTCCCCGCGTGAGTCAGTGTCTTTGTTTGTTCTGTCCTGGGAATAAGTTAAGTCTGTATAACTATAAGCTAGTATTTGCACTGTGTCACCTGCGTCTTATGTGTTGTAAATAAACCTTGATTGCTCCTTTTTGCTTGTGTAAATAATAAATCCCATTACTCGTCTGTACGTCTTCTCGTTTTATTCCTTTTCCTCTTTGCATTGCGTCGTTTTAGTCTTTTCCCAGATTGGACAGCTGCGGTGCGATACGGCCAACGTTTGGGCGGGATCGGGTTCTAATCGGGGAGTAACTGTTCGGGCACGGTAATACCAACCGCTCGGTAAAATAACATCTAAAAACCGCGTCTGCAACAATATATATGTATATATATACACATACACCACCAGTCAAAAGTTTTAGAACACCTCAATTTTTCCAGTTTTTATTGAAATTTACGCAGTTTAATGTCCAGTGAATAACCTGAAAAGGTACAAAGGTAAGCAGTAAACTGATCGAGGTTAAAAAAAAGTTTAGGTTAGCAAAAACGGGAAAATAATGTAAATTGCACAGTTATATTGTAAAAAAAAAAAGGCCTTCTTCAGGGATCAAGTAATGGGTTAACAACTTACAGCTGTCCTGCAGCAATGTAAGTAAATTAAGCCTTGAAAGTTGATGCAAACAATTCCTACAGGTGTCCCAACCTCTGCCGATTACTTGATTACAAACCCCATGTCTGTGTAAAAGCAGTATTGGAACAGACTGTTATTACAGCCTCTGAAGCATTATTTGGACAATATTGCACTGCAGGAAGTAGTATGTTGGAAACTGGAGGAAACTCTGACAGGAAGGGGTCTGGCAGACCCAAAGCCACAACAGAATCAGAAGACAAGTTTCTGAGAGTCAACAGCTTGCATGATAGGCGGCTCACAGGACAACAGCTTAACACTGGTCGAAGTAAGCAAGTCTCAGTTTCAACTGTGAAGAGAAGACTTCGAGCTGCAGGTTTGACAGGTCGAGTCGCAGTAAGAAAGCCATTGCTAAGATGGCAAAATAAGAAAAAGAGGCTTGCCTGGGCCAAGAAGCACCGCCAGTGGACTACTGATGACTGGAAGAAGGTCTTATGGACCGATGAATCAAAATTCGAAATCTTTGGTTCATCACGCAGGGTTTTGTACGCCGTTGATTCGGCGAAACGATGGTTCCTCAGTGTGTGACACCAACTCTCAAACATGGAGGAGGAAGCGTGATGGTCTGGGGCTCTTTTGCTGCATCCAGAGTCGGCGACTTGCACAGAGTGACTGGCACCCTGAACCAAAAGGGCTGCCACAGCATTTAGCAGCACCATGCAATACCCTCTGGTATACGCCGAGTTGGTCAGGGGTTCATCCTACAGCAGGATAATGACCCTAAACACACCTCCAGGCCATGTCAAAACTACCTTCGAGGAAAAGAACAAGACGGTAGGCTTCAAATCATGGAATGGCCAGCACAGTCTCCAGACTTAAACCCCATCGAGGTGGTTTGGGATGAACTGGACAGAAGGGTGAAAGCAAAGCAACCTACAAGTGCAACACATTTGTGGGAACTTCTGCAACAGTGTTGGGAAGAACTTCCCGAACAATATTTGATTTCCATTTTAGAAAGAATGTGTTCAGCGGTTATATCTGCAAAAGGTGGCCACTTTGTGGAGTCAAAAATTTAAATTAAATTTTGTTGAACAAAATGATTCTATGATTTCTTTTTTATCTCCAATTGTTTATTTGTTCTATGCTTAATCTCAGAGTACATTGAGACATTAAACTGTGTAAATTTCAATAAAAACTGGAAAAATTGAGGTGTTCTAAAACTTTCGACTGGTCGTGTATATATATATACTAGCGGGGTCACCCGTGGGAATCCCACGGGCATGGATGTGTGTGACATTTCGACATATTGAGTTATATGCTGCACATTCATTTTTACAAAATGGTTACTGGCAAGTCATCAGATCCAGAAATGGTGTGATGAACACAATTTATTTATTTCACATAATATGTGACCCCTCACTCCTCTCCACCTGACACTCTCCTGTCTCCACCTGACACTCTCCTGTCTCCACCTGACACTCTCCTCTCTCCACCTAGCACTCCTCTCCTCTCCAAACCCTCACATCCCTCTCCTTTCCAATCCCTCACCTCTCCAATCCCTCACACTCCTCTCCTCTCCAATCCTTCACACGCCTCTCCAATCGCGCCTCACACTCCTCTCCAATCGCGCCTCACACTCCTCTCCAATCGCGCCTCACACTCCTCTCCAATCGTGCCTCACACTCCTCTCCAATCGTGCCTCACACTCCCCTCCAATCACTCCTCTCCAATCGTGCCTCACACTCCTCTCCAATCACGCCTCACACTCCTCTCCAATCGTGCCTCACACTCCTCTCCAATCGCGCCTCACACTCCTCTCCAATCGCGCCTCACTCGCCTCTCCAATCGGCTTTCCCCGTCTCGTTTCTCTCCTTTTTCTCCCGTCTCGTTCTTTTTCTTGCTCCAAATCGGCCCGTCGGAATCGGAAATCGGCCCGTCTCGCCCGTCGGCCCGTCGGAATCGGAAATCGGCCCGTCTTGCTTTTGTGCTTGTGCGTAAATAAATTGTGTTCATGACACCATTTCTGGTGTTGGGCTAGCGGCTAGGGTGCCGGCTTAGGATCCTGGGTTCGAATCTCGGTCGATCGCCGAATTAATGCCAGGGGGGTTGACTCAGCCTGTCATCCTTCCGAGGTCGGCTAATTGAGTACCAGTTCACTGGTAATTCCCTGTTTGTCGTTGAAGGCGGCAAAAAGGGTTGGCGTCAGGAAGGGCATCCGGCCGTAAAACATTGCTTCAAAAAGGGGACAAAAAAACAACAACTACCACGGTCCCCGAAAAGGCCAACCCCCCGCTTTGCGGGGAAAAATGGCCTCTAAACGGTGGTTTTTACACCATTTCTGGATCTGATGACTTGCCAGTAACCATTTTGTAAAAATGAATGTGCAGCATCTAACTCAATATGTCGAAATGTCACACACATCCATGCCCGTGGGATTCCCACGGGTGACCCCGCAAGTTTGCATTGACGTTCGTCGATGGACTCGTTCGCCCGTCTCATTCGTTTTCTTGCTGCATCCTGTTCAAGTCTGCGTTCTTCATCGATCGTCTCATTCATTTTGGAAATAGAAGTTTCCACGCAGCGCATGAATTGTCACGATCCTCAAGAGGAATTTGTCTCGTAATCATCAAATGATAAATGGCAAGTAAATTATATTGTGGAAAATTAAAGATTTCAAATAAACCTATTTAAAGTGTATGCGCACATAACTAATTTTAAAAAACGAAGAAATATCTCTCGGTAATTTCCTGAAACATATTTTACTTCCGGCTAATATGTTGAATGAAATAAAAACGAAGAAATATATGTCGGCATCATTGTTGACGTTTTTGTGACGACTATCATCAAACGAAATAGTAATATATCATAACGGAAAAGCAAAAGCGAATTTTTAATATATATCGACACATTGCCGGCGGTGTCATGTTGGGCGGTGTATGATACACCATGACGCGATTTTAAAAAATATATCTCTGCATTTTCCCGCGTGTGTGGATTGTTCTCAATTATTGCTGACACCGAGTCCAAAACCATCGATAAAAATGAAATCATATGGTGAGTTAGATTGGAGATAAAGGCGTGAGAGAGACTCAATGGCCTTGAAGTTACAGGCCTTTGAGAATTCATTTCGTTCTATAAACGGCAACTTTCATCGGATTTTCTTCCCGTTTTTTTTCAACCGAGTCTAAAACTATGTTAGCGACTGTGAAAAATGAAATGATTTATCGAATTTGATTTGAAATAAAACTGGGGGAGAGCAAGACACCACGGGCCTACAAAACAGGACTCAAAGCTATGCGAGTTAATAAAATGGTGGATATTTGTTTATAGCCACTCCCAGAATGGGTGGAGCTATGGGTGGAGCTACTCTGCAAACCGAGTAAGCCACACCCCGGACAGACACCCAACAGATAGACAGACAGACAGAATCATCTACGGCTATTATAATATAGATATACTAGCAGAAGTACCCGGCGTTGCTGGGCGGGGGAGCAAGGGGAGGGGGACGAGGAGGAGAGGGGGGGAGGGGGCGGAGAAGGGGGAGGGGAGGGGGAAGGGGGAGGGGAGGGGCAGGGGGGGAGGGGAGGGGGAGGGGGGGAGGGGAGGGGGTGGGGGGAAGGGGAGGCGAGGGGAGAAGGGGAGGCGAGGGGAGAGGCAGGAAAGGAAGGGGAGTGGCTCACGTTTCTGATTTAAGTGTGATGCCGATCTGGAAGAAGAAGAAGCCGTACTAGCAACTTCGTACACCTCCGGAATTGTTTGATTCATTTGTATTCAAATGTCTGGGAATTGTTTTGTATTTATTTATGTGAATGTGTACTTGTATATAACTGTCATTAATTTACAAAGGCTTCGGCACTATCGAGCGATTTATTTTAAATTGAGCGACCTAAAACACTCCCAGGCACTCACTGATGAACCTCTGAAAGTTTGATGAAGATCCGTTCAGCCATCTCTGAATAAAACGTGGACACACACACACTGACACAGACAACTCACGTTTATATATATAATAGATAGATATATTGGGAAATTGAAAAGCTTCCATTTTCTTGGGCTATCGCACCTCGCTCCAGGAACATTTTCAACGCCGCTCTTTCATTGATGAAATAATGCAGCCAACTTTTAATCATTTTCCTTTTTTTAATTTCCACTAATTTTCTTTACTTCCTCCTGCAGGGTACTAAGGCATTCAGTTGAGGCCACTTACGAGAACCAAGGTCCCAACCCTGGTTTCCGCATGGAGATGTCCATCTTTTACGTGGTCTATTTTGTGATATTCCCCTTCTTCTTTGTAAATATCTTCGTGGCACTTATCATAATAACCTTCCAGGAGCAAGGAGACAAGGTCATGTCGGAGTACAGTCTCGAGAAGAATGAGGTGGGAGTCACTTTTACTTTTAACAGATATCTTTTGTCATATTATTCTTTTTCCATGAAAGTCCTTGGCATTTGCAGTAAGCCTTATTCTTTATCCTTATCTAGCTCTTGAACCTTTTCAAGTCCTAACCATTGCCTCTTTGACACAGATTTGGGATTGTGAAAACTAGCATTGTTTTTATTTGTGAAAGCCTGTTTATAGCATATTCCTGGTGCTAGATGTTTGTTTGGTGTATCTGAGATACATTTTATTAGTCAGTACATCTTTGGGAGAAAACATTCTCAATGGTGTAACATATAGTGGAAACTGGGGTGCATTGGGATTTCCCCTTTAGCAGCTACAGTTTGTCTTGACCAATGACATTAAGTGCCAATATTTATAACTTCTATCATCTGTATATTAAAGTAGCCGGATTTCTCCATCCGTTCATCCATTTATCTGACATGCTCATTTTGCTGGGATGCTCACTACGACGTTACGACGTTACGTCTAGCACTAGGCCTCTACGGATGTGCACAGCACCCTCTATGGACTAGGACGTCCAGCACTCAACCTGTCCCGTCCGGGCACTTCACTGACAGCAGTTGAACACCATATCCCATATATCTGACGATCTGATGTCCATAGGTGACGGGATGAATGCCAGACACAACGCATCAGGATGATGGGTTTAGTAAGATGGCAGTAGTATGAGAATGAGAGTTCTGGGACAACCACAATCTATCATTGAAGTGGTAGACAGTTCATGGCTATTTCTCCCAAAAAAATCATAGATATTTCTCTTCAATAGACAACCTTCAATAAAAATGAATGTTGAAGTAAAAACTAAATTCTAATTTGAGACGTCTCCACTCAGACAAACAAAACAGACAGAGGGAAAGATTAAAGAAAATAAAAAGAAAATCCCCCCCCCCCCCCCTTTGATTTGGCACTCAACTATGTTATCGACAAGTACTTTGGTGGGGTCGGTAGCTGAGAGGACTATGTGTCGAAGCGCCCGCACAATGGCGCTGGTTAATCGCGCCAGCCCACCGAGCCGTGCAGCAGACAGCCAACGTTCCCCCGCTCGATCCCGGCCTAGCCAGCACAACCCGGTCCTTAGGTCCCTCGAAGAGCACCGAGTCAAAACGAGACCCCTGGCTCCAATGCTGCAAGGTTTTCTGGGCTCCGAACAGTTCTCCTCAAACGCACACAAGATGACGCGACCGCCCGCCACGAAGCCAGCACCAGAGAGAGATAAATTCTGCAACCGCCTGATCCGACCGCCAGAACCAGAGAGAGCGAGAGGGAGGGACGCACCCTCCTTTTTCGCTTTCTGACATCACACTCCACCAATCCTGACGTCCCATTACATCATCCCATCTCCACAACCAATCATCCCCATCGAGGCAGGGCCTCACGGCCTGCTTGAAGCCCAATGACGAAGCTCGGGGCGTGGCTTGCCAGTTACGATCCTTCGAGGCGGAGCCTAGCCGTCCTTCGGGAATGTTCGGCTGGGCGGGGTTTAGTTGTGGGTCATAATATCCGGGTACTGCCGGCGATTATCGTTGTTGTTGTAATGGCGGCCCTTTTTAGTTGAAATAAAAACATAGGGAAAATCACATGGGGGCAATTACACACTGGGGGAATTAACCGTATAGACCTACCTAATTAGCATAGCTCCACCCCTCGTATGGAGACACATACAATCTTATTCTCTACAACTTCCCTACTTATGTACATCGAGGGTTCTTCATCTTCACATCACATGGTCCATGCTGAACGATACATTCCTATCTCCACTATGGTATTTCATCCATACCCCAACAAATGTAACAATATGTAGCATATGCTAACAGATAAACGCACTCAGCTGATGGATCTTTAGCTGTTTATTCCTTGTCATTATAAGAATGCTGTCAATTTATTTTCTTCTGGCTTTAGTAAGCAGCAGCAGGCCTGGTGTTGGGCTAGCGGCTAGGGTGCCAGCTTAGGATCCTAGGATCCTGGGTTCGAATCCCGGTTGATCGCTGAATTAACGCCAGGGGGGTTGACTCAGCCTGTCATCCTTCCGAGGTCGGCTAATTGAGTACCAGTTCACTGGTAATTCCCTGCTTGTCGTAAAAGGCGACAAAAAGGGTTGGCGGCAGGAAGGGCATCCGGCTGTAAAACATTGCTTCAAAAAGGGGACCAAAAAACAACAACAACCATGGTCCCCGAAAAAGGCCAAACCCTGTTTTGTGGGGGGGAAATGGCCTCTAAAGGTGTTTTTTTTTTTTAGTAAGCAGCAGAGCCAAATAAATAGGCACTTGTCCAAGTAATGTAGATTATAAATTAATTATTTGTTACCTCCCCACCGAATGTGAGCAGTCATTATGTTTTCACCCCTGTCTGTTTATCTGTTTGTTTGTCTGTAAACAGGACATCTCAAAACGTTGTGCATGGATTCGGCTGAAATTTGGTGGAGAGGTTGAGGTTGTGAAGATTGGTGAAGATCCTGATCCGGGAACGATAATTTTTTAATTGATTCTTCACAATTGAGTGATCTGGTGGCACGATATCTCAAAAAGTTGTGGACTGATTTGTATCGGGCTAAAAACAATATAGTGTACAGCACAACATCTCAAAATGTTTTCGATGGATTCGGATGAAACTTGCTGGACAGGTGTGGGTGTGATGAGGAAGAAACAATTTGATTTTTGTGAAGATCCGAATACCGATCCCGATCAGAATTATGTGATTATGTGAACTATGTGAACAGCTGTCTTGAAGACCGGAAGGGACAAATGAGATTGAAGAGAGTGTGGAAAGTGGTTCCACAGGCAGGAAAAAAGAGTGATAAATGAGTGGAGGTGAGCAGTAGTTCTGGATTGAGACAATTTCCCTCAGATAGTGTTTCTGGTGGACCGTGTGCATCCTGCAGATGCCTAGGGGGGACAGAGTATGGAGAGGGCAGAGGGTATACAACCAGAAATGAGGCGGAAGAAGACAGTCGACAATGACGAAGTGATCGGCCCATGGACTCAGCTTCATCTTCATTGCGTAAGATTCCAATGATCTTGAAAGCCTTAGGCCCTGTCACACACAGGCGGATATTTTGGCGACTACTGGCGACTGCTGGCGATCAAGATTTTTCGGCGACTACTGGCGATTTTGGGCGGTCAAATATGGTCAGGCGGCAGTATGGCGACTGCAGGCGGCCACATTGCGACTGCATTGCGACGAAGCACCGACCTCGCCCCGAGTGGGATGGCGACTGTTGAAGATCGACGACGACTGCATTGCGGATGCACGGCGGCAGCGTGGCGACAGTCTGGCGGCTAGATTACGACCGATGGCGGATCGCGGCGACTGCATTGGGGCCGGGTGGCGGTTTACTCCGACGTCCGCAAGACTGCAATAAGACCGCCGGCGATTGGAGACGATTCACACATGATGATTGTGTGATCACACACAACACAATCATTCACAAATGATTCACACATCAAGAGACGATGTCTGCACCGAACCTGCCACCAGCTGACGATGACGATGACTCTGGCAGTCAGGATTATTGACACATTAGTGATTACTTGTGGATATTTGTGCTATTGGATACTTGTGCTGTGCTAATGGATACTTGTGCTATGAACATTGCGATTCATTATTGGATACTTGTGCTATGAACAAATTTGTATTTAATATGAACAAATAAATTTGTTTGTATTAAATATAAATTTCAAAAATCACTGTTTCGTCCTCGCTCCAGGCACTCATCAGACGGGTAAAGCTACCGTTAGTGTTTCTATTTTGCATTTAAAAAAAAAAAAAATCTTTATTTCTCTATTTTACATTTCACTTTATTCATTTCAATGATGTGTGACATGAAGCATAAAGATGTTTGATGTACAATAAGAAAGTTAATAAAGATGTATCATTGTAATGTAATAATCAAACTTTTCTGCAGGGAGAGAGAATGGAAATAAAGTCCAACAAATTATTTCCACTGGTCCCAAGTCCCATAAATAAAGCTTCCAAAGGACCAAAGTCCCAAAAATAAAGTTCCCAAAAGTCCCAAGTCCAAACAATAAAGCCATGTCCTTGTCGGCACCACAGGACCTCACTCCACGGAGACCCTCACACCATCCTGTCTTGCCATGGAATGGAGCTCAGCATGAGCCAGCAGTAGGTCATTCGCAGCAATATCTTGGTCCAGTGCTGCCAAGTCATTCAGAAGGACCAGCTTCATCCTATGTTCATCATCCATGATAGATGTTGGTAGAGAGACCCTTGGTAGACCTTTACCACAGAACATACTGCAGTGAGCTGAAATGTCCACCCCTATTTATACCTGGCCAGAAAATCGTGGTATGTCGTAATGCAGTCGCCAGGCAGTCGTATCTCTGTCGCCAGTGGCCGTAACTCGGCCGCCACTAGTCCTACTGCTGTCGTCGTCAGTCTCCCATAGCCGCAGGGGAGACGTGGCGGTTCTTCTGTAGTCGATATGCAGCCGCAACAGTGTCGGCCCGTAGTCGGGAAGATGCCGCAGGAAGGCCGTATGGCATTCGCATCTCTGCCGTGCTAGCTGCTGGGGCGATTGCGGAAGACTATGAGCGACTGGGTTGCGGCCGCTTTACGCTCTTATTACGGATACCGAAGACAGCATGGCGGTTCCATCACGACAGCATGGCAGATTTTTTTCGATTGCGACTGAGCGCGCCGTTTTTAAACATTTAAAAAACTTTTTGGCCCCTTTGCGGCTCTTGCCGACTGCAGGCGACCTGGGGAGGATAACCACGACTACAGGCGACCGTCCATTACGGTTTCATTACGATTGTCGGCGGGTGGTGGCGATTTTTTCAGTCGCCAGTAGTCGCGGACAAATCCGCCTATGTGTGACAGGGGCTTAATGGACGTGATGGTGTGAGGGTCTCCGTGGAGTGAGGTCCTGTGGTGCCGACAAGGATATGGCTTTATTGTTTGGACTTGGGACTTTTGGGAACTTTATTTTTGGGACTTTGGTCCTTTGGAAGCTTTATTTATGGGACTTGGGACCAGTGGAAATAATTTGTTGGACTTTATTTCCATTCTCTCTCCCTGCAGAAAAGTTTGATTATTACATTACAATGATACATATTTATTAACTTTCTTATTGTACATCAAACATCTTTATGCTTCATGTCATACATCATTGAAATGAATAAAGTGAAATGTAAAATAGAGAAATAAAGAATTTTTTTTTTTTTATGCAAAATAGAAACACTAACGGTAGCTTTAGCCGTCTGATGAGTGCCTGTAGCGAGGACGAAACAGTGATTTTTGAAATTTATATTTAATACAAACAAATTTATTTGTTCATATTAAATACAAATTTGTTCATAGCACAAGTATCCAATAATGAATCACAATGTTCATAGCACAAGTATCCAATAATGAATCACAATGTTCATAGCACAAGTATCCATTAGCACAGCACAAGTATCCAATAGCACAAATATCCACAAGTAATCACTAATGTGTCAATAAACCTGACTGCCAGAGTCATCGTCATCGTCAGCTGGTGGCAGGTTCGGTGCAGACATCGTCTCTTGATGTGTGAATCATGTGTGAATGATTGTGTGTGATCACACAATCATCATGTGTGAATCGTCTCCAATCGCCGGCGGTCTTATTGCAGTCTTGCGGACGTCGGAGTAAACCGCCACCCGGCCCCAATGCAGTCGCCGCGATCCGCCATCGGTCGTAATCTAGCCGCCAGACTGTCGCCACGCTGCCGCCGTGCATCTAGTCAGGTTCACTATGTTTTTTCGTTCAAAATCATGGTAGATTAGCAAACCTATACATTTTTGGAAACGTTATTACATGGAAAATCTGAAAATCAATGTTTACATTTGCCAATTCCGACCAATTCCATTCGACCAATTCGACCAATCGACCAATTCCATTCGACCAATTCGACCATTCGACCATTCGACCATTCGACCAATTCGATCGATTCCATTTGATTCGATTCATCGAATTCGATTCGATCGACCATTCGACCAATTCGATTTGCCAATCAATTTGACCGACCTTTGCTTGTGTGGAACGGACTGTGAAAACGATGCGGACTATATTGTCGGATACGACACACAGGACAGTGATGACGAACTCTAAATGGCATATTCTGTAATCGTGTATGTTTGATGCCATTGACTGCCTGTGTATATTTTGTCATTGACTGCCTGTGTAGATGTGAAGTTATACTGACCGCATGTGTATATATGATTTTGCTGACTGCCTGTGTATGTTTGGTGATATGAATTATTGTGACACATTTTGATGTTATTAACTGCCTGTACAAAATGATAACATGTATTTGATTATGCAACTTATCGCGAATATAAAGACAGTATTTTGCTATTCAAAACCTTTGATTCGTGTCTTACCATTCCCCATAGCACTAATTTGATACTTTCATTGGATTCCTTGTCCCTGAAAATATAGGTTTAGTATATTTTAAAAAGTTTTTAGGGTAATTAGAGGCAGAAATAGAACAAAATATGTATTTTACAGTGGCAATTTTGAAAATCCAAAATGGCCGCTGTCGTGAAAATCAAGCTCAGACACGACTTGACCTCTGGGTAGGTTTTAATATCATTTAGATCTGCAGTACATCCTGTAAAAATACATGCATGCAACAGGCATTAAATCAGAGCATTTCATGAGCAGCAATGGTCGATGCAATATAACAATGGTTAGCGCAGCGCATTGTCAGCGCAGCATTTGGGGCGTACATACCATTCAAACTACTGGATAATGTCACAGTGAGTTCCGCTGAAGTGTCTGCGCGCCCCGGTTGTCCCGGGTCTTATAGACGCCCCCCCCCCCTTCCGTAGCAAGCACCCCTGGGTTCACCTTGGTATAATTTCACTACATTCTCCCCGCCGTTAGAACTATACTGCCGCTCGGCAGGTTGCAAGCAAGCATCAGCAATAAACGAATGGGTCACGTCAATCCACGTCAGTCGGTCCACCCGTAGCGGTCGGGGCGGCGAACCTCCCTGCCAGTTCGTGTTCGGAATCTACCGGGCACGGCGTCCCCTAGCCCGGAGTCCCCCGCGTCGGAATAGCCGCCGGAGGTAGGAGTCGGAGGGGGCGCCCCTGCGCCTTCGGGCACGGGAGCGGGGGACGACGGGAGTGACAGTGGTAGTTCCATAGGGGAAGCTTCGAAAGAGTCCATAGACTCGTAGACGGGTTCGTCGATATCCCTGTCGTCGTCCCCACATGGGGCGAGATGGCGTACGGAGACAGTAGACTCGCGGCCATCCGCCGTTAACACGCGAGCATGCTCGGGATTAGCCTGGAGGACCTGCACCTTGTCAACAAGGGGGTCGTACTTGCTAGCGCGAACCGCTCGTTTGAGATAGGCGGGCCCCGGTTCAGCGAGCCAGCTGGGTAAAGATTGGATACTGCCGGAGCTTCTAGGGTGGTGGAACAGTCGTTCGTGAGGAGTCTGGTTGGTGGCAGTACATAGGAGAGCCCGGATCGAGTTTAGAGCGGCAGGCAGCGACCACGCCCATTTATCGAGGCCTCGGCCGAGGGTCCGAAGGCTTAGCATGACGGCCCGCCATATAATCCCATTAAAGCGTTCGATCTGTCCATTCGCTTGGGGCCGGTACGGGGTGGTGTAGCTCGAAGCGACATTATGCTGGAGCAAGTAGCCCCTCACCTCCTGGGACAGGAACACCGCACCCCGATCGGTATGCACGTAGGCCGGATACCCGAACATAGAAAACAAATTCTGCAGGCACCGAATAACCGTGGCAGCCGACATATCCCCGCACGTGTAAGCAAAGGGGAATCGGGAATACTCATCGACGATAGTGAGTAGATAGCGAGAGTTGCTCGACATCGGCAGCGGCCCTTTGAAGTCCATCGCCAAGCGCTCCCACGGTCGAGTAGCCCTAATGAGTGTCCCCAGAGGTGGGCTATAAAAATGCGGTTTGAGTTCCGCACAGATCGCGCAATCACGGCAGATGCGGCGGATGTCCTCCATCGAGTACGGCAGATTGCCCGCGCGCACAAAATGCGCGAAGCGCGTTACCCCGGGATGACACATAGTGCTGAGCAAAGTGCGCAGCCCCTCCAAAGTTACAACCCCCGCGCAAGTGGCCGGCCTCGATAAGGCGTCAGCGACCAGGTTATCCTTCCCCGGGCGGTATTTGATGGTGTAGCAGAAGTCGGCGAGTTCGATACGCCAACGGGTGATTTTCTCATTCTTAATGCGCTGAGCATGTAAGGTGTCGTACATAAACGCAACACTCTGTTGGTCCGTGATGATTTGGAAACTCCGCCCAAGCAGATACGGACGCCATCGCCAAATTGATTCGACGATCGCGTACGCTTCCTTTTCGACAGACGAATGCCTCCGCTCGGCGGAGGTGAGAGTCCGCGAGAAGAAAGCCACAGGGCGGCCTCCTTGGGAGAGAGTCGCCGCTATCGCATGATCCGAGGCATCACTCTCCAAAACGAAAGAGGCACTCTCGTCAATCGTCGCGACAGCGGCGCCAGCAATGTCGACTTTAAGGCCCTCGAAGGCCGCCAGGGCGGCCGGGCCCATGGGGAAAGTGTCGCAGGCCACGAGCGGGCGGAGCTTTGCGGAGAAATTTTGCACCCACTTTGAGTAGTGGGCGAACAGCCCTAGAGCGCGTTTCAGCGAAGCCCGATCGCTAGGCGGAGCCATATCGAGCAAAGGGCGCAGACGCTCCTTATCCGGAGAGACGGAGCCATGGGTCACGGTGTACCCCAAAAGGTCTACCGTGCGTAGAGAGTATTGACACTTCGCCGCATTCATGGTTAAGCGATATTTCCGCGCGACCTCGAGGAAGCGTTTCAGATTAGCGTCGTGATGCTCCTGGTCATACCCACAAACCGTAAGATTGTCCAGATAGACAAAGACATCGGTCAAATTCTCCTTCGCAACGAGGTCATCCATAGCTCTCTGAAAACAAGCGACGCCGTTCGTTACCCCAAAGGGAAGTCTCGTGAACTGGTACAACCGCCGACCCGATTCAAAGGCTGTAAAGACGCGATCAGCCCTAGAGATGGGGACTTGATGATACGCACTACGCAGATCGAGAGTGCTATAAACGGAATACAGGGCCACCTGGCGTACCAGGGCGTCCATCCCCGGTAAGGGGTAGGCATCCAGCTGTGTAAAACGATTAATCGTCTGCGAATAGTCGATTACCATTCGCCTGCGGTGGGCCTCACTCCGCACCACTAAGACTTGGGCCCGCCACGGTGACCTACTGTGTTCTATGATACCGTCCTTCAAGAGCAGGGCCGTTTCTTCCGCAATGAATTGCGCGTCCGCGCGAGAGTAGCGCCGCGATTTGACGGCTACAGGGGTACAATCAGTGGTCAGATTGGGGAACAGTGAGAGTGGCTCCATGTCCATTTGAGCGAGGGCGCACACAGCGAGCGTGTCCGGCCCTCCGAAGTCTATTTCCAAACGTCCATGCCGCTTAAGGAAATCAAGTCCTAACAGAACGTCAGCGCATAAGGCCGGTAATACCATGAGATACACGTCCGGGAACGTGCGTCCGTTTATCACAAGTTTCAATCGACACGCCCCTTTTGTGCTCAACCGAAGTCCCTGAGAGGCCATGAAGATCCGGCGGGTTGTCCCGAGAACCGGCCACCCATGTTGATGCACGAGTCGCTGATCAATAAAACTATCCGTGGACCCCGTATCAATCAAAGCTTGCGCAAAAACGCCCGCGACCGTGAGCGGAATGAAGGCCTGCGCTAGGCCGGCAGACCCGGCAGGTATAGTTCCGGCCGGGCGAGAAGATCGCGCCTCGCGGGTGGATCCCACGCCGGCTGCAATCCTTCGGGCCTCAGCAGGAGCATTGAAGTCAGTTGGCTCATCAGTAGTTTCATTTGCCAGAGTGGGTGTGGGGTGGTCGTGAGAGCAGCCGCCAGATGGCGCTCGAGCCACGTGAGAAAGATTTCTGCCATCTGCAGATTCACATGCCAAAGTGGGTGCATGTAATTCGCAAAAGCTGCCGTCAGATGGGGCTCGTGTCACGTGAGAAAGATTTCTGCCATCTGCAGATTCATATGCCACAGCGGGTGCATGTAATTCATAAATGCTGCCGTCAGCTGGCGCTCGAGCCACGTGAGAAAGATTTCTGCCATCTGCAGATTCACATGCCAAAGTGGGTGCATGTAATTCGCAAAAGCTGCCGTCAGATGGGGCTCGTGTCACGTGCTGTGTTTGCCGCACTTCGAGAGGAATTTCCAAAGTAGGAGCATGTCGCTTGTTTGAAGTAGGCGTTCGAACGCCAGTCAAGGTCGGACCCGCTGTGACCGGTCGCGTTCGCGCCATTTGGTTCGGCGGCCCGATGTATCTCACCAAGGTCGGGCGAGAAGCCAGAGGCCCGCGAGGAGGAGAGCGGCTCTTCAAAGCTGAGCAAGGCGCCCCGTCCGGCGCTCGATCCGTTGGCTCCGCGATGAGCCCATTCAAGGTCGCTCGGGAATGCGTGCCCCGAGCGGCCTTTCTGCAGACCTTTGCAAAATGGCCCTTGGTGGAGCACAGGTGACATGTCGCCTCTCGGGCCGGACATTCAGAGCGAGGATGCTGCCAATTTCCACAAAAATAACATTTTGCATACCGGGCAGGCCGTGGCCTGGCAGCGGCGGCAGCAGTGAGGCCGGAAGCGGAGTCCGCTTCCAGAGCTCCCAGAGACTCGGCCATCGTGGTGGTCGAGTCCTCCTCCGTATCCTCGGCGGTAGCCCTCTCAGGTCGCGCGAGTTGCGAGGTCCCCGCCACGACTCGTGGGTGATCATATGCGGTCAATTGTTCTCGGGCATCTGTGTATACGCGTGCCAGCCGTAGTGCTTCTGTAAATGTCAGCTCCGCGACCTCCAAGAGACGGAGCCGCAAGACTCCAGAACTAATTCCGGAGATGAATGAATCTCGGAGCAAATCGTCCTGCACTTGCTCGTGGGTCCGGACGTCCTGCACGCAGTCTGCCAATAGGTAGCGCAACTCTTGCGCGAAGCGATCGATCGATTCAGACGGTTGCTGTCGCCGCTGAGAAAGTTGATGCCGGCCGTGTACAGCGCTCCGTGTCTTTACGTAGAGGCGCTTCAGCTCGGCTAGGGCCATAGCGTACGTCCCAAATCGAGAAATGTTCTTGAAAACAGTGTGATGGACCTTGGACTGTAACACGGACAGCTTTATCGCAGCGGTTGGCTCTGTCTCGTGAGCCGCAAAGTAATTCTGCAGCGTGTTGAGCCAATGAGCAAACTCCGATGCAGATCCCTCAGCTTAAGGGTCGGCTCCGAGAATCGGTACCACGATCATCTTGTGGTCAGCCATTCCGGCGATCTAAATGATATTAAATGTCGTGAAAATCAAGCTCAGACACGACTTGACCTCTGGGTAGGTTTTAATATCATTTAGATCTGCAGTACATCCTGTAAAAATACATGCATGCAACAGGCATTAAATCAGAGCATTTCATGAGCAGCAATGGTCGATGCAATATAACAATGGTTAGCGCAGCGCATTGTCAGCGCAGCATTTGGGGCGTACATACCATTCAAACTACTGGATAATGTCACAGTGAGTTCCGCTGAAGTGTCTGCGCGCCCCGGTTGTCCCGGGTCTTATAGACGCCCCCCCCTTCCGTAGCGAGCACCCCTGGGTTCACCTTGGTATAATTTCACTACAGCCGCCATACAGGTATCTCTCCAAATGTAAACATTGATTTTTAGTTTCCTTATGCTATAACCTTTCCAAAAATGTATAGGTTTGCTAATCTACCATGATTTTGAACGAAATATAATTTATTGACAAAGTGAACCTGACTAATCCGCAATGCCGTCGTCGTCGATCTTCAACAGTCGCCATCCCACTCGGGGCGAGGTCAGTGCTTCGTCACAATGCAGTCGCAATGTGGCCGCCTGCAGTCGCCATACTGCCGCCTGACAATATTTGACCGCCCAAAATCGCCAGTAGTCGCCGACAAATCCGCCTATTTGTGACAGCGGCTTTAGTTTCCATAGTGTCAAGTTGAGCAAGCGGTGAGGCAGGGGAACCAGCCTAAAGGGCAGAGAGGTACTCCATGAAGCTGCGGATGAAAGCGTTGTAGGGGGAGAGGAGCTCAGGTGTGCCAAGGAAGGACTTTGCCTGACGGAGGATGCACAGTTGGTGTCTGGCTTTGGAGGCCAACTTTGAAATGTGGCTTGCCCAAGAGAGATCATGGCTGAGAGTGAGACCCAATAGTTTGAGTGACTGAACCTCTTTGAGATTAATGTTGAGAAAGTAGAGGAGGGAGGGTTTGTTATACTGTCCTTTTAGAGAGACAGAGACTGTGTGTGTGTGTGTGTGTGTGTGTGTGTGTGTGTGTGTGTGTGTGTGTGTGTGTGTGTGTGTGTGTGTGTGTGTGTGTGCGTGCGTGCGTGCGTGCGTGCGTGCGTGCATGTGATTTATCAGGATTGAAAGATATATTCCAAGTGTTTGACCAATTTGTGATTTTTGTCAAGGACCGAAGAGAAGGGAGAGGCTGCAGTCTGTCAGACGGATGAGGGATGTCATGGCAGAGAGTGGAGTCATCAGCAAAGAGATAAAGAGGCTTTCGAGAGTCAGAGAGATCATTGATGAAGATTAGGAAATAAATGGGGCGGAGAATACTGGTTTGGTCACCCCCAACCTACCATAAGCAGAGAGTTTGGAGAGCAAGGTGGGATGCCAGGTGGACTTGACAAGGCATCACAGGGTTTTGAAGGAGGGAGACAAGTTGGAAAGGCCATTCTTCAGGTTGGACAGATGTTGTTTTCTAGCTCTCCTGAGAGGAGACACACACTTGTTGTGAGGTTCATGGAATGATCTGAGCTTGCCTTCGGTTGGATTTGGCTTCCAGGAGGAGAATGCAAGTTGCTCCACAAGATTCAGAGCACCAAGAGCGGGAGGATGGGTAAGATAACTGAAGATGAGATTGGATGAATCTGTGCATAAGAGAGAGCAGGTTTCTGTGGAAGAATTCAGTCTTAAATAATATCAGGGGCGGTAGATATAGGAGACCAGTCCTGAAGTGTGATCGCTGCTTTCAGTCCCTGCCTATTGCAGTGCAGCATGAGGGGGTTGCAGAATATCATGATATTCCATTATCACATGAGGGGGTTGCAGTATACCATGATATTCCATTATCACATGAGGAGGTTGCAGTATACCATGATATTCCATTATCACATGAGGGGGTTGCAGTATACCATGATATTCCATTATCACATGAGGGGGTTGCAGAATACCATGATATTCCATTATCACATGAGGGGGTTGCAGTATACCATGATATTCCATTATCACATGAGGAGGTTGCAGTATACCATGATATTCCATTATCACATGAGGGGGTTGCAGTATACCATGATATTCCATTATCACATGAGGGGGTTGCAGTATACCATGATATTCCATTATCACATGAGGGGGTTGCAAATACCATGATATTCCATTATCACATGAGGAGGTTGCAGTATACCATGATATTCCATTATCACATGAGGAGGTTGCAGTATACCATGATATTCCATTATCACATGAGGGGGTTGCAGTATACCATGATATTCCATTATCACATGAGGAGGTTGCAGTATAGCATGATATTCCATTATCACATGAGGAGGTTGCAGTATATCATGATATTCCATTATCACATGAGGAGGTTGCAGTATACCATGATATTCCATTATCACATGAGGAGGTTGCAGTATAGCATGATATTCCATTATCACATGAGGAGGTTGCAGTATACCATGATATTCCATTATCACATGAGGAGGTTGCAGTATAGCATGATATTCCATTATCACATGAGGAGGTTGCAGTATAGCATGATATTCCATTATCACATGAGGAGGTTGCAGTATAGCATGATATTCCATTATCACATGAGGGGGTTGCAGTATACCATGATATTCCATTATCACATGAGGAGGTTGCAGTATAGCATGATATTCCATTATCACATGAGGAGGTTGCAGTATACCATGATATTCCATTATCACATGAGGAGGTTGCAGTATAGCATGATATTCCATTATCACATGAGGAGGTTGCAGTATAGCATGATATTCCATTATCACATGAGGGGGTTGCAGTATACCATGATATTCCATTATCACATGAGGAGGTTGCAGTATACCATGATATTCCATTATCACATGAGGGGGTTGCAGAATATCATGATATTCCATTATCACATGAGGGGGTTGCAGTATACCATGATATTCCATTATCACATGAGGAGGTTGCAGTATACCATGATATTCCATTATCACATGAGGGGGTTGCAGTATACCATGATATTCCATTATCACATGAGGGGGTTGCAGAATACCATGATATTCCATTATCACATGAGGGGGTTGCAGTATACCATGATATTCCATTATCACATGAGGAGGTTGCAGTATACCATGATATTCCATTATCACATGAGGGGGTTGCAGTATACCATGATATTCCATTATCACATGAGGGGGTTGCAGTATACCATGATATTCCATTATCACATGAGGGGGTTGCAAATACCATGATATTCCATTATCACATGAGGAGGTTGCAGTATACCATGATATTCCATTATCACATGAGGAGGTTGCAGTATACCATGATATTCCATTATCACATGAGGGGGTTGCAGTATACCATGATATTCCATTATCACATGAGGAGGTTGCAGTATAGCATGATATTCCATTATCACATGAGGAGGTTGCAGTATATCATGATATTCCATTATCACATGAGGAGGTTGCAGTATACCATGATATTCCATTATCACATGAGGAGGTTGCAGTATAGCATGATATTCCATTATCACATGAGGAGGTTGCAGTATACCATGATATTCCATTATCACATGAGGAGGTTGCAGTATAGCATGATATTCCATTATCACATGAGGAGGTTGCAGTATAGCATGATATTCCATTATCACATGAGGAGGTTGCAGTATAGCATGATATTCCATTATCACATGAGGGGGTTGCAGTATACCATGATATTCCATTATCACATGAGGAGGTTGCAGTATAGCATGATATTCCATTATCACATGAGGAGGTTGCAGTATACCATGATATTCCATTATCACATGAGGAGGTTGCAGTATAGCATGATATTCCATTATCACATGAGGAGGTTGCAGTATAGCATGATATTCCATTATCACATGAGGGGGTTGCAGTATACCATGATATTCCATTATCACATGAGGAGGTTGCAGTATACCATGATATTCCATTATCACATGAGGGGGTTGCAGTATATCATGATATTCCATTATCACATGAGGGGGTTGCAGAATACCATGATATTCCATTATCACATGAGGAGGTTGCAGAATACCATGATATTCCATTATCACATGAGGAGGTTGCAGAATACCATGATATTCCATTATCACATGAGGAGGTTGCAGAATACCATGATATTCCATTATCACATGAGGAGGTTGCAGAATACCATGATATTCCATTATCACATGAGGAGGTTGCAGAATACCATGATATTCCATTATCACATGAGGAGGTTGCAGAATACCATGATATTCCATTATCACATGAGGAGGTTGCAGTATAGCATGATATTCCATTATCACATGAGGGGGTTGCAGTATACCATGATATTCCATTATCACATGAGGGGGTTGCGCATGATATTCCATTATCACATGAGGGGGTTGCAGTATAGCATGATATTCCATTATCACATGAGGAGGTTGCAGTATAGCATGATATTCCATTATCACATGAGGAGGTTGCAGTATAGCATGATATTCCATTATCACATGAGGGGGTTGCAGTATATCATGATATTCCATTATCACATGAGGGGGTTGCAGTATACCATGATATTCCATTATCACATGAGGAGGTTGCAGTATAGCATGATATTCCATTATCACATGAGGAGGTTGCAGTATACCATGATATTCCATTATCACATGAGGAGGTTGCAGTATACCATGATATTCCATTATCACATGAGGAGGTTGCAGTATAGCATGATATTCCATTATCACATGAGGAGGTTGCAGTATAGCATGATATTCCATTATCACATGAGGGGGTTGCAGTATACCATGATATTCCATTATCACATGAGGAGGTTGCAGTATACCATGATATTCCATTATCACATGAGGGGGTTGCAGTATACCATGATATTCCATTATCACATGAGGGGGTTGCAGTATACCATGATATTCCATTATCACATGAGGGGGTTGCAGAATACCATGATATTCCATTATCACATGAGGAGGTTGCAGAATACCATGATATTCCATTATCACATGAGGAGGTTGCAGAATACCATGATATTCCATTATCACATGAGGAGGTTGCAGAATACCATGATATTCCATTATCACATGAGGAGGTTGCAGAATACCATGATATTCCATTATCACATGAGGGGGTTGCAGTATAGCATGCTATTCCATTATCACATGAGGGGGTTGCAGTATACCATGATATTCCATTATCACATGAGGGGGTTGCGCATGATATTCCATTATCACATGAGGGGGTTGCAGTGTAGCATGATATTCCATTATCACATGAGGAGGTTGCAGTATAGCATGATATTCCATTATCACATGAGGAGGTTGCAGTACAGCATGATATTCCATTATCACATGAGGGGGTTGCAGTATATCATGATATTCCATTATCACATGAGGGGGTTGCAGTATAGCATGATATTCCATTATCACATGAGGAGGTTGCAGTATAGCATGATATTCCATTATCACATGAGGGGGTTGCAGTATAGCATGATATTCCATTATCACATGAGGGGGTTGCAGTATAGCATGATATTCCATTATCACATGAGGGGGTTGCAGTATAGCATGATATTCCATTATCACATGAGGAGGTTGCAGAATACCATGATATTCCATTATCACATGAGGGGGTTGCAGTATAGCATGATATTCCATTATCACATGAGGGGGTTGCAGTATAGCATGATATTCCATTATCACATGAGGGGGTTGCAGTATAGCATGATATTCCATTATCACATGAGGAGGTTGCAGAATACCATGATATTCCATTATCACATGAGGGGGTTGCAGAATACCATGATATTCCATTATCACATGAGGAGGTTGCAGAATACCATGATATTCCATTATCACATGAGGAGGTTGCAGAATACCATGATATTCCATTATCACATGAGGGGGTTGCAGAATACCATGATATTCCATTATCACATGAGGAGGTTGCAGAATACCATGATATTCCATTATCACATGAGGGGGTTGCAGAATACCATGATATTCCATTATCACATGAGGAGGTTGCAGAATACCATGATATTCCATTATCACATGAGGAGGTTGCAGTATAGCATGATATTCCATTATCACATGAGGGGGTTGCAGAATACCATGATATTCCATTATCACATGAGGGGGTTGTAGTACATCATGATATTCCATTATCACATGAGGAGGTTGCAGAATACCATGATATTCCATTATCACATGAGGGGGTTGTAGTACATCATGATATTCCATTATCACATGAGGAGGTTGCAGAATACCATGATATTCCATTATCACATGAGGGGGTTGTAGTACATCATGATATTCCATTATCACATGAGGAGGTTGCAGAATACCATGATATTCCATTATCACATGAGGGGGTTGTAGTACATCATGATATTCCATTATCACATGAGGAGGTTGCAGTACATCATGATATTCCATTATCACATGAGGAGGTTGCAGAATACCATGATATTCCATTATCACATGAGGGGGTTGCAGTATATCATGATATTCCATTATCACATGAGGAGGTTGCAGAATACCATGATATTCCATTATCACATGAGGAGGTTGCAGAATACCATGATATTCCATTATCACATGAGGAGGTTGCAGTATATCATGATATTCCATTATCACATGAGGAGGTTGCAGTATATCATGATATTCCATTATCACATGAGGAGGTTGCAGTATATTGAAGGAGCTGGGGCTCCCACGTCGATCAGAAGAATGGACGCGACAAAAAGCTGGAATTCATCTGAGTTGCTTTATTGAAATCAAACACTCAGGCACTCTGAAAAACCGTTTATCTCTCAGCAATATATATCTATTCCGCCAGGGGGTTTGCCCAGGCCCGGCGCCAGGGGGCGTGGCCCAGCGTCCTGGCTGCGGCCTGGCAAGTTGAGGGCGAGCCTGCCCGGGCATGCCCGGGCGTCCCGACCGAGGCCTGGCAAGTTGAGCGCGGGCCTGCCCGGGCGTCCTGGACGAGCCCGGCATGGTGATCGCTCCGCGTCCTTGATAGGTGCAAGGCGATTGTGAAAACTCAGCGGCAGCCGCTACACACGTCCCCCCAGAATCGACTTGCACCGGCAGGGTCAATTTGAGGGGGGTCCTGACGACCCGGCCGAAGCGACCCCTGGCGGGTCGTGGGAGGGGGTCCGGTGAGGTGGTGGGCGGTCGAGTGGGGGGCACCGTGGACGGGGGGCGGCCTCGCCGCGGCGGAAGGGCCACCCGCGTGGCCCAGCGTCCTGGCTGCGGCCTGGCAAGTTGAGGGCGAGCCTGCCCGGGCGTCCTGGACGAGCCCGGCATGGTGATCGCTCCGCGTCCTTGATAGGTGCAAGGCGATTGTGAAAACTCAGCGGCAGCCGCTACAATATCATGATATTCCATTATCACATGAGGAGGTTGCAGTATATCATGATATTCCATTATCACATGAGGAGGTTGCAGTATATCATGATATTCCATTATCACATGAGGAGGTTGCAGTATATCATGATATTCCATTATCACATGAGGAGGTTGCAGTATATCATGATATTCCATTATCACATGAGGAGGTTGCAGTATATCATGATATTCCATTATCACATGAGGAGGTTGCAGTATATCATGATATTCCATTATCACATGAGGAGGTTGCAGTATATTGAAGGAGCTGGGGCTCCCACGTCGATCAGAAGAATGGACGCGACAAAAAGCTGGAATTCATCTGAGTTGCTTTATTGAAATCAAACACTCAGGCACTCTGAAAAACCGTTTATCTCTCAGCAATATATATCTATTCCGCCAGGGGGTTTGCCCAGGCCCGGCGCCAGGGGGCGTGGCCCAGCGTCCTGGCTGCGGCCTGGCAAGTTGAGGGCGAGCCTGCCCGGGCATGCCCGGGCATGCCCGGGCGTCCCGACCGAGGCCTGGCAAGTTGAGCGCGGGCCTGCCCGGGCGTCCTGGACGAGCCCGGCATGGTGATCGCTCCGCGTCCTTGATAGGTGCAAGGCGATTGTGAAAACTCAGCGGCAGCCGCTACACACGTCCCCCCAGAATCGACTTGCACCGGCAGGGTCAATTTGAGGGGGGTCCTGACGACCCGGCCGAAGCGACCCCTGGCGGGTCGTGGGAGGGGGTCCGGTGAGGTGGTGGGCGGTCGAGTGGGGGGCACCGTGGACGGGGGGCGGCCTCGCCGCGGCGGAAGGGCCACCCGCGTGGCCCAGCGTCCTGGCTGCGGCCTGGCAAGTTGAGGGCGAGCCTGCCCGGGCATGCCCGGGCATGCCCGGGCGTCCCGACCGAGGCCTGGCAAGTTGAGCGCGGGCCTGCCCGGGCGTCCTGGACGAGCCCGGCATGGTGATCGCTCCGCGTCCTTGATAGGTGCAAGGCGATTGTGAAAACTCAGCGGCAGCCGCTACAATATCATGATATTCCATTATCACATGAGGAGGTTGCAGTATATCATGATATTCCATTATCACATGAGGAGGTTGCAGTATATCATGATATTCCATTATCACATGAGGAGGTTGCAGTATATCATGATATTCCATTATCACATGAGGAGGTTGCAGTATATCATGATATTCCATTATCACATGAGGAGGTTGCAGTATATCATGATATTCCATTATCACATGAGGAGGTTGCAGTATATCATGATATTCCATTATCACATGAGGGGGTTGCAGAATACCATGATATTCCATTATCACATGAGGAGGTTGCAGAATACCATTCCATTATCACATGAGGAGGTTGCAGTATATCATGATATTCCATTATCACATGAGGAGGTTGCAGAATACCATGATATTCCATTATCACATGAGGGGGTTGCAGTATAGCATGATATTCCATTATCACATGAGGGGGTTGCAGTATAGCATGATATTCCATTATCACATGAGGGGGTTGCAGTATAGCATGATATTCCATTATCACATGAGGGGGTTGCAGTATAGCATGATATTCCATTATCACATGAGGGGGTTGCAGTATAGCATGATATTCCATTATCACATGAGGGGGTTGCAGTATAGCATGATATTCCATTATCACATGAGGGGGTTGCAGTATAGCATAATATTCCATTATCACATGAGGGGGTTGCAGTATAGCATGATATTCCATTATCACATGAGGGGGTTGCAGTATAGCATGATATTCCATTATCACATGAGGGGGTTGCAGTATAGCATGATATTCCATTATCACATGAGGGGGTTGCAGTATAGCATGATATTCCATTATCACATGAGGGGGTTGCAGTATAGCATGATATTCCATTATCACATGAGGGGGTTGCAGTATAGCATGATATTCCATTATCACATGAGGAGGTTGCAGTATAGCATGATATTCCATTATCACATGAGGGGGTTGCAGTATAGCATGATATTCCATTATCACATGAGGGGGTTGCAGTATAGCATGATATTCCATTATCACATGAGGGGGTTGCAGTATAGCATGATATTCCATTATCACATGAGGGGGTTGCAGTATAGCATGATATTCCATTATCACATGAGGGGGTTGCAGTATAGCATGATATTCCATTATCACATGAGGGGGTTGCAGTATAGCATGATATTCCATTATCACATGAGGGGGTTGCAGTATAGCATGATATTCCATTATCACATGAGGAGGTTGCAGTATAACATGATATTCCATTATCACATGAGGGGGTTGCAGTATAGCATGATATTCCATTATCACATGAGGAGGTTGCAGTATAGCATGATATTCCATTATCACATGAGGGGGTTGCAGTATAACATGATATTCCATTATCACATGAGGGGGTTGCAGTATAGCATGATATTCCATTATCACATGAGGGGGTTGCAGTATAGCATAATATTCCATTATCACATGAGGGGGTTGCAGTATAGCATGATATTCCATTATCACATGAGGGGGTTGCAGTATACCATGATATTCCATTATCACATGAGGAGGTTGAAGTATACCATGATATTCCATTATCACATGAGGGGGTTGCAGTATATCATGATATTCCATTATCACATGAGGGGGTTGCAGTATATCATGATATTCCATTATCACATGAGGAGGTTGCAGTATATCATGATATTCCATTATCACATGAGGGGGTTGCAGAATAGCATGATATTCCATTATCACATGAGGAGGTTGCAGTATAGCATGATATTCCATTATCACATGAGGGGGTTGCAGTATATCATGATATTCCATTATCACATGAGGGGGTTGCAGTATATCATGATATTCCATTATCACATGAGGAGGTTGAAGTATACCATGATATTCCATTATCACATGAGGGGGTTGCAGTATATCATGATATTCCATTATCACATGAGGGGGTTGCAGAATAGCATGATATTCCATTATCACATGAGGAGGTTGCAGTATAGCATGATATTCCATTATCACATGAGGGGGTTGCAGTATATCATGATATTCCATTATCACATGAGGGGGTTGCAGTATATCATGATATTCCATTATCACATGAGGAGGTTGAAGTATACCATGATATTCCATTATCACATGAGGAGGTTGCAGTATATCATGATATTCCATTATCACATGAGGGGGTTGCAGAATAGCATGATATTCCATTATCACATGAGGGGGTTGCAGTATATCATCATATTCCATTATCACATGAGGGGGTTGCAGAATAGCATGATATTCCATTATCACATGAGGAGGTTGCAGTATAGCATGATATTCCATTATCACATGAGGGGGTTGCAGTATATCATGATATTCCATTATCACATGAGGGGGTTGCAGTGTAGCATGATATTCCATTATCACATGAGGGGGTTGCAGTATAGCATGATATTCCATTATCACATGAGGGGGTTGCAGTATAGCATGATATTCCATTATCACATGAGGGGGTTGCAGTATAGCATGATATTCCATTATCACATGAGGGGGTTGCAGTATAGCATGATATTCCATTATCACATGAGGAGGTTGAAGTATACCATGATATTCCATTATCACATGAGGGGGTTGCAGTATAGCATGATATTCCATTATCACATGAGGAGGTTGAAGTATACCATGATATTCCATTATCACATGAGGGGGTTGCAGTATAGCATGATATTCCATTATCACATGAGGGGGTTGCAGTATAGCATAATATTCCATTATCACATGAGGGGGTTGCAGTATAGCATGATATTCCATTATCACATGAGGAGGTTGCAGTATACCATGATATTCCATTATCACATGAGGGGGTTGCAGTATAGCATGATATTCCATTATCACATGAGGGGGTTGCAGTATACCATGATATTCCATTATCACATGAGGGGGTTGCAGTATACCATGATATTCCATTATCACATGAGGGGGTTGCAGTATACCATGATATTCCATTATCACATGAGGAGGTTGCAGTATACCATGATATTCCATTATCACATGAGGGGGTTGCAGTATAGCATGATATTCCATTATCACATGAGGGGGTTGCAGTATAGCATGATATTCCATTATCACATGAGGAGGTTGCAGTATACCATGATATTCCATTATCACATGAGGGGGTTGCAGTATACCATGATATTCCATTATCACATGAGGAGGTTGCAGTATAGCATGATATTCCATTATCACATGAGGGGGTTGCAGTATACCATGATATTCCATTATCACATGAGGAGGTTGCAGTATAGCATGATATTCCATTATCACATGAGGGGGTTGCAGTATACCATGATATTCCATTATCACATGAGGAGGTTGCAGTATAGCATGATATTCCATTATCACATGAGGGGGTTGCAGTATACCATGATATTCCATTATCACATGAGGAGGTTGCAGTATACCATGATACTCCATTATCACATGAGGAGGTTGCAGTATAGCATGATATTCCATTATCACATGAGGAGGTTGCAGTATACCATGATATTCCATTATCACATCAGGAGGTTGCAGAATACCATGATATTCCATTATCACATGAGGGGGTTGCAGTATAGCATGATATTCCATTATCACATGAGGAGGTTGCAGTATAGCATGATATTCCATTATCACATGAGGGGGTTGCAGTATACCATATTATTCCATTATCACATGAGGAGGTTGCAGTATAGCATGATATTCCATTATCACATGAGGGGGTTGCAGTATACCATGATATTCCATTATCACATGAGGGGGTTGCAGTATAACATGATATTCCATTATCACATGAGGGGGTTGCAGTATACCATGATATTCCATTATCACATGAGGGGGTTGCAGAATACCATGATATTCCATTATCACATGTGGAGGTTGCAGTATAGCATGATATTCCATTATCACATGAGGAGGTTGCAGAATAGCATAATATTCCATTATCACATGAGGGGGTTGCAGAATACCATGATATTCCATTATCACATGAGGGGGTTGCAGAATACCATGATATTCCATTATCACATGAGGGGGTTGCAGAATAGCATAATATTCCATTATCACATGAGGGGGTTGCAGAATACCATGATATTCCATTATCACATGAGGGGGTTGCAGTATAGCATAATATTCCATTATCACATGAGGGGGTTGCAGAATACCATGATATTCCATTATCACATGAGGGGGTTGCAGTATAGCATAATATTCCATTATCACATGAGGGGGTTGCAGTATAGCATGATATTCCATTATCACATGAGGGGGTTGCAGTATACCATGATATTCCATTATCACATGAGGAGGTTGCAGAATAGCATAATATTCCATTATCACATGAGGGGGTTGCAGAATACCATGATATTCCATTATCACATGAGGGGGTTGCAGTATAGCATAATATTCCATTATCACATGAGGGGGTTGCAGTATAGCATGATATTCCATTATCACATGAGGGGGTTGCAGTATACCATGATATTCCATTATCACATGAGGAGGTTGCAGTATAGCATAATATTCCATTATCACATGAGGGGGTTGCAGTATAGCATGATATTCCATTATCACATCAGGAGGTTGCAGAATACCATGATATTCCATTATCACATCAGGAGGTTGCAGAATACCATGATATTCCATTATCACATGAGGAGGTTGCAGTATAGCATGATATTCCATTATCACATCAGGAGGTTGCAGAATACCATGATATTCCATTATCACATGAGGAGGTTGCAGTATAGCATGATATTCCATTATCACATGAGGGGGTTGCAGTATACCATGATATTCCATTATCACATGAGGAGGTTGCAGAATACCATGATATTCCATTATCACATCAGGAGGTTGCAGAATACCATGATATTCCATTATCACATGAGGGGGTTGCAGTATAGCATAATATTCCATTATCACATGAGGGGGTTGCAGTATAGCATAATATTCCATTATCACATGAGGGGGTTGCAGTATAGCATAATATTCCATTATCACATGAGGAGGTTGCAGTATATCATGATATTCCATTATCACATGAGGAGGTTGCAGTATAGCATGATATTCCATTATCACATGAGGGGGTTGCAGTATACCATGATATTCCATTATCACATGAGGAGGTTGCAGTATAGCATAATATTCCATTATCACATGAGGGGGTTGCAGTATAGCATGATATTCCATTATCACATGAGGGGGTTGCAGTATACCATGATATTCCATTATCACATGAGGGGGTTGCAGTATAGCATGATATTCCATTATCACATGAGGGGGTTGCAGTATAGCATAATATTCCATTATCACATGAGGGGGTTGCAGTATAGCATGATATTCCATTATCACATGAGGGGGTTGCAGTATAGCATGATATTCCATTATCACATGAGGAGGTTGCAGTATAGCATGATATTCCATTATCACATGAGGAGGTTGCAGTATAGCATAATATTCCATTATCACATGAGGGGGTTGCAGTATAGCATAATATTCCATTATCACATGAGGAGGTTGCAGTATAGCATGATATTCCATTATCACATGAGGAGGTTGCAGTATAGCATAATATTCCATTATCACATGAGGGGGTTGCAGTATAGCATAATATTCCATTATCACATGAGGAGGTTGCAGTATAGCATGATATTCCATTATCACATGAGGAGGTTGCAGTATAGCATAATATTCCATTATCACATGAGGGGGTTGCAGTATAGCATGATATTCCATTATCACATGAGGAGGTTGCAGTATAGCATAATATTCCATTATCACATGAGGGGGTTGCAGTATAGCATGATATTCCATTATCACATGAGGAGGTTGCAGTATATCATGATATTCCATTATCACATGAGGGGGTTGCAGTATATCATGATATTCCATTATCACATGAGGAGGTTGCAGTATACCATGATATTCCATTATCACATGAGGGAGTTGCAGTATATCATGATATTCCATTCTCACATGAGGAGGTTGCAGTATGTCATGATATTCCATTATCACATGAGGGGGTTGCAGTATATCATGATATTCCATTATCACATGAGGAGGTTGCAGTATACCATGATATTCCATTATCACATGAGGAGGTTGCAGTATATCATGATATTCCATTATCACATGAGGGGGTTGCAGTATATCATGATATTCCATTATCACATGAGGAGGTTGCAGTATACCATGATATTCCATTATCACATGAGGGAGTTGCAGTATACCATGATATTCCATTATCACATGAGGAGGTTGCAGTATACCATGATATTCCATTATCACATGAGGAGGTTGCAGTATATCATGATATTCCATTATCACATGAGGAGGTTGCAGTATATCATGATATTCCATTATCACATGAGGAGGTTGCAGTATACCATGATATTCCATTATCACATGAGGAGGTTGCAGTATACCATGATATTCCATTATCACATGAGGGGGTTGCAGTATATCATGATATTCCATTATCACATGAGGAGGTTGCAGTATATCATGATATTCCATTATCACATGAGGGGGTTGCAGTATATCATGATATTCCATTATCACATGAGGAGGTTGCAGTATATCATGATATTCCATTATCACATGAGGAGGTTGCAGTATATCATGATATTCCATTATCACATGAGGAGGTTGCAGTATACCATGATATTCCATTATCACATGAGGAGGTTGCAGTATACCATGATATTCCATTATCACATGAGGGGGTTGCAGTATATCATGATATTCCATTATCACATGAGGAGGTTGCAGTATACCGTGATATTCCATTATCACATGAGGGGGTTGCAGTATATCATGATATTCCATTATCACATGAGGAGGTTGCAGTATACCGTGATATTCCATTATCACATGAGGGGGTTGCAGTATACCATGATATTCCATTATCACATGAGGAGGTTGCAGTATACCATGATATTCCATTATTATCACATGAGGAGGTTGCAGTATACCATGATATTCCATTATCACATGAGGAGGTTGCAGTATACCATGATATTCCATTATCACATGAGGGGGTTGCAGTATACCATGATATTCCATTATCACATGAGGAGGTTGCAGTATATCATGATATTCCATTATCACATGAGGGGGTTGCAGTATATCATGATATACCATTATCACATGAGGAGGTTGCAGTATATCATGATATTCCATTATCACATGAGGAGGTTGCAGTATACCATGATATTCCATTATCACATGAGGAGGTTGCAGTATACCATGATATTCCATTATCACATGAGGGGGTTGCAGTATATCATGATATTCCATTATCACATGAGGAGGTTGCAGTATACCGTGATATTCCATTATCACATGAGGAGGTTGCAGTATACCATGATATTCCATTATCACATGAGGGGGTTGCAGTATATCATGATATTCCATTATCACATGAGGAGGTTGCAGTATACCGTGATATTCCATTATCACATGAGGAGGTTGCAGTATATCATGATATTCCATTATCACATGAGGGGGTTGCAGTATACCATGATATTCCATTATCACATGAGGGGGTTGCAGTATACCATGATATTCCATTATCACATGAGGGGGTTGCAGTATATCATGATATTCCATTATCACATGAGGAGGTTGCAGTATATCATGATATTCCATTATCACATGAGGAGGTTGCGGTATACCATGATATTCCATTATCACATGAGGGGGTTGCAGTATATCATGATATTCCATTATCACATGAGGGGGTTGCAGTATACCATGATATTCTATTATCACATGAGGGGGTTGCAGTATATCATGTAATTCCATTATCACATGAGGAGGTTGCAGTATACCATGATATTCCATTATCACATGAGGGGGTTGCAGTATACCGTGATATTCCATTATCACATGAGGAGGTTGCAGTATATCATGATATTCCATTATCACATGAGGGGGTTGCAGTATACCATGATATTCCATTATCACATGAGGAGGTTGCAGTATACCGTGATATTCCATTATCACATGAGGAGGTTGCAGTATATCATGATATTCCATTATCACATGAGGAGGTTGCAGTATACCATGATATTCCATTATCACATGAGGGGGTTGCAGTATACCATGATATTCCATTATCACATGAGGAGGTTGCAGTATATCATGATATTCCATTATCACATGAGGAGGTTGCAGTATACCATGATATTCCATTATCACATGAGGGGGTTGCAGTATATCATGATATTCCATTATCACATGAGGGGGTTGCAGTATACCATGATATTCCATTATCACATGAGGAGGTTGCAGTATACCATGATATTCCATTATCACATGAGGAGGTTGCAGTATACCATGATATTCCATTATCACATGAGGGGGTTGCAGTATACCATGATATTCCATTATCACATGAGGAGGTTGCAGTATACCATGATATTCCATTATCACATGAGGAGGTTGCAGTATATCATGATATTCCATTATCACATGAGGAGGTTGCAGTATACCATGATATTCCATTATCACATGAGGGAGTTGCAGTATATCATGATATTCCATTATCACATGAGGAGGTTGCAGTATATCATGATATTCCATTATCACATGAGGAGGTTGCAGTATACCATGATATTCCATTATCACATGAGGGGGTTGCAGTATACCATGATATTCCATTATCACATGACGGGGTTGCAGTATACCATGATATTCCATTATCACATGAGGGGGTTGCAGTATATCATGATATTCCATTATCACATGAGGGGGTTGCAGTATAGCATGATATTCCATTATCACATGACGGGGTTGCAGTATACCATGATATTCCATTATCACATGAGGGGGTTGCAGTATATCATGATATTCCATTATCACATGAGGGGGTTGCAGTATAGCATGATATTCCATTATCACATGAGGAGGTTGCAGTATACCATGATATTCCATTATCACATGAGGAGGTTGCAGTATACCATGATATTCCATTATCACATGAGGAGGTTGCAGTATATCATGATATTCCATTATCACATGAGGAGGTTGCAGTATATCATGATATTCCATTATCACATGAGGAGGTTGCAGTATACCATGATATTCCATTATCACATGAGGGGGTTGCAGTATAGCATGATATTCCATTATCACATGAGGAGGTTGCAGTATACCATGATATTCCATTATCACATGAGGGGGTTGCAGTATAGCATGATATTCCATTATCACATGAGGAGGTTGCAGTATACCATGATATTCCATTATCACATGAGGAGGTTGCAGTATATCATGATATTCCATTATCACATGAGGGGGTTGCAGTATATCATGATATTCCATTATCACATGAGGAGGTTGCAGTATATCATGATATTCCATTATCACATGAGGAGGTTGCAGTATACCATGATATTCCATTTTCACATGAGGAGGTTGCAGTATATCATGATATTCCATTATCACATGAGGAGGTTGCAGTATACCATGATATTCCATTATCACATGAGGAGGTTGCAGTATACCATGATATTCCATTATCACATGAGGAGGTTGCAGTATACTATGATATTCCATTATCACATGAGGGGGTTGCAGTATATCATGATATTCCATTATCACATGAGGGGGTTGCAGTATACCATGATATTCCATTATCACATGAGGAGGTTGCAGTATACCATGATGTTCCATTGTCACATGAGGGGGTTGCAGTATAGCATGATATTCCATTATCAAATGAGGGGGTTGCAGTATACCATGATATTCCATTATCACATGAGGAGGTTGCAGTATACCATGATATTCCATTATCACATGAGGGGGTTGCAGTATAGCATGATATTCCATTATCACATGAGGGGGTTGCAGTATAGCATGATATTCCATTATCACATGAGGGGGTTGCAGTATACCATGATATTCCATTATCACATGAGGAGGTTGCAGTATACCATGATATTCCATTATCACATGAGGAGGTTGCAGTATACCATGATATTCCATTATCACATGAGGAGGTTGCAGTATACCATGATATTCCATTATCACATGAGGAGGTTGCAGTATACCATGATATTCCATTATCACATGAGGGGGTTGCAGTATACCATGATATTCCATTATCACATGAGGAGGTTGCAGTATAGCATGATATTCCATTATCACATGAGGGGGTTGCAGTATAGCATGATATTCCATTATCACATGAGGAGGTTGCAGTATACCATGATATTCCATTATCACATGAGGAGGTTGCAGTATACCATGATATTCCATTATCACATGAGGGGGTTGCAGTATACCATGATATTCCATTATCACATGAGGAGGTTGCAGTATAGCATGATATTCCATTATCACATGAGGAGGTTGCAGTATACCATGATATTCCATTATCATATGAGGGGGTTGCAGTATAGCATGATATTCCATTATCACATGAGGAGGTTGCAGTATACCATGATATTCCATTATCACATGAGGAGGTTGCAGTATACCATGATATTCCATTATCATATGAGGGGGTTGCAGTATAGCATGATATTCCATTATCACATGAGGAGGTTGCAGTATAGAATGATATTCCATTATCACATGAGGAGGTTGCAGTATACCATGATATTCCATTATCACATGAGGAGGTTGCAGTATACCATGATATTCCATTATCACATGAGGGGGTTGCAGTATACCATGATATTCCATTATCACATGAGGAGGTTGCAGTATAGCATGATATTCCATTATCACATGAGGAGGTTGCAGTATACCATGATATTCCATTATCATATGAGGGGGTTGCAGTATAGCATGATATTCCATTATCACATGAGGAGGTTGCAGTATACCATGATATTCCATTATCACATGAGGAGGTTGCAGTATACCATGATATTCCATTATCATATGAGGGGGTTGCAGTATAGCATGATATTCCATTATCACATGAGGGGGTTGCAGTATAGCATGATATTCCATTATCACATGATGGGGTTGCAGTATACCATGATATTCCATTATCACATGAGGGGGTTGCAGTATACCATGATATTACATTATCACATGAGGGGGTTGCAGTATAGCATGATATTCCATTATCACATGAGGAGGTTGCAGTATAGCATGATATTCCATTATCACATGAGGGGGTTGCAGTATACCATGATATTCCATTATCACATGAGGAGGTTGCAGTATACCATGATATTCCATTATCACATGAGGAGGTTGCAGTATACCATGATATTCCATTATCACATGAGGGGGTTGCAGTATAGCATGATATTCCATTATCACATGAGGGGGTTGCAGTATACCATGATATTCCATTATCACATGAGGAGGTCGAAAATTTGCCATTCTTCCCTATAATCTCTCTATAATCTCTCTTGATTAGAACTTGGAAATTTACTATTCCCAGTTCGAAAATTTACTATTCTCTTGATCTGTACCCAAAATTTTGCCATTCTTCCCTATAATCTCTCTATAATCTCTCTTGATCTGTACTCAAAAATTTACTAGTCTCTTGATCTGCACTCATAAAGTGATCTATTCTCTTGAAATCAAAAATTTACTATTCTTCCTATTAAGTAGACTCTTGGATTCGAAAATTTGCCATTCTTCCCTATAATCTCTCTATAATCTCTCTTGATCAGTACTCAAAAATTTACTATTCCCAGTTCGAAAATTTACTATTCTCTTGATCTGTACCCAAAAATTTGCCATTCTTCCCTATAATCTCTCTATACTCTCTCTTGATCTGTACTCAAAAATTTACTAGTCTCTTGATCTGCTCTCAAAAAGTGATCTATTCTCTTGATCTGTACTTAAAAATTTACCATTCTTCCCTATAATCTCTATAATCTCTCTTGATCTGTACTCAAAAATGTACTATTCCCAGTTCGAAAATTTACTATTGTCTTGATCTGTACCCAAAATTTTGCCATTCTTCCCTATAATCTCTCTATAATCTCTCTTGATCTCTACTCAAAAATTTACTATTCTCAGTTCGAAAATTTACTATTCTCTTGATCTGTACCCAAAAATTTGCCATTCTTCCCTATAATCTCTCTATACTCTCTCTTGATCTGTACTCAAAAATTTACTAGTCTCTTGATCTGCTCTCAAAAAGTGATCTATTCTCTTGATCTGTACTTAAAAATTTACCATTCTTCCCTATAATCTCTATAATCTCTCTTGATCTGTACTCAAAAATGTACTATTCCCAGTTCGAAAATTTACTATTGTCTTGATCTGTACCCAAAATTTTGCCATTCTTCCCTATAATCTCTCTATAATCTCTCTTGATTAGAACTTGGAAATTTACTATTCTCAGTTCGAAAATTTACTATTCTCTTGATCTGTACCCAAAAATTTGCCATTCTCCCCTATAATCTCTCTATAATCTCTCTTGATCTGGACTCAAAAATTTACTAGTCTCTTGATCTGCTCTCAAAAAGTGATCTCTTCTCTTGAAATCAAAAATTTACTATTCTTCCTATTAAGTAGACTCTTGAATTCGAAAATTTACCATTCTTCCCTATAATCTCTCTATAATCTCTCTTGATCTGTACTCAAAAATTTACTATTCCCAGTTCGAAAATTTACTATTCTCTTCATCTGTACCCAAAATTTTGCCATTCTTCCCTATAATCTCTCTATAATCTCTCTTGATCTGTACTCAAAAATTTACTAGTCTCTTGATCTGCACTCAAAAAGTGATCTCTTCTCTTGAAATCAAAAATTTACTATTCTTCCTATTAAGTAGACTCTTGAATTCGAAAATTTGCCATTCTTCCCTATAATCTCTCTATAATCTCTCTTGATTAGAACTTGGAAATTTACTATTCTCAGTTCGAAAATTTACTATTCTCTTGATCTGTACCCAAAAATTTGCCATTCTCCCCTATAATCTCTCTATAATCTCTCTTGATCTGGACTCAAAAATTTACTATTCTCTTGATCTGTACCCAAAATTTTGCCATTCTTCCCTATAATCTCTCTATAATCTCTCTTGATCTGTACTCAAAAATTTACTAGTCTCTTGATCTGCACTCAAAAAGTGATCTCTTCTCTTGAAATCAAAAATTTACTATTCTTCCTATTAAGTAGACTCTTGAATTCGAAAATTTGCCATTCTTCCCTATAATCTCTCTATAATCTCTCTTGATTAGAACTTGGAAATTTACTATTCCCAGTTCGAAAATTTACTATTCTCTTGATCTGTACCCAAAATTTTGCCATTCTTCCCTATAATCTCTCTATAATCTCTCTTGATCTGTACTCAAAAATTTACTAGTCTCTTGATCTGCACTCATAAAGTGATCTATTCTCTTGAAATCAAAAATTTACTATTCTTCCTATTAAGTAGACTCTTGAATTCGAAAATTTGCCATTCTTCCCTATAATCTCTCTATAATCTCTCTTGATCAGTACTCAAAAATTTACTATTCCCAGTTCGAAAATTTACTATTCTCTTCATCTGTACCCAAAATTTTGCCATTCTTCCCTATAATCTCTCTATAATCTCTCTTGATCTGTACTCAAAAATTTACTAGTCTCTTGATCTGCACTCAAAAAGTGATCTCTTCTCTTGAAATCAAAAATTTACTATTCTTCCTATTAAGTAGACTCTTGAATTCGAAAATTTGCCATTCTTCCCTATAATCTCTCTATAATCTCTCTTGATTAGAACTTGGAAATTTACTATTCTCAGTTCGAAAATTTACTATTCTCTTGATCTGTACCCAAAAATTTGCCATTCTCCCCTATAATCTCTCTATAATCTCTCTTGATCTGGACTCAAAAATTTACTATTCTCTTGATCTGTACCCAAAATTTTGCCATTCTTCCCTATAATCTCTCTATAATCTCTCTTGATCTGTACTCAAAAATTTACTAGTCTCTTGATCTGCACTCAAAAAGTGATCTCTTCTCTTGAAATCAAAAATTTACTATTCTTCCTATTAAGTAGACTCTTGAATTCGAAAATTTGCCATTCTTCCCTATAATCTCTCTATAATCTCTCTTGATTAGAACTTGGAAATTTACTATTCCCAGTTCGAAAATTTACTATTCTCTTGATCTGTACCCAAAATTTTGCCATTCTTCCCTATAATCTCTCTATAATCTCTCTTGATCTGTACTCAAAAATTTACTAGTCTCTTGATCTGCACTCATAAAGTGATCTATTCTCTTGAAATCAAAAATTTACTATTCTTCCTATTAAGTAGACTCTTGGATTCGAAAATTTGCCATTCTTCCCTATAATCTCTCTATAATCTCTCTTGATCAGTACTCAAAAATTTACTATTCTCAGTTCGAAAATTTACTATTCTCTTGATCTGTACCCAAAAATTTGCCATTCTTCCCTATAATCTCTCTATACTCTCTCTTGATCTGTACTCAAAAATTTACTAGTCTCTTGATCTGCTCTCAAAAAGTGATCTATTCTCTTGATCTGTACTTAAAAATTTACCATTCTTCCCTATAATCTCTATAATCTCTCTTGATCTGTACTCAAAAATGTACTATTCCCAGTTCGAAAATTTACTATTGTCTTGATCTGTACCCAAAATTTTGCCATTCTTCCCTATAATCTCTCTATAATCTCTCTTGATTAGAACTTGGAAATTTACTATTCTCAGTTCGAAAATTTACTATTCTCTTGATCTGTACCCAAAAATTTGCCATTCTCCCCTATAATCTCTCTATAATCTCTCTTGATCTGGACTCAAAAATTTACTAGTCTCTTGATCTGCTCTCAAAAAGTGATCTCTTCTCTTGAAATCAAAAATTTACTATTCTTCCTATTAAGTAGACTCTTGAATTCGAAAATTTACCATTCTTCCCTATAATCTCTCTATAATCTCTCTTGATCTGTACTCAAAAATTTACTATTCCCAGTTCGAAAATTTACTATTCTCTTCATCTGTACCCAAAATTTTGCCATTCTTCCCTATAATCTCTCTATAATCTCTCTTGATCTGTACTCAAAAATTTACTAGTCTCTTGATCTGCACTCAAAAAGTGATCTCTTCTCTTGAAATCAAAAATTTACTATTCTTCCTATTAAGTAGACTCTTGAATTCGAAAATTTGCCATTCTTCCCTATAATCTCTCTATAATCTCTCTTGATTAGAACTTGGAAATTTACTATTCTCAGTTCGAAAATTTACTATTCTCTTGATCTGTACCCAAAAATTTGCCATTCTCCCCTATAATCTCTCTATAATCTCTCTATAATCTCTCTTGATCTGTACTCAAAAATTTACTGGTCTCTTGATCTGTACCCAAAAAGCGATCTATTCTCTTTTAAAGTTTCTCACTATATAAATAACATGAAATCTGGTTATTGTTCCGCCTGTGATAAACAGTACAATCGATATGATGTTCATGTCTGGACCATTAAACATGCTATCAATACATCTGATAAGAGTAAAAATATAATAAGATGTGAACCTTGTAATAAGCTAATTAGAGTACTTGATAAAAGGAAACATAAACAAACAAAGCACCATTTAGATAATGTTCTTAACGGTTATAAAGAAGAAGAGATGGCACATTGTGATCTTTGTGATAAGGATATGAAGAAGACTAGTTATAGATATCACATCCTAACCAAGAATCATATGAATAAGTTGCCCCAAATTTAATTGAGTTTCCTGACTCTTGTTTTCAATTTTTTCATGTTTTATTTTAAGTAAAAGATAACTAGTAAATAGTGAAGTTTTTTACTATATAAATATGACGAATTCTACTTACTGTGAGAGTTGTGAGCAGAACTACAAACATATCAAAAAACATTAAAGAACACAAAAACATTTAAAGAGTAAAGATAATAAGTATTGTAAGATTTGTAAGACATGGGTTCTGAGAAGTGGGTATGATCAACACTTAGATACTCAAAAACATTTGAAGAATCTCAAACCAAAGGTTCTTCCAAAGGTCTATTGTGAGCGCTGTCAACACTACATCCTCAAGAAGGATTGGAAGCGTCATGAGAAGACAAAGAAACACCAAGTTCCATATTATGAGATTGAAAATTTAGATGGTGCTTTCAAAGGAAATATTAAAATTAGATTGTTCCTTTTCAAAGATCCAGTCCCCCGTTCTCTGGGAGCTGCTGTTGATCTTACAAAGGAAGGAATAGATGATCAGATTGATAAGACTATATCTGAAATGGGAAGTTGTAAATATTATTTGGGGACTAAATTGGTTCTTCGTAAAAAGGAAGATCCACCATTTAACTTTTACCTACATACAACAACTTACATGGTACTTAATAAAAATGATTATAATAGAAATAAAGAACAGGTCTTTAATGAGCTTAAATATAGTGAATATAATATTGATGATCTTATTGTCGGAAGCGGTCTCACTGTTGAAAAGGTTCTGTTTGTTGATGTTCACATTTTTAAATCTGATCCACTACAAGCAAGATCATATATTCAACTTCCTAAAATCATCAAAGATAAAAATGCTATAGTAAATATTCAGAATACTGATGACAAGTGTTTCTTGTGGTCTGTACTGGCATATCTACATCCAGCAAAAGAACATGCTGAAAGAGTAAGCAATTATATGAAATATGAAAATGAATTGAATATGAAAAATTTGAAATTTCCGATGACTCTTAATAATATTCCAAAGTTTGAAAAGTTAAATAATATTTCTATAAATGTCTATGGGTTGACTGAAAAGAATAAAGTGCAGATTTTACAAATCTCAGATGATGAGAAAGAAAAACATGTTGATCTCTTGTATTTCCGATCTGGTGAAATTGAACATTATGCTTATATCAAGAACTTTTCAAGATTGATTAAATCACAAGTCTATTCTAGAAAATGTAAAGTTTATCCATGTCGTCGGTGTTTGAATACATTTCATTCACAGGAGAGATTGGATACTCATAAACAATATTGTTCAAATGAGAAAGCAACAGTCATTATGCTCTGGAGGCATATCCCCAAAAGTGGCCTAGAAAAGGTGGTAGGGGTACACTCATGTTACAAGCTGGCAACAATGTTTTTCTGAAAGCCCAGACCTCTAGGAACCCAAAAAGTCTTGTTGCCAGCTTGGGAAATGGTTTGGACCAGATTTGTGGCCATTTTTCAAAATGGCCGCCTACATTTTTGGTGTTTTCTAATATTTGAGCTCTAGAACTTATATCTGGCTGTCTTAAAGGTCTCTAGGGTTATGACCTTATAACATATAGTCATACAACAATCCTCACCCAAATTGGGGTGCATGGCATATCTATAAGTGGTTTTATTGAAGCAAAAAGGCAAAAATATGCCTGAAAAACGCCTTCATTTTGATTTTTCCAAATCACTAAATTGCATACTGTGAAGTTGTTCTTTGGTCAATTTCTTTCAAAATAGTTTTAAAATTTGCCCAGATCCCTCCTCTTCATTAGCAAATCTTCAGGAATATACCCAAGTTCTCAGAAAATATGTTTTATGCATGATCAGCTACCCCTACCCCCTAAATCACAAAACGTGCCAATTTTCAATATTTCCAGATTCCAACCAATATCATTGTTGTATGACTTTTTCTCATCATGATAGGTCCAAATTAACTTACTCTATGTGATTAGGTGTTAATAAAAATTGAATTTCACACTTTAGTGAAAATCCAAGATGGCTGCCAAATGGCCATAGAATATTTGGTGGCGCGAGACCATAAGACTGCAATTTCATTCAGAGGCACTTCTAAAATGTTCCATTTATACTAAATATATGAGGCACTACTATTCTATAGGTCACATGTATGTGAAAGAGTCTTGATGAGTTGAAGATGTATTATTTTAGAGGGGGACTTTATGTAAAATTTATGTTTTATAACATTTGAATTTCAGGAAAGTAGTGTGGATTTGGAAGTGCCTTGTTTGCGGAGTATATTAGTTCCAACATAGCTGACAAACAAGGCACTTACATAAATGAAGACATAGAAGATTGTAAAATATAAGCTATATTATTTAATGTAAAACAAAAATAAACATACATAACTTGTATACATAATGCAAACATTATTATGTTACACTGATCCAAACAATACAAACGTCAATGCAATGCTTGCACCTTTAAACTAAACAAATATTTGGCACTGAATTAACAAAGTCATACCCAACAAGCTAATCTGGCTATTCATACATAAGTGACAGAATGTGGGATACAGTCATATCATAGACTAGTAATACATTGGTGGAACAGAGCTGAAGCAAGACTAGTTACATTACGTCAAATACAGCCAGCATAGTAACAATATGACATTATGGAATATACTCAAGTTTCCATGCATGTCGTCTAATCACTATCAGAGTCATTGAGGGGGTTCCTGCATAAGTCTGCACATTTGCATGCCAATGTGCACCGCAATCCATTTTTCCTACAGTTGCACCTGCCAGTTAGACATGGACGGGCCTTTGAGGTACATGCACACGTCGCAATTTTGACACATTCTGCTGTGAGCCCTTCCTTGGTCATGAGACGGGGCATCAGCTGGTTGTCCTCAAGGTACCAGCCGGATGTTGTTGGATTGGGGATTCCTGGATTTGGCACATTGGCATTTCGCCACACAAGGGCTTGATGATGTGCCCTTAAAATGTGCTGGTGCAATGCATCCTCTGTTGGTGGCATGTTCTCTGGCTTTTTACCAACTTTTCTGAATTGGGAACATCTCAGCGCCTGGATTTCCTTTGCGTCTCCTTTCGGGTTGTAAAGACGGCAGACAAACTCCTCAGCCTTTGCACGAATCTCTTCACTTGGAACATGTGCAACCCCTAGCTGGGAGAGTAGGTGAGGAACTTCACAAAATATTTTCCATGCTGCCTTCTTTGATATGCCTGCGAGTTGACTGGTGCTGTCACATCCTGTAATGGCATGGAAAGCTAGAAGACTGTCCCTGACATCATCAGTGCAAAGTGCTTGGTGAACAGTGAGAGCTAGCCCTAGTTGCTTTGGTGTCTGCTTTCTGCCACCAGATGCCAAACATACTATGTCCTGTGCTATGCTCAAAATCCTTTTGCTTTCTCCATCATCATCACCTTCGGAGGTCCCTTCAGAATCTTCAAATATGCTGTCACAATCACACAGCAGGCGTAGGAAAATGTAAAGGCTTTCAGGAACCACCTTCTGTGCACTTTCAGTATTGATGTCTCCAATATCTGAGTGTCCTGGCATTGTCTTGATGTCATTTCTCATTTTGACTGCCACTCTGTAAAGCCAACTCAAGAGTTCCTTGTCCTTTGTTTCGGCTGAGAAAGATGGAATGTGCTGGGAGGTTTCATCAGAATCTTGTATCTCACTTTGTTCTAGCTCATCTGCCATCTCTGCTAAGTTCTGAACAACAATACCTGTTTGAATTAGTGGGAAGACTAGAAGTGAATCCTGTTGATTCATGGACTGTACAAAATCTGCCCTATCTCCTAATACCCTTTTGACTTTGTTCTTGAATGCTTTGTAACTCTGTCGGTCACATTGCTCCACACAGACACTGAAGTCTCTTCTCATCATGTAACAGTATTGGTGCCAGATGGTTTTCATGGTATAGATGTCTCCTCCAGACAGCCCAGCATCCACCTCCTCGATCATTTTGTTGAAACAAACATCTGGTGGATATTCTGGGCCTTCTTCTACCACAGTTGACTCAGACTTCCTCCTGAAGGTTACATAACAAGGAAGGTGGTACTTCCCTTCAGCAGCTATTAGGTCACTTATTCCTGCCAACCGGCATCTCATAATCTTGTTCTTTTGAGCATCATTTAGTATTCTGTCTGAGGTCTCTAAAGTGGCTACATTCCTCAATTGCTTTCCTGCCTTATCCTCCTGACAGAAAATACATTTGTCCCAGGACACTGAAGCAACTGATGCTCTAGAAGAGGGGCGAATGCATGTACATGGTTGGTCACACGAGTCCTTTGCTTCCTTTTCATGCCGATTTTTCAGTCTCTCAATATGGTTGGCATGTGTAAACTTTGAATAACAGCCCCTGTGCCATACTATGTGTTCTTTTTCATCATCAAGGTCAATACTCTGTATTCTGTCAAGTGTTGAGATGTACTCATGGTCATGGTATTTCTGTCTCGTAATCACACAGTCTTTAAAGCGTTCGAGACCAACATCTGTGGGCTTGGTTGTCTTTTCATTTTTTCTGTTGCCTTGGCAAATGAGGCATGTGCTCCAGTCGATGTCCAGTGCAACTGATTCTCTCTTCCGTCTCCCGCCTATCACAGCTACAGGTTCCATCTTCATTCATATCTGGAAAGAGACAAAGACTATGTCTACCACAACACTGAAAGCTATTTACAGCACATGCAACAAGCAATATGTTATAGTACATTGTTAACACAACAATTATGTTAAAATGATGATTCGGGCAGGACCTGAGGAAGGATACAAAGGAAAGCATCATTATTGCAATATATTATGTCTCAAAAATGTGTTGGTATCAAATGGTAGACTGCATTACCTTAACTTAACGTCATAATGTGAAATATTATATTTTATTGGCCATTTGGCAGCCATCTTGGATTTTCACTAAAGTGTGAAATTCAATTTTTATTAACACCTAATCACATAGAGTAAGTTAATTTGGACCTATCATGATGAGAAAAAGTCATACAACAATGATATTGGTTGGAATCTGGAAATATTGAAAATTGGCACGTTTTGTGATTTAGGGGGTAGGGGTAGCTGATCATGCATAAAACATATTTTCTGAGAACTTGGGTATATTCCTGAAGATTTGCTAATGAAGAGGAGGGATCTGGGCAAATTTTAAAACTATTTTGAAAGAAATTGACCAAAGAACAACTTCACAGTATGCAATTTAGTGATTTGGAAAAATCAAAATGAAGGCGTTTTTCAGGCATATTTTTGCCTTTTTGCTTCAATAAAACCACTTATAGATATGCCATGCACCCCAATTTGGGTGAGGATTGTTGTATGACTATATGTTATAAGGTCATAACCCTAGAGACCTTTAAGACAGCCAGATATAAGTTCTAGAGCTCAAATATTAGAAAACACCAAAAATGTAGGTGGCCATTTTGAAAAATGGCCACAAATCTGGTCCAAACCATTTCCCAAGCTGGCAACAAGACTTTTTGGGTTCCTAGAGGTCTGGGCTTTCAGAAAAACATTGTTGCCAGCTTGTAACATGAGTGTACCCCTACTGTCACATTTCCTGGAAGTGCCTCCAGACTATTACACTTCCAAAGCCTGGTTCTAAAATTTCATTCAAAGATCAAAATAAAACAATTAAACATCCTTTTGTGATATATGCTGATTTTGAGAGTATCTTGGAAAAAATAGCAACAGCAGCTCCAGATCCAAAAGAATCATACACAAATAAGTATCAAAAACATACTCCTTGCGGATTTTGTTATCATATCAAATCATCCGTTGGTGATGAATATAACAAGTTAGAGGAGTATAGAGGCTCAAATGCCCCAGAGGAGTTTGTGAAACGACTAGAAAAAGACTGTGTTCGATTAACCACGATAATGAGAGAAACCAATAAACCAATGTCCTTAACAAGTAAAGAAAAAAGAGAATTTAGACAGCCAAAGGTTGCCTGTCATATTTGTGAGGAGAAAATTGGTGAAAGCCTAAAGGTTAGAGATCATTGTCATCTCACTGGTAAATATAGAGGTCCGGCTCATCAAAGTTGTAATATTAATTATAAACTCCCCTCGTTCATTCCTGTCTTTCTTCATAACAACGCTCATTATGATACACACTTGTTTATTAAAGAGTTGTCAAAGACTCCTGGGAGTATCAGTGCTATTCCAAGTACAGATCAAAAATACATCTCCTTTACAAAAATCATTCCAACAAGACCAACTACAAGAATTCGATTCTTGGATACATATAAATTCATGGCTAGTCCTCTTGCTAACCTAGTTAAAAATTTGAAAAAATTTCCATGTTTGGAGAATAATTATGAGGATACGGAACTCCTAACACAAAAGGGAATTTACCCGTACGACTATATGGATTCATTTAAAAGATTTGGTGAAAAGAAACTTCCTTCAAAAGAAGATTTTTATAATATTCTAAATAATAGCAATGTTTCAGATGATGATTATGTACATGCTCAAAATGTTTGGAAAAAATATAATATCAATAATATGGGTGATTATCATGATCTCTATCTCAAGACTGATGTTCTTCTTCTAGCAGATGTATTCGAAGCATTTAGATCTGTGTGTCTTTCTGGATATGGCTTGGACCCTGCTCATTATTTCACAGCACCGGGTCTTGCTTGGAGTGCTATGCTAAAAATGACTAAACAAGATTTGGATTTGATAACCGATGTTGATATGCTCCTGATGATAGAGAGAGCAAAGAGAGGGGGAATTTCACAAGTCTGCTCATCAAGATATTCAAAAGCAAATAACAAATATCTTCCAGATTATGATCCAAAGAAAGATAGTTCCTATCTCATGTATTATGACGCCAACAACCTCTATGGGTGGGCAATGTCCCAAGCACAACCTTATGGAGGATTGAAATGGGAGAGTGATCATGAGGGTGTTCTAGAAAAGATTTTGAGTTCAACACAAAAAGAGTTGGATGAAAGGAAAGAAGGGTATTTCCTGGAGGTTGATCTAAAGTATCCAAAAGAACTCTTTGAGAAACATAAAGATCTTCCTTTCGGGTGTGAGAAAGAATTAACAAACCCAGAGTGGTTGAGTGGATATCAGAAATCATTTGATAAGGAATCAAGAACAGAAAAACTTTTAACAACATTCTTTGATAAGAAGAACTATGTACTACATCAGAGAAATCTTTTACAATTTGTGAAACATGGTCTAATTGTTGAGAAAGTTCATCGGGTCCTGAAATTCAAACAGAGTTATTGGTTAATGAAATATATTGATTTTAACACTCGAAAGAGAACGCTTGGAAAGACTGACTTTGAGAAAGATTTTTATAAGTTGATGAATAACGCAGTGTTTGGGAAGACTATGGAAAATGTTAGAAAGAGACAAAATATCAAGTTGACAACTTCCTGGGAACAAACTTCCAAACTAATCAACAGACCGAGCTTTGAGCGTGTTGAAATCTTTACAGAAAACTTTTGTGCTGTTCATATGATGAAAGAAGAAATTGAGATGGATAAACCGATTTATATTGGTACTACTGTTCTCGATCTATCAAAACTACTGATGTATGAATATTATTATGAGAATTTGAAAACAAAGTATGATGATAACGTCATGTTGATGTATATGGATACGGACAGCTTCATTCTGAGTATCAAGACAGATGACGTCTATGATGATATGAAAGCTGATTCTGTAATTTATGATACAAGCAACTATGATGCTACTAGTCAGCTGTTCTCGAATCAAAATAAAAAGGTGATTGGAAAGTTCAAGGATGAGCTTGGTGGAAATATTCTGAGTGAGTTCATAGCATTGAGAGCAAAGGCTTATGCGTATAAATATAGAGTTGGGAATGTGGAGAAGTGTGATCAGAAGCTCAAAGGGATTAAGAAAAATGTAATTAAAGAAAGTATAAATTTTGGTCATTATTATCAATGTTTGATGAGTGGGGGGGAACAATATCGAAAGGTAAAAGGGATTAGGAGTTATAAGCATGAATTATATTCAGAAGAGATAAATAAACTAGCACTCGGAGTATATGATGATAAACGATATATTTTAGAAAATGGAATTGATAGTCTCCCTTATGGTTATATAAGTATATAAGTGATAAGATATATAAGTGATAAGATATATAAGTGATAAGATATAAGTGATAAGATATATAAGTGATAAGATATATAAGTGATAAGATATATATAAGTGATAAGATATATATATATATATATATATATATATATATATATATATATATATATATATATATATATATATATATAAGTGATAAGTTAAAAAGGGGGGTTAGGGATTTTAAGGGCTACCGCCGCCTTTTTTATAAATAAATAAATGATAGAACCAAGTATTAACCAGACTAAAGGGTGGAGGTGTAATCAACCTTGGTATATAAATGGAAAACATAATGAGTGTGAGAAATACCAGATCCGAGAGGTTGAGAGGATCAGAAGGTCCTCAAGACTGATAAACGTATTCATTTGTTAAGTGGGGTAATGGAGGGCGGGAAGAAAAATATATTAGAGTGGAGTGAGAACTTTGATGGTTATCAACCGGATAATAAATATTATAATTTTAAAATGGTATGTGGATCGGGAGGAGGACAGACCAGGTCCCTCCGTGAAACATATCATTTTATAAACGCACAGAGAAAGGTACTTGATGTAAAGTTTATCAATATCCTAGATGGGGATGAGTTCCATAAGAGAATGGAGTTGTTTAAAAAATTAGAAAATGAGCAAATATTCATAGGATCAATGAGGAATTTTGAATGTCGCGTGGTCCTTGGAGGGTAAGTAAGGACTCCCCCATTCACTTACATGTAAAAGGAGAAGGGGGTGTCGCGGTAATCGGGGGAAAAATGGGCAGTTTGGGGAAAAGTCCCATCTAAATACATGGGTGTCCTGGAAGCCCCATTATCTCCCTACTAGTATATCATGATATTCCATTATCACATGAGGAGGTTGCAGTATACCATGATATTCCATGATCACATGAGGAGGTTGCAGTATATCATGATATTCCATGATCACATGAGGGGGTTGCAGTATATCATGATATTCCATGATCACATGAGGGGGTTGCAGTATACCATGATATTCCATGATCACATGAGGAGGTTGCAGTATACCATGATATTCCATTATCACATGAGGAGGTTGCAGTATACCATGATATTCCATTATCACATGAGGGGGTTGCAGTATATCATGATATTCCATTATCACATGAGGGGGTTGCAGTATACCATGATATTCCATTATCACATGAGGAGGTTGCAGTATACCATGATATTCCATTATCACATGAGGAGGTTGCAGTATACCATGATATTCCATTATCACATGAGGAGGTTGCAGTATATCATGATATTCCATTATCACATGAGGAGGTTGCAGTATATCATGATATTCCATTATCACATGAGGAGGTTGCAGTATATCATGATATTCCATTATCACATGAGGGGGTTGCAGTATACCATGATATTCCATTATCACATGAGGGGGTTGCAGTATACCAAGATATTCCATTATCACATGAGGAGGTTGCAGTATACCATGATATTCCATTATCACATGAGGAGGTTGCAGTATATCATGATATTCCATTATCACATGAGGAGGTTGCAGTATATCATGATATTCCATTATCACATGAGGAGGTTGCAGTATATCATGATATTCCATGATCACATGAGGGGGTTGCAGTATACCATGATATTCCATTATCACATGAGGGGGTTGCAGTATACCATGATATTCCATTATCACATGAGGGGGTTGCAGTATACCATGATATTCCATTATCACATGAGGGGGTTGCAGTATACCATGATATTCCATTATCACATGAGGGGGTTGCAGTATACCATGATATTCCATTATCACATGAGGGGGTTGCAGTATACCATGATATTCCATTATCACATGAGGGGGTTGCAGTATACCATGATATTCCATTATCACATGAGGGGGTTGCAGTATACCATGATATTCCATTATCACATGAGGGGGTTGCAGTATACCATGATATTCCATTATCGCATGAGGGGGTTGCAGTATACCATGATATTCCATTATCACATGAGGGGGTTGCAGTATACCATGATATTCCATTATCACATGAGGGGGTTGCAGTATACCATGATATTCCATTATCACATGAGGAGGTTGCAGTATATCATGATATTCCATTATCACATGAGGGGGTTGCAGTATACCATGATATTCCATTATCACATGAGGGGGTTGCAGTATACCATGATATTCCATTATCACATGAGGGGGTTGCAGTATACCATGATATTCCATTATCACATGAGGGGGTTGCAGTATACCATGATATTCCATTATCACATGAGGAGGTTGCAGTATACCATGATATTCCATTATCACATGAGGAGGTTGCAGTATATCATGATATTCCATTATCACATGAGGAGGTTGCAGTATACCATGATATTCCATTATCACATGAGGAGGTTGCAGTATATCATGATATTCCATTATCACATGAGGGGGTTGCAGTATATCATGATATTCCATTATCACATGAGGAGGTTGCAGTATACCATGATATTCCATTATCACATGAGGGAGTTGCAGTATATCATGATATTCCATTCTCACATGAGGAGGTTGCAGTATGTCATGATATTCCATTATCACATGAGGGGGTTGCAGTATATCATGATATTCCATTATCACATGAGGAGGTTGCAGTATACCATGATATTCCATTATCACATGAGGAGGTTGCAGTATATCATGATATTCCATTATCACATGAGGGGGTTGCAGTATATCATGATATTCCATTATCACATGAGGAGGTTGCAGTATACCATGATATTCCATTATCACATGAGGGAGTTGCAGTATATCATGATATTCCATTCTCACATGAGGAGGTTGCAGTATGTCATGATATTCCATTATCACATGAGGGGGTTGCAGTATACCATGATATTCCATTATCACATGAGGGAGTTGCAGTATATCATGATATTCCATTATCACATGAGGGGGTTGCAGTATATCATGATATTCCATTATCACATGAGGAGGTTGCAGTATACCATGATATTCCATTATCACATGAGGGAGTTGCAGTATATCATGATATTCCATTCTCACATGAGGAGGTTGCAGTATGTCATGATATTCCATTATCACATGAGGAGGTTGCAGTATACCATGATATTCCATTATCACATGAGGAGGTTGCAGTATACCATGATATTCCATTATCACATGAGGGGGTTGCAGTATACCATGATATTCCATTATCACATGAGGAGGTTGCAGTATACCATGATATTCCATTATCACATGAGGAGGTTGCAGTATACCATGATATTCCATTATCACATGAGGAGGTTGCAGTATACCATGATATTCCATTATCACATGAGGGGGTTGCAGTATACCATGATATTCCATTATCACATGAGGAGGTTGCAGTATACCATGATATTCCATTATCACATGAGGAGGTTGCAGTATATCATGATATTCCATTATCACATGAGGGGGTTGCAGTATACCATGATATTCCATTATCACATGAGGAGGTTGCAGTATATCATGATATTCCATTATCACATGAGGAGGTTGCAGTATACCATGATATTCCATTTTCACATGAGGGGGTTGCAGTAAAAAAAAAAAAAAAACACCTTTAGAGGCCATTTTTCCCCGCAAGCGGGGGTTGGCCTTTTTCGGGCACCGTGGTTGTTGTTGTTTTTCGGTCCCCTTTTTGAAGCAATGTTTTACGGCCGGATGCCCTTCCTGCCGCCAACCCTTTTTGTCGCCTTTTTACGACAAGCAGGGAATGATATTCCATGAACAACATGAACAACCATGAACATGAACATGAATTCCTCACCCCCTCATGAGGGGGTTGCATGAGTTGAGTCATGAGGGGGTTGTCACATGAGGGGGTTGCAGTATATCATGATATTGCAGTTGTTGAAGATCCAATCTCTCCTCTATATAGATAACAGAGAGATAGAGACGATCACTTTCTTGTGAACGATTTAATCAAACTTGCTGGAACAAACTCACTTGCATTTAAACAAATACCTCATTGAATATACAGCACGCAAGACATCAAATGAGTTTATTGCGGCTCTTCAAGGGTGCAGCCCTCTTATAATAGTATCCGTAGCTTGCAGAAGTGGGTGCAAGGTCAGAAGGTAATTAAAAGGTCATGGAAGTTTCAGCCAGGCCGGCACCAGAAGACACATGTTTGTATAGCCAGGCTGGAAGTCATTCTTATCTTTGGGTCTCAGCGAGAAGAAGAGGTGGGGGGCATGGAACTTATCTCCGAAGAAAGGTTTCTGTTGATTCCAGCAATTCCAGAGTGCTGACCCTGCATTTTCCACAGCTTCTCCCAGAGTGAGCTGCATCTCCCCTTGTCATCCATCATCAGCTCTTTCAGGCTTTTAACATTTCTAGCATGTTCCAATGTAGCTTAATTTATCATTTTCACAGATTATGCAACATTGTTATGGCTCTAGATAATTCTACAAAACAATATTCATGTTTCTGTGATCTGTGGTATCTGAGTGTGTCTGCATCAAATTATACAATATGTTTGAGGGTGTCTGCATCAAATTATACAATATGTTTGAGGGTGTCTGCATCAAAGTATACAATGTGTCTGAGTATGTCTGCATCAAAGTGTACAACGTGTCTCAATGTGTCTGCATCAAAGTATACAATATGTCTGAGGGTGTCTGCATCAAAGTATACAATGTGTCTGAGTGTGTCTGCATCAAAGTATACAATGTGTCTCAATGCGTCTGCATCAAAGTGTACAATGTGTCTCAGTGTGTATGCAACAAAGTATACAATGTGTCTGAGTGTGTCTGCAACAAAGTATACAATGTGTCGGTGTGTGTCTGCATCAAAGTATTCAATGTGTCTGAGTGTGTCTGCGACAAAGTATACAATGTGTCTGAGTATGTCTGAATCAAAGTATACAATATGTCTGAGTGTGTCTGCAACAAAGTATACAATGTGTCAGTGTGTGTCTGCATCAAAGTATACAATGTGTCTGAGTGTGTCTGCGACAAAGTGTACAATGTGTCTGAGTATGTCTGCGACAAAGTAAACAATGTGTCTGAGTGTGTCTGCACTAATGTCTGGCTGAGTGAATCATGTTTTCCTTGTGCCCCCCACACCACAGAGGGCTTGCATTGACTTTGCCATCAGCGCTAAGCCCCTTACTCGATACATGCCGGAGAATCGCACCACCATTCAGTACAAGGTGTGGCAGTTTGTGGTGTCACCGCCTTTTGAGTACTTCATTATGGCCATGATTGCACTCAACACCGTCGTTCTCATGTTGAAGGTTTGCACACCAAGTACCACCACATCAACTTTCCTGCACCACATGGTCATTTGAACCTTTCCTTTTTTCTTCATTTGCATCTGCTTTACTTTTGATGTTCTTTTTATTCTGATTTTTACAATAGCGGAAGAGGCATTGGGTCACTCAAGGTAGTCATGGTCATAAGCAAGGTCATGCTTACCACTGATCCTCTTTTCACACACCAAAAAACGAATCCACACCCTTTTAGTGTATGCAGACCATTTTTAATTCGGGCCTACTGGTAGTGCCTCCTTTTAAATGGAGCCAAAGTAACGTGGACTACAGATCAGGTGACGGGGGAAGACCCTCTTTCTGAAGGTTCTGTGATCCAGCTGTGTTGCCAATGACAATATAATCAGGATCATGACGTGTAGACATGGAATCCTGAATATTGCTTTATATATTAATTCAGCCAGACTTGAACCTGCACTCTTCAAAATATATAAATCAGTGTCCTCACCACTCACCTACATCCGGACTTGAACCTGCACTCTTCAAAATATATAAATCAGTGTCCTCACCACTCACCCACAGCCAGACTTGACCCTGCACTCTTGAAAATATAAATCAGTGTCCTCACCACTCACCCACAGCCAGACTTGACCCTGCACTCTTGAAAATATAAATCAGTGTCCTCACCACTCACCTACATCCGGACTTGAACCTGCACTCTTAAAAAGTATAAATCAGTGTCCTCACCACTCACCCACAGGCAGACTTGACCCTGCACTCTTGAAAATATAAATCATTGTCCTCACCACTCACCCACAGCCAGACTTTAACCTACACTCTTCTGAAATATAAATCAGTGTCCTCACCACTCACCCACAGCCAGACTTTAACCTACACTCTTAAAAAATATAAACCAGTGACCTCACCACTTACCCACAGCCAGACTTTAACCTACACTCTTAAAAATATAAATCAGTGTCCTCACCACTCACCCACAGCCAGACTTTAACCTGCACTCTTAAAATTACATAAATCAGTGTCCTCACCACTCACCCACAGCCAGACTTTAACCTACACTCTTCTGAAATATAAATCAGTGTCCTCACCACTCACCCACAGCCAGACTTTAACGTACACTCTTAAAAATATAAATCAGTGTCCTCACCACTCAACCACAGCCAGACTTTAACCTGCACTCTTAAAATTACATAAATCAGTGTCCTCACCACTCACCCACAGCCAGACTTGAACCTACACTCTTAAAAATATATGATTCAGTGTCCTCACCACTCACCCACAGCCAGACGAGAACCTACACTCTTAAAAATATAAATCAGTGTCCTCACCACTCAACCACAGCCAGACTTGAACCTACACTCTTAAAATATATATATCAGTGTCCTCACCACTCACCCACAGCCAGACTTTAACCTACACTCTTAAAAATATAAATCAGTGTCCTCACCACTCAACCACAGCCAGACGAGAACCTACACTCTTAAAAATATAAATCAGTATCCTCACCACTCAACCACAGCCAGACGAGAACCTCCACTCTTCTGAAATATAAATCAGTGTCCTCACCATTCAACCACAGCCAGACTTGAACTTGCACTCTTAAAAATATATGATTCAGTGTCCTCACCACTCAACCACAGCCAGACTTGAACCTACACTCTTAAAAATATAAATCAGTGTCCTCACCACTCAACTACACCCAGACGAGAACCTACACTCTTAAAAATATAAATCAGTGTCCTCACCACTCAACCACAGCCAGACGAGAACCTACACTCTTCTGAAATATAAATCAGTGTCCTCACCACTCACCCACAGCCAGACTTTAACCTACACTCTTCTGAAATATAAATCAGTGTCCTGACCACTCACCCACAGCCAGACTTTAACCTACACTCTTCTGAAATATAAATCAGTGTCCTCACCACTCACCCACAGCCAGACTTTAACGTACACTCTTAAAAATATAAATCAGTGTCCTCACCACTCAACCACAGCCAGACTTTAACCTGCACTCTTAAAATTACATAAATCAGTGTCCTCACCACTCACCCACAGCCAGACTTGAACCTACACTCTTAAAAATATATGATTCAGTGTCCTCACCACTCACCCACAGCCAGACGAGAACCTACACTCTTAAAAATATAAATCAGTGTCCTCACCACTCAACCACAGCCAGACTTGAACCTACACTCTTAAAAAATATATATCAGTGTCCTCACCACTCACCCACAGCCAGACTTTAACCTACACTCTTAAAAATATAAATCAGTGTCCTCACCACTCAACCACAGCCAGACGAGAACCTACACTCTTAAAAATATAAATCAGTATCCTCACCACTCAACCACAGCCAGACGAGAACCTCCACTCTTCTGAAATATAAATCAGTGTCCTCAACACTCAACCACAGCCAGACTTGAACCTACACTCTTAAAAATATAAATCAGTGTCCTCACCACTCAACTACACCCAGACGAGAACCTACACTCTTAAAAATATAAATCAGTGTCCTCACCACTCAACCACAGCCAGACGAGAACCTACACTCTTCTGAAATATAAATCAGTGTCCTCACCACTCACCCACAGCCAGACTTTAACCTACACTCTTCTGAAATATAAATCAGTGTCCTCACCACTCACCCACAGCCAGACTTTAACCTACACTCTTCTGAAATATAAATTAGTGTCCTCACCACTCACCCACAGCCGGACTTTAACCTACACTCTTAAAATATATATATCAGTGTCCTCCCCACTCACCCACAGCCAGACTTTAACCTACACTCTTAAAAATATATATCAGTGTCCTCCCCACTCACCCACAGCCAGACTTTAACCTACACTCTTAAAAAATATATATCAGTGTCCTCACCACTCACCCACAGCCAGACTTTAACCTGCACTCTTCTGAAATATAAATTAGTGTCCTCCCCACTCAACCACAGCCAGACTTTAACCTGCACTCTTCTGAAATATAAATTAGTGTCCTCCCCACTCACCCACAGCCAGACTTTAACCTGCACTCTTCTGAAATATAAATCAGTGTCCTCCCCACTCACCCACAGCCAGACTTTAACCTACACTCTTAAAAAATATATATCAGTGTCCTCACCACTCACCCACTGCCAGACTTGAACCGACACTCTTCTGAAATATAAATCAGTGTCCTCACCATCGAACCACAACTGTAAACTGAATTTTACTGATATAATCTTCTGCAGTCATAGATTGTTTTGAGGGAATTTCTCTTTTGTTCTGATAACTTAGAGAAAATAGTATGTAAAAATAAAAAACAAGTCAGGAGACGACGATTCTTCACGAGCGAGCGGTATTCAATGACAATGCTCAATGAGAAATGTCATGAGGTTAGTTAGCTACACAATACCGAAAATTCGGTTCGATTCCGACAACTTTGAAAATTTGACCTTTGTGACCTTCAAAGGTCAAAGGTCGAAGATTCTGAAATTTGTTGGAAAACTTGAATTTCATGATGTATGTGATAACATAAGATCATGTACGACATTTCTCCCTATCAGGAAGCGAACAATGTAATAAAACCATCAAAAATCAACTTTTCAAAATTTCGTGACCTTGTGACCTTGACCTTGGGGCGAAAATGAAAAATCGAGCTCCGTGGGGCTAGACACATGACATTGGCCTAACCAAATACCGAAACCCCTTTCAGATTCCACCAACTCCCTTGGAGAAGATGTAGCTTGAACTCGATTACCCCCTAAAATGACATCTTTTTCGGGCGTCGCTCCGCCCAAAATGGGCGCAATACGCCCACTCTAGGCAGGACACAGCTAGATCGTGATATCAACCTCCCACCCAGGTTTCATCAAGATCGGATGATATCATCGGGTAGTTATGCTGCGGACAGGTAGACAGACAGACAGACACACACCCATGACGAATATAGTGGTCACTCTGTTTGATAACTCGTGAACCAATAAATGTTTGTAAGATTTGGTTACAGTGCCACTTTCAAGTTTGTTGAGTTAAATGGCCTAAGGTTTGCTTGTGGTGCTATGTGATTCTTCCTGGAAGATACTTCATATGAAGCTCTATTTCCTTTTCCCTTCCCAGTTTCATGATGCCCCTTCTGAGTTCAATGAGGTTCTGCGAATTCTCAATATTATCTTCACCATCCTCTTCTCAATCGAATGTGTTTTTAAGATGGTTGCCTTTGGCCCTCTGGTAGGATTTGCTTCAAACCAATTACGAAAATTATATTCAATGAATGAGGTATGTTGGAATTAACAAAAGATCATATCACCAAAAAGTTAATGAGAGTATATTTACCTTTGTGTGAAATGATGTTGAGTTGAAAAAACTGAAAATGAAAAATAAAGAAAACTGAAATGTATGAAATGGACAATCCTCAATGTCAGCTTACAGTGAGTTGTTTACAGTCATAATAAACCGTAGGAGCATCTTTTTGTCTTGCATGTGCTTACAGCTTAAAGTATTGTTACGTTTGTGGGGGGTAGGCAACGATTACCTTAGTCCAGGTAGAATTGTATAGGTAGTGTACTCTGACTGTCATGAAGAAGAAGAACCTCATGTATCATAAGTAGGATATTCGTTTAGACCGGATGTCGTGTAAGGCGTATAAGTGTCCCCATGAGAGGGGTTAATTAGTTAGGGATTAATGGTAAATCCCCTGTATGTAATGGCCTCTGTTATTTTTCCTTTGTTCTTTATGACACCAGCAGCACACACACATGGCAGGATATCACGCATTTATAACACGAAATAAAACCAACTGGAAACAGGACATTGAGCACTACTGCTGACACCACCGACATGGTGATCACAAAGGCCGGCAAGTGGCGTAAGTCTACGCCCCGAAGAGCAGTGATTGGTCTGGAATTGGTTCGAGCAAGGACTGCTAAGATGGGACTGGCTGAAAGGAGCAGGCAAGGGCGGCGTCAGATGATGTCAGAGCCTTGAGTACAAAGGAGTTGGAGGGCCGACATTTTCTCTCTCTCATTTTCTGGGTTTGGTGGCGAATGGTCGTGTTCCTGACATTTTGGCTCTTTTGGTTCAATCACTCTCTCCGGGCTGGCCTCCATAGCGAACTCTCTCTTTTTGGTCAGATAGGCTCTCAGCATCCGGATTTCATAAAGAATGGTCACACATACGATGCCTCTTGAGCTGGACCTGGAGTTGTTGGTGGAAGGCGGATGCATTTGCGTGCTCTGTTTGCGCGGAGTTACGATTGAAGGCACGGCCGCATTTTCTTTTCCTTGGCACGTCAGTGCTGGTGAATGAGAATGACGGGGACGAGTGGAACGGGTGAGGCCTGCTGACTTCGCACTTGGCGGCTAGAGGAGGCCTGTGACGATCCGGGACGATTCCTGACGAGGTTCAAGAGCCGCTCGAAGCTAAGTACAAACTAACACATATTTATTTTCCAGTTATATTTCCCCTTGTGTTGTATTTGAGACTATAAGGGGGCGCTCCATTTAGGAATCTCATTTTATCGTGCATTATTTGGTTACCGGCATTTGTTCAATAAAGCCGGTATTTTTGTACATTGAATTCTGTGTCGGCTTAGAATTAATTATCGCATGTTCGAAGACGTCCGGCAGTGGACCCGTGCAGGTAAGCGCTCCCGGCCCTTCCCCCACTCCCCCCCCCCCCTGCCCCTGACCCCACGCGCGCGTATATAAAGAAGGTCTGCCATTGACTGAACGCCTCGGAGTTAAAGCTCGTTTGGTCATCTGTTGCCCTGAGGTGTTCCCTACAGGGCAGACACATGACAATATGCTTGATCCCGGGGTTTTTCGGTGCTGGTGCAACCTGAACTGGAAGTGACGAGCAGGGGTTTCGTTTGTCACGTCGGTAAATAAAAGGATTGACCTGGATTCCGAACGACGCAGACGTCTTTTCCTTCCATGCTAAAAAAACGACCATGTAGTTTATATTACTGATCCGCGCGGTATACAACATGGCGTTTTACACAAAAGCTGAGTGCCCATAGGTGAGCTGGCTTATCCCCTACTGGTTGCAGTAGCTTTAAATAATCAGTAACTTGATACAAATTCCACATCCTCAATGATACTTGGCAGGACGCCGATGACAGTATTGGTACGCTTTGGCATACACGTCCCCATGATGAAATTGCATCTCAACGCAAAACCAGAACAACGACAAATATGTATATCTATATACAGTCATGTGAAAAAGTAAGTACGCCCCATGTAAAGTTTTGAATTTTTCAACATATTTCAACATACAGCTATTTGATCTTCATTTCAACAATATTGATAGATAATGGTGATATAATATAACAAATATCATGAAACATTTAGATTTTGGAGTCCATTGTATAAATTAAATAAACATAAATGCAAATTTTGCATGTGGAAAAAGTAAGTACACCCTTGGCTCTAATAGGTGGTATTGCCCCCTTTGGCAGAAACAACCTCAAGTAGGCGTTTCTTATAACTGTCTACCAGTCTCTGACATCGACTGGGAGAAAATTTTTCCCCACTCCTCCATGCAGAATTATTTCAGCTGTGCGATGTTTGAGGGGTTTCTTGCATGCACAGCTCGTTTCATATCCCCCCACAACATCTCGATGGGATTTAGATCAGGGCTTTGACTTGGCCATTCCAGAACCATCCATTTCTTTCTTTTCAGCCATTCCTTGGTGGATCTACTGGCATGTTTAGTGTCATTGTCATGTTGCAAGGTCCACCTTCTGTTGAGCTTCAACTTTCTGACAGGTGGCCTCACATTATCCTCAAGCACCCTCTGGTACAATGAATAATTCATAGTGGATTCTATGATGGTGAGCTGCCCAGGCCCTGATGCAGCAAAGCTGCCCCAAACCATAATATTTCCACCACCATGCTTTTCAGTTGGTATCAGGTTCTTGTGGTCAAATGCTGTCTTTGGTTTTCGCCAAACATGTCTTCTGATACTGTGGCCAAATAGCTCTACCTTTGACTCATCTGTCCAGAGCACATTGTTCCAGAAGTGCTGGTCTTTGCCGAGGTGTTCATTGGCACACTTTAGGCTTGCCCTGATGTTCTTTCTGGACAGCAAAGGTTTCCCACATAGATCAAATTTGTGCAGCCTCTTTCTCATGGTAGACTCGTGCACTTTGACATGAACAGTGGCAAGAGCTACCTGTAGGTCCCATGACGACATTCTGGGGTTCTCAGAGACTTCTTTCAGCATCTTGCGGTCTGCTCTCGGGCTGAACTTGCTGGGGCGGCCTGGCCTAAACAAGTTGGCAGTTGTGTGGAGTCGTCTCCACTTGTACATGATCTTCCGGACAGTCGAATGATTGATTTCAAATTGTTTGGAGATCTTTCTAAATCCCTTCCCAGACTCGAAGGCATCTATAACCTTCTTTCTGAAGGCCTCAGGGAGCTATTTTGATCCAGGCATGGTGACGCCGCACACTTCAACAACAAAGAGCAAACCAAACTAAATGTCTGAGGTTTAAATAAGACAGGTTCCTCCAAGATCCTCTCTAACGATGTTCTAATCATTTGCACCTGAGCTGGTGCACCTCATTCTAATTTTAGGTATTTGAAGTAGTGATAAATGTAGGGGTGTACTTACTTTTTCCACATGCGAAATTTGCATTGATGCTTATTTAAATTATACAATGGACTACAAAATGTAAATGTTTCATGATATTTGTTATATTATATCACCTTTATCTATCAATATTGTTGAAATGAAGATCAAATAGTTGTATGTTGAAATATGTTGAAAAAGTGAAAACTTTACATGGGGTGTACTTACCTTTTCACGTGACTGCGTGTGTGTATATCTATATATATATCTATATATATACTGTATATACATATATATATATATATATATATATATATATATATATATATATATATATATATCTATATTATAATAGCCGTAGATGATTCTGTCTGTCTGTCTGTCTATCTGTTGGGTGTCTGTCCGGGGTGTGGCTTACTCGGTTTGCAGAGTAGCTCCACCCATAGCTCCACCCATTCTGGGAGTGGCTATAAACAAATATCCACCATTTTATTAACTCGCATAGCTTTGAGTCCTGTTTTGTAGGCCCGTGGTGTCTTGCTCTCCCCCAGTTTTATTTCAAATCAAATTCGATAAATCATTTCATTTTTCACAGTCGCTAACATAGTTTTAGACTCGGTTGAAAAAAAACGGGAAGAAAATCCGATGAAAGTTGCCGTTTATAGAACGAAATGAATTCTCAAAGGCCTGTAACTTCAAGGCCATTGAATCTCTCTCACGCCTTTATCTCCAATCTAACTCACCATATGATTTCATTTTTATCGATGGTTTTACTTTTAGACTCGGTGTCAGCAATAATTGAGAACAATCCACACACGCGGGAAAATGCAGAGATATATTTTTTAAAATCGCGTCATGGTGTATCATACACCGCCCAACATGACACCGCCGGCAATGTGTCGATATATATTAAAAATTCGCTTTTGCTTTTCCGTTATGATATATTACTATTTCGTTTGATGATAGTCGTCACAAAAACGTCAACAATGATGCCGACATATATTTCTTCGTTTTTATTTCATTCAACATATTAGCCGGAAGTAAAATATGTTTCAGGAAATTACCGAGAGATATTTCTTCGTTTTTTTTATTAGTTATGTGCGCATACACTTTAAATAGGTTTATTTGAAATCTTTAATTTTCCACAAACATTCCACACACGCGGGAAAATGCAGAGATATATTTTTTAAAATCGCGTCATGGTGTATCATACACCGCCCAACATGACACCGACGGCAATGTGTCGATATCTATTTTAAATTCGATATATCATTTCATTTTTCACAGTCGCTAACATAGTTTTAGACTCGGTTGAAAAAAAACGAGAAGAAAATCCGATGAAAGTTGCCGTTTATAGAACGAAATGAATTCTCAAATGCCTGTAACTTCAAGGCCATTGAGTCTCTCTCACGCCTTTATCTCCAATCTAACTCACCATATGATTTCATTTTTATCGATGGTTTTAGAGTCGGTGTCAGCAATAATTGAGAACATTCCACACACGCGGGAAAATGCAGATATATTTTTTAAAATCGCGTCATGGTGTATCATACACCGCCTAACATGACACCGACGGCAACGTGTCGATACATATTAAAAATTCGATATATCATTTCATTTTTCACAGTCGCTAACATAGTTTTCGACTCGGTTGAAAAAAAACGGGAAGGAAATCCAATGAAAGTTGCCGTTTATAGAACGAAATGAATTCTCAAACGCCTGTAACTTCAACTTCAAGGCCATTGAGTCTCTCTCACGCCTTTATCTCCAATCTAACTCACCATATGATTTCATTTTTATCGATGGTTTTGGACTCGGTGTCAGCAATAATTGAGAACATTCCACACACGCGGGAAAATGCAGAGATATATTTTTAAAAATCGCGTCATGGTGTATCATATACCGCCCAACATGACACCGACGGCAACGTGTCGATATATATTAAAAATTCGCTTTTGCTTTTCCGTTAAGATATATTACTTTTTCGTTTGATGACAGTCGTCACAAAAACGTCAACAATGATGCCGACATATATTTCTTCGTTTTTATTTAATTCAACATTATTAGCCGGAAGTAAAATATGTTTCAGGAAATTACCGAGAGATATTTCTTCGTTTTTTAAAATTAGTTATGTGCGAATACACTTTAAATAGGTTTATTTGAAATCTTTAATTTTCCACAATATAATTTACTTGCCATTTATCATTTGATGATTACGAGACAAATTCCTCTTGAGGATCGTGACAATTCATGCGCTGCGTGGAAACTTCTATTTCCAAAATGAATGAGACGATCGATGAAGAACGCAGACTTGAACAGGATGCAGCAAGAAAACGAATGAGACGGGCGAACGAGTCCATCGACGAACGTCAATGCAAACTTGCGGGGTCACCCGTGGGAATCCCACGGGCATGGATGTGTGTGACATTTCGACATATTGAGTTAGATGCTGCACATTCATTTTTACAAAATGGTTACTGGCAAGTCATCAGATCCAGAAATGGTGTAAAAACCACCGTTTAGAGGCCATTTTTCCCCGCAGAGCGGGGGTTGGCCTTTTCGGGGACCGTGGTAGTTGTTGTTTTTTTGTCCCCTTTTTGAAGCAATGTTTTACGGCCGGATGCCCTTCCTGACGCCAACCCTTTTTGCCGCCTTCAACGACAAACAGGGAATTACCAGTGAACTGGTACTCAATTAGCCGACCTCGGAAGGATGACAGGCTGAGTCAACCCCCCTGGCATTAATTCGGCGATCGACCGAGATTCGAACCCAGGATCCTAAGCCGGCACCCTAGCCGCTAGCCCAACACCAGAAATGGTGTCATGAACACAATTTATTTACGCACAAGCACAAAAGCAAGACGGGCCGATTTCCGATTCCGACGGGCCGACGGGCGAGACGGGCCGATTTCCGATTCCGACGGGCCGATTTGGAGCAAGAAAAAGAACGAGACGGGAGAAAAAGGAGAGAAACGAGACGGGGAAAGCCGATTGGAGAGGCGAGTGAGGCGCGATTGGAGAGGAGTGTGAGGCGCGATTGGAGAGGAGTGTGAGACGTGATTGGAGAGGAGTGTGAGGCACGATTGGAGAGGAGTGATTGGAGGGGAGTGTGAGGCACGATTGTAGAGGAGTGTGAGGCACGATTGGAGAGGAGTGTGAGGCGCGATTGGAGAGGAGTGTGAGGCGCGATTGGAGAGGAGTGTGAGGCGCGATTGGAGAGGCGTGTGAAGGATTGGAGAGGAGAGGAGTGTGAGGGATTGGAGAGGTGAGGGATTGGAAAGGAGAGGGATGTGAGGGTTTGGAGAGGAGAGGAGTGCTAGGTGGAGAGAGGAGAGTGTCAGGTGGAGACAGGAGAGTGTCAGGTGGAGACAGGAGAGTGTCAGGTGGAGAGGAGTGAGGGGTCACATATTATGTGAAATAACTAAATTCACACCATTTCTGGATCTGATGACTTGCCAGTAACCATTTTGTAAAAATGAATGTGCAGCATATAACTCAATATGTCGAAATGTCACACACATCCATGCCCGTGGGATTCCCACGGGTGACCCCGCTAGTATATATTTATATATATATATATATATATATATATATATATACATATATATACATTTATATATGTATAGGCAATTCCACGGTTACTCACATTACATATACATATATACAGACTTGGCATTTAATATGGAATATGGAATATTTTTTTTGTGGGGGTGAACTTACTTTTCAAGATGACTTAGAACCAAAAGTTCATTGGAATTATGTTGAAATTGTTCTAGATTTTGTTAATGTGACGTTTAAAACGTTCGTTTATGTGACGTTTAATGTGACGTTTAAAACACCTCAGGGCATTCACCAAGTCTCGCGAGATCACGGCGAGGTCACGTCTTTTCGAAGCTGCTCCATGCGCTCACGCTTTCGAAGCTAAGTGATATTTCTCAATCGTGTTTTTGTCGAGACTGTATCTAACTTTCGGTGTATGTACCTATAGCGTATCTTTTGGAAAATTTTCGGTGCTAATTTTTCGTACATGTATACACAATCGTCGGTTAATGGTATCGAGTATTCTGCGGCCTAGTACTCGTAGGCTTGGACTACCGTACCGTCTCCGACCTTGTGGTTTGTTTTTCTCTCAGCGATTCGTCGAATGCGCTGAAATTATTTTCGTTCTCTGTTTCGTACCAGTCGTTCACCCCGTACCTCCTTGTTTAATATCTGTACTCACAAAAAAAAAAAAACAAAAAAAAAAAACCCCCAAAAAAACTATTTCCTTCCCAGGTCTTATTCGTTTCTTTGTTCTTTTTGTTCGTTCGTTCTTCGTTCGCGATCACGCGGTTAGAAATGTATAATCTCTCCCCTGAACAACTATTTTCTCTCATATATTATAACACCCTTTTCTTCTTTTCCTACAAAAGGATGCTTTCGTCTTGCTCACCAAATCTATTCATTCCAAAAAATATATATAATACCATCTCTTACAGTTCCTCCTTTCTACATTCCCTAAACTATCCAGAACTCCATCCCTCCTCCAGTGTCCTCAAACGTATTTTTGACTCGAAGGTCTCAAACTCATTTTGCAAAAAATGTTCGTTTCCCATGAATCGTACACTTTTCAAAATCCAATCTCACCCCTCCCCTCCAAATCCTCCCCATCACCCATCCCTTTCAAATCTCCCCCCTTGCCCCTTCCCTCCCCTCCCTCCTAAACTCCCCCCACACCCCTCCCCTCCGAGACTCTCCCTCGCTCCTCCCCTCCTAGACTCCCCTCTCACCCCTCCTCCTCAAAGCATCCTCCCTGCTTCTTCCTCCTTCCAACTTTCACCTTCAGCTCCCCAAACCTTCTGCCTTGCTCTTCCCCCTCCTCAAATAACACCTCACTGTGCCTCACCCAATCTCCATCAAACCTTTTGTCCGCCCCATTCTTCCCTTTCTCCAAGCTATTCTGAAATCTCTGACACACCTTCAACAGCTCTCCCTACCTCTTCCTCCTCTTCCACATCTTACCCTACCCCTCCCCCCCCCCCCCTGTTCTGGACCCGATGCTCCCCCTTCCTCTTCATTAACGGTATGGACCTCAAACATCCGGGGCCTTCGCTCAAACTTGACTGACCTCTCCATACAGGTTGCTTCTGACAAACCAGATGTGATCTGCTTAACAGAAACTTTCCTCCTTCATGATGTCTCTGATGCCTTGGTATCTCTCCCAGGTTACTCCCTCCTCCGGTATGATAGACCTGAGCCTCGTCCTGGAGGTGGGGTTGCTATCTTTATAAAAAACTCTCTTCCTCACTCGCCCTCCACTGCCCTCTCTCCACCTCACCCCCAGGAATACCTTTGGCTACGGCTTCCCCTTCGCTCCCACCTTTTGTTCATATGTGTGTTGTACCGTCCACCAATCAGCGATGACTCCATCTACATCTCACTGTCTGATAATATGGACCAACTTCTATCTACCCATCCCAACTCTCTCTTCCTCATATGTGGTGATTTCAATTGTCACCATGCCAGTTGGCTGGGTGTGGGTACCTCTCTCACCAGCCATGGCTCTTCAGCAAAGGAATTCTGCGACTCACTGGGACTGACACAATCTGTCAATTTCCCGACCCGGATCTCAGTCAACGGAGCATCTTCTCTTCTGGATTTGGTTATGACAAACTTCCCTGAAAATGTCTGCTGCTCTTCTTCTGCTCCAATCGGCTCATCTGATCATGTGCTTGTCAAAGTGGACATCTCTCTGACCATTCTCAGAGAGCCTCCTCAGCGTCGACGAGTCTGGCATTTCACTCAGGCCAACTGGCACGGTCTTCAAGCAGCCATCAATCATCTGGACTGGTCTCCCATCTCTACCGCCTCTGACATCAACTCATCCTGGGAATTCTTTCAAAGTAAATTGCTCTCTCTCATGCACAGATTTACACCATCTCGTCTTCAGTTGTCATACCCTTCCTCCCGTCCATGGTACACGGAATCTTGTGGTGAGGCTGTTGCCCTGAAACAACTTGCTTTCGTCTCCTGGAAAGCAAATCCAACGGAAGGAAATCTCATTTCCTTTCACAAAGCCAGAAACAAGTGTGTGTCCACCCTCAGGAGAGCCAGGAAACAATATCTCACCATTCTCAAGACCGAACTCTCTTATCTGTCTCCCTCTTCCAAATCTTGGTGGCGTCTGGTCAAATCTGTTTCTGGTGTTTGTTCCCCCTCCATCCCCTCCCTCACCTCAAACGGCTTAACGGCTGACTCCGCACGTGAAAAAGCTGAATGCCTCAACTCTGTGTTTGCCTCTAAATCTTGTGTCCCAAACCCATCCCTCTCTGTACCCACCGTACCCAGTCGTACCCAGCTGCTCCTGGACTCTGTGTCCTTTCCTCCTGACAAGGTGGAAAAGTTTCTGGCAACCCTCGACTCTGATTCTGCAACTGGTCCTGACGGCATCAGCCCACGGGTCCTAAAATCATGTTCTTCTGCACTTTCACTCCCTCTTTCTGTTCTCTTCACTCTCTCTTTTGCTCAAGGTCATCTGCCATCTGCTTGGAAATCAGCCAACATCACCGCTTTGCACAAAAAAGGTGCAAAAACAGATCCCAGCAACTACAGACCAATCAGCCTTCTCCCAATTATCAGCAAAGTCATGGAATCCATCATTGCTTCAGATATTAAATCTTTCCTCTTCTCCAATGGCTTGATCTCTGATCATCAATTTGGTTTCAGACCTGGTCACTCTACTCTGGACATGCTGCTTCTGCTTTCTCAACAATGGATGGAGGTCCTCAACGCCAAACAGGAAATTAGAGCTGTCTCCCTTGACATTTCACGTGCCTTCGATACGGTCTGGCACCCTGCTCTGCTCTCCAAACTCTCCTCCTTTGGTATCCATGGAAATCTCCACGCATGGCTGGCGGACTTCCTCTCTGGTCGTAGTCAACGTGTGGCCCTGAATGGGTTTCTCTCATCTCCTCTTCCTGTTCAGGCTGGAGTTCCCCAAGGTAGTGTTCTGGGCCCTGTGCTTTTTCTGGTCTTCATCAATGATCTCTCTGACTCTCTTGAAAATCCTCTCTATCTCTTTGCTGACGACTCTACTCCCTGTCGCTCCATTCCTCATCCCTCAGATCGGCAGTCTGCAGCCTCCTCACTCTCTGCAGACCTGGACAAAATCACAGACTGGTCAAACAAGTGGAACATGTCTTTCAATCCTGACAAATCTCACACTCTTACAATGTCTCTCCGAAAGGACCGACTGGACAACCCTCCCATCTACTTTCTCAACAATCCTCTCCAAGAAGTTCTGTCGCTCAAGCTTTTGGGTCTCACTATCTGCCATGATCTTTCTTGGGAAAACCACATTTCCAAGCTGGCCTCCAAAGCCAGTCGCCGACTGGGCATCCTCCGTCGTGCGAAGTCCTTCCTTGGCACACCTGAGCTCCTCACCACATACAAGGCTTTCATCCGCAGCTCAATGGAATACTGTTCCCCCCTCTGGGCTGGTGCTCCTGCCTCACACCTTGCTCGGCTTCACGCTGTTGAGGCCAAAGCTTTCAGAATCATTGGAATCTCCTGCGGTGTAGTCAACGCCGAGGGCCTTTCACTCACTCACCGCAGGCAGGTTGGTGGTCTTTCTGTCTTCTACCGACTCCTCTCCGGCCTTGCTCCCCCAGCTCTCTCTGTGCTCTGTCCCCCCAATATTCCTTCAGGTCGCACAAGATCTGCCTGCAACCCTCTTCTGGTTAAACTGCCAAAGTCTAGGCTCTCTGCTCACCTTCACTCTTTCATTCCCCTTTTCTCCCGCCTCTGGAACAAACTCCCCCACTCCCTTCAATCCCACTCCTCCCTCCAGGTCTTTAAAACAGCTGTTCACCACCATCTCTTATCTTCCCCCATCGAAAACCTTGATCTTTTCTACCCCCGGTAATTCACCCCAGAGTCCTTGCAGTGTTCATATGTTTTAATCCTCTCCCACCTCCCCCCAAGTCCTCCCGATTTCCCTGCTCTCAAATGTTGTGTTTGTGTCCTTCCCCCCTCTCTTTTGTGTCCTTCCCCCTCTCTCCCCATCTTGTCTACCGCTCCCCTTGTTTTTTGTGTTTTGTGTGTCGGTTTGTCTTTTTGTGTGATTAATGTTAGCTCTTTCACGAGCCTCGATCTTGTATACAAAAAAAAGAAGAAAAAAAAAAAGAAACAAAAACCACATTTGACATTTCGAAGCAAATAAATTGATCCTCGAAAGTGATGTAAACTGATATCGAACTCAATTCACGGACAGTACTGTGATAAACTTATGTACGTCTTCCAGAAGTATCTCTTTATTTTGCACATTAGCCAAACATTTTTTCAACAAAAACAAAAGCTAAATTATGACTGGGTTTACGGACAGTAAAATTACAGTTCAGTACTTCGTGTAACCCCCACGAGCATTCAGGAGAGCACGTACACGTTGAGACATGCTGTTCACGAGATTTGCCAAGGTTTGGACAGGAATCGCTTGCCATGCAGTGACAATAGTCTGCTGCAATTCACGCACAGAGGTCAGCTGCTGGTCCAAGTTGTCGATTTGATGCGTTAATTCTGCCCACAAGTTCTCTATCGGATTCATATCCGGGGACATGGCAGGCCACGCCATATGCTCTACACCACGTTCAGCAAGAAAGTGTTGGATCATGCGAGCACGATGAGGCCGTGCATTGTCATCTTGGAAGACAAAGTTTCCTCGAAAGGCTGCACGAGCAAATGGAAGCAATGTTTCTTCCAGAATGACCCTGTACTTGAACTGGTTCAGGTTTCCATTCAGAACAACCAGGTCAGTTTTGCCCCCTGCATGAAAAGCAGCCCAAACGGTCAACCCACCACCTCCAGCTTGAACTCTTGGCACTATACAATCTTCGTTGTGGGCTTCATGCACTTGTCTGCGCATTCGGACGCGGCCATCTTGACGATAGACCAGAAATCTAGACTCGGCACTGAAGGTCACGTGATTCCAGTGTCCTGGCTGCCATTGACGGTGCTCTCTGGCCCACTGCAATCGGCGCTGGCTGTGTTGTCTGGTCAGGCGTGGCTTTCTCAGGGGGACGCCTGGCACGATAGCCTGCTTGAACCAGTCGTTGGTTGACTAGCCTTCTGGATACAGGCACATTTGTCAGTTGATGCCACTCAGCCCTACGCCGATTAGCTGACTTGGTACGGCCATTGCAGACTAACCGGTGCAGCTGGCGATCATCTCTCCTTGTGGTTCTGCGTGGACGTCCTGGCCTCGGTATTGGAGTAGGGACACCCTTCTGAGCATTTCGTTTCAGGATCTTTGACACCTGACCTTGAGTGATGCCATACTGCCGAGCAATAGCACGCTGTTTCATGCCAGAATTTCGTAAAGCCACCACTCCATGACAAACAGCATTGTCAAGTTGACGGACCATCTCCAGAGGAAGCGGCAATAACTTTTGTAGATGTGCAGCAGTTGTTTTCCACTAAGACAGAACGCAACAACCCTTGTATACCCAATTGTGAAGCCAATCGTCAAATGTACCTGTCCTTACATTTTGTCACGCCACCTGTGATATAATCCTGTTATTGACTTCTTGCTGCGAAAGACATTCAGTGACATGGTTCTTTCAACAAAGACATCACGGCAGGGTAAAAAAAACTCACCAGATTGATATACTGAGTTCAGAAAGTAAACCCGTCAAGAAAAAAAATAAATTCCATATTAAATGCCAAGTCTGTAGATGCATTAATGTAATGTATTGTAATGTGAGTAACCGTGGAATTGCCTATATATATATATATATATATATATATATATATATATATACTAGCGGGGTCACCCGTGGGAATCCCACGGGCATGGATGTGTGTGACATTTCGACATATTGAGTTATATGCTGCACATTCATTTTTACAAAATGGTTACTGGCAAGTCATCAGATCCAGAAATGGTGTGAATTTAGTTATTTCACATAATATGTGACCCCTCACTCCTCTCCACCTGACACTCTCCTGTCTCCACCTGACACTCTCCTGTCTCCACCTGACACTCTCCTCTCTCCACCTAGCACTCCTCTCCTCTCCAAACCCTCACATCCCTCTCCTTTCCAATCCCTCACCTCTCCAATCCCTCACACTCCTCTCCTCTCCAATCCTTCACACGCCTCTCCAATCGCGCCTCACACTCCTCTCCAATCGCGCCTCACACTCCTCTCCAATCGCGCCTCACACTCCTCTCCAATCGTGCCTCACACTCCTCTCCAATCGTGCCTCACACTCCCCTCCAATCACTCCTCTCCAATCGTGCCTCACACTCCTCTCCAATCACGCCTCACACTCCTCTCCAATCGTGCCTCACACTCCTCTCCAATCGCGCCTCACACTCCTCTCCAATCGCGCCTCACTCGCCTCTCCAATCGGCTTTCCCCGTCTCGTTTCTCTCCTTTTTCTCCCGTCTCGTTCTTTTTCTTGCTCCAAATCGGCCCGTCGGAATCGGAAATCGGCCCGTCTCGCCCGTCGGCCCGTCGGAATCGGAAATCGGCCCGTCTTGCTTTTGTGCTTGTGCGTAAATAAATTGTGTTCATTCAACCATTTCTGGTGTTGGGCTAGCGGCTAGGGTGCCGGCTTAGGATCCTGGGTTCGAATCTCGGTCGATCGCCGAATTAATGCCAGGGGGGTTGACTCAGCCTGTCATCCTTCCGAGGTCGGCTAATTGAGTACCAGTTCACTGGTAATTCCCTGTTTGTCGTTGAAGGCGGCAAAAAGGGTTGGCGTCAGGAAGGGCATCCGGCCGTAAAACATTGCTTCAAAAAGGGGACAAAAAAACAACAACTACCACGGTCCCCGAAAAGGCCAACCCCCGCTTTGCGGGGAAAAATGGCCTCTAAACGGTGGTTTTTACACCATTTCTGGATCTGATGACTTGCCAGTAACCATTTTGTAAAAATGAATGTGCAGCATCTAACTCAATATGTCGAAATGTCACACACATCCATGCCCGTGGGATTCCCACGGGTGACCCCGCAAGTTTGCATTGACGTTCGTCGATGGACTCGTTCGCCCGTCTCATTCGTTTTCTTGCTGCATCCTGTTCAAGTCTGCGTTCTTCATCGATCGTCTCATTCATTTTGGAAATAGAAGTTTCCACGCAGCGCATGAATTGTCACGATCCTCAAGAGGAATTTGTCTCGTAATCATCAAATGATAAATGGCAAGTAAATTATATTGTGGAAAATTAAAGATTTCAAATAAACCTATTTAAAGTGTATTCGCACATAACTAATTTTAAAAAACGAAGAAATATCTCTCGGTAATTTCCTGAAACATATTTTACTTCCGGCTAATAATGTTGAATTAAATAAAAACGAAGAAATATATGTCGGCATCATTGTTGACGTTTTTGTGACGACTGTCATCAAACGAAAAAGTAATATATCTTAACAGAAAAGCAAAAGCGAATTTTTAATATATATCGACACGTTGCCGTCGGTGTCATGTTGGGCAGTGTATACACCATGACGCGATTTTTAAAAATATATCTCTGCATTTTCCCGCGTGTGTGGAATGTTCTCAATTATTGCTGACACCGAGTCCAAAACCATCGATAAAAATGAAATCATATGGTGAGTTAGATTGGAGATAAAGGCGTGAGAGAGACTCAATGGCCTTGAAGTTGAAGTTACAGGCGTTTGAGAATTCATTTCGTTCTATAAACGGCAACTTTCATTGGATTTCCTTCCCGTTTTTTTTCAACCGAGTCGAAAACTATGTTAGCGACTGTGAAAAATGAAATGATATATCGAATTTTTAATATGTATCGACACGTTGCCGTCGGTGTCATGTTAGGCGGTGTATGATACACCATGACGCGATTTTAAAAAATATATCTGCATTTTCCCGCGTGTGTGGAATGTTCTCAATTATTGCTGACACCGACTCTAAAACCATCGATAAAAATGAAATCATATGGTGAGTTAGATTGGAGATAAAGGCGTGAGAGAGACTCAATGGCCTTGAAGTTACAGGCATTTGAGAATTCATTTCGTTCTATAAACGGCAACTTTCATCGGATTTTCTTCTCGTTTTTTTTCAACCGAGTCTAAAACTATGTTAGCGACTGTGAAAAATGAAATGATATATCGAATTTAAAATAGATATCGACACATTGCCGTCGGTGTCATGTTGGGCGGTGTATGATACACCATGACGCGATTTTAAAAAATATATCTCTGCATTTTCCCGCGTGTGTGGAATGTTTGTGGAAAATTAAAGATTTCAAATAAACCTATTTAAAGTGTATGCGCACATAACTAATAAAAAAAACGAAGAAATATCTCTCGGTAATTTCCTGAAACATATTTTACTTCCGGCTAATATGTTGAATGAAATAAAAACGAAGAAATATATGTCGGCATCATTGTTGACGTTTTTGTGACGACTATCATCAAACGAAATAGTAATATATCATAACGGAAAAGCAAAAGCGAATTTTTAATATATATCGACACATTGCCGGCGGTGTCATGTTGGGCGGTGTATGATACACCATGACGCGATTTTAAAAAATATATCTCTGCATTTTCCCGCGTGTGTGGATTGTTCTCAATTATTGCTGACACCGAGTCTAAAAGTAAAACCATCGATAAAAATGAAATCATATGGTGAGTTAGATTGGAGATAAAGGCGTGAGAGAGATTCAATGGCCTTGAAGTTACAGGCCTTTGAGAATTCATTTCGTTCTATAAACGGCAACTTTCATCGGATTTTCTTCCCGTTTTTTTTCAACCGAGTCTAAAACTATGTTAGCGACTGTGAAAAATGAAATGATTTATCGAATTTGATTTGAAATAAAACTGGGGGAGAGCAAGACACCACGGGCCTACAAAACAGGACTCAAAGCTATGCGAGTTAATAAAATGGTGGATATTTGTTTATAGCCACTCCCAGAATGGGTGGAGCTATGGGTGGAGCTACTCTGCAAACCGAGTAAGCCACACCCCGGACAGACACCCAACAGATAGACAGACAGACAGACAGAATCATCTACGGCTATTATAATATAGATATATATATATATATATACATATATATATACAGTCTATGTATGTCGAAAGCAGCCCCAACCCCAGTATCCCTATTTGTTTGGTATTTACAACAAGTTACAACAAAAGCCTCAACATGAACAACTCAGAACATATCGAATTAATTGGAACATGTCAAATTAAAAAGTAATTACCCAATTGTGAATTGCTTCATCACAAACCGTCCAAATCGCCACCCACTCCTGCACTTCCTGTCAAAGATACTAGAGCAGAGCAAGATAAACCACTCGGCTGTAACCCCATACAAAAGTGTGAAGTATGCACCAGGGCGTTACTTCCGCCATTTTACTTTTTGGAAGCAACTTCTGCGCGTCGCTCCATGACAACGATGTCGCTGACGGTGCATTGAATGGTGAAAACGAGGGTTTTCTTTTCCTTTTTCGTGCAAAGGTCGGGAGGGAATATCAATTTAAAGCCACATTTTCTTAAACTAGTTTCCACAAATTATGGAATATCCCTTATTTTCTATTGTTTGGAATTTTCTACAAGTTATGGAATATCCCTTATTTTCCACTGTTTGGTATTTTCTACAAGCCATGGAATATCCCTTATTTTCTATTGTTTGGTATTTTCTGCAAGCTATGGAATATCCCCTATTTTCTATTGTTTGGTATTTTCTACAAGTTATGGAATATCCCTTATTTTCTATTGTTTGGTATTTTCTACAAGCTATGGAATATCCCCTATTTTCTATTGTTTGGTATTTTCTACAAGCCATGGAATATCCCTTATTTTCTATTGTTTGGTATTTTCTGCAAGCTATGGAATATCCCCTATTTTCTATTGTTTGGTATTTTCTACAAGTTATGGAATATCCCTTATTTTCTATTGTTTGGTATTTTCTACAAGCTATGGAATATCCCCTATTTTCTATTGTTTGGTATTTTCTACAAGTTATGGAATATCCCTTATTTTCTATTGTTTGGTATTTTCTACAAGCTATGGAATATCCCTTATTTTCTATTGTTTGGTATTTTCTACAAGTTATGGAATATCCCTTATTTTCTATTGTTTGGTATTTTCTATAAGCTATGGAATATCCCCTATTTTCTATTGTTTGGTATTTTCTACAAGCCATGGAATATCCCTTATTTTCTATTGTTTGGTATTTTCTACAAGTTATGGAATATCCGTTATTTTCTATTGTTTGGTATTTTCTACAAGCTATGGAATATCCCCTATTTTCTATTGTTTGGTATTTTCTACAAGCCATGAAATATCCCCTATTTTCTATTGTTTGGTATTTTCTACAAGCCATGGAATATCCCCTATTTTCTATTGTTTGGTATTTTCTACAAGCCATGGAATATCCCCTATTTTCTATTGTTTGGTATTTTCTACAAGTTATGGTATATCCCTTATTTTCTATTGTTTGGTATTTTCTACAAGCTATGGAATATCCCCTATTTTCTATTGTTTGGTATTTTCTACAAGTTATGGAATATCCCTTATTTTCTATTGTTTGGTATTTTCTACAAGCTATGGAATATCCCTTATTTTCTATTGTTTGGTATTTTCTACAAGTTATGGAATATCCCTTATTTTCTATTGTTTGGTATTTTCTACAAGCTATGGAATATCCCCTATTTTCTATTGTTTGGTATTTTCTACAAGCCATGGAATATACCTTATTTTCTATTGTTTGGTATTTTCTACAAGTTATGGAATATCCGTTATTTTCTATTGTTTGGTATTGTCTACAAGCTATGGAATATCCCCTATTTTCTATTGTTTGGTATTTTCTACAAGCCATGGAATATCCCCTATTTTCTATTGTTTGGTATTTTCTACAAGCCATGGAATATCCCCTATTTTCTATTGTTTGGTATTTTCTACAAGCCATGGAATATCCCCTATTTTCTATTGTTTGGTATTTTCTACAAGCCATGGAATATTCCTTATTTTCTATTGTTTGGTATTTTCTTACAAGTTATGGAATATCCCTTATTTTCTATTGTTTGGTATTTTCTACAAGCCATGGAATATCCCCTATTTTCTATTGTTTGGTATTTTCTACAAGCTATGGAATATCCCCTATTTTCTATTGTTTGGTATTTTCTACAAGTTATGGAATATCCCTTATTTTCTATTGTTTGGTATTTTCTTACAAGTTATGGAATATCCCTTATTTTCTATTGTTTGGTATTTTCTACAAGCTATGGAATATCCCCTATTTTCTATTGTTTGGTATTTTCTACAAGCCATGGAATATCCCTTATTTTCTATTGTTTGGTATTTTCTACAAGTTATGGAATATCCCCTATTTTCTATTGTTTGGTATTTTCTACAAGCCATGGAATATCCCTTATTTTCTATTGTTTGGTATTTTCTGCAAGCTATGGAATATCCCTTTTTTCTATTGTTTGGTATTTTCTACAAGTTATGGAATATCCCTTATTTTCTATTGTTTGGTATTTTCTACAAGCTATGGAATATCCCTTATTTTCTATTGTTTGGTATTTTCTACAAGCGATGGAATATCCCCTATTTTCTATTGTTTGGTATTTTCTACAAGCTATGGCATATCCCTTATTTTCTATTGTTTGGTATTTTCTACAAGCTATGGAATATCCCCTATTTTCTATTGTTTGGTATTTTCTAAAAGCCATGGAATATCCCTTATTTTCTATTGTTTGGTATTTTCTACAAGTTATGGAATATCCCCTATTTTCTATTGTTTGGTATTTTCTACAAGCTATGGAATATCCCCTATTTTCTATTGTTTGGTATTTTCTACAAGCGATGGAATATCCCCTATTTTCTATTGTTTGGTATTTTCTACAAGCGATGGAATATCACTTATTTTCTATTGTTTGGTATTTTCTGCAAGCTATGGAATATCCCTTATTTTCTACTGTTTGGTATTTTCTGCAAGCTATGGAATATCCCTTATTTTCTATTGTTTGGTATTTTCTACAAGTTATGGAATATCCCTTACATTCTATTTTTTGGTATTTTCAACAAGCTATGGAATATCCCTTATTTTCTACTGTTTGGTATTTTCTACAAGCGATGGAATATCCCTTATTTTCTATTGTTTGGTATTTTCTACAAGTTATGGAATATCCCTTATTTTCTATTGTTTGGTATTTTCTACAAGTTATGGAATATCCCTTATTTTCTATTGTTTGGTATTTTCTACAAGTTATGGAATATCCCTTATTTTCTATTGTTTGGTATTTAGTTCAAGTTATGGAATATCCCTTATTTTCTATTGTTTGGTATTTTCTACAAGTTATGGAATATCCCTTATTTTCTATTGTTTGTTATTTTGCTCAATTTATGGAATATCCCTTATTTTCTATTGTTTGGTATTTTCTACAAGCGATGGAATATCCCTTATTTTCTATTGTTTGGTATTTTCTACAAGTTATGTAATATCCCTTATTTTCTATTGTTTGGTATTTTCTACAAGTTATGGAATATCCCTTATTTTCTATTGTTTGGTATTTAGTTCAAGTTATGGAATATCCCTTATTTTCTATTGTTTGGTATTTTCTACAAGCGATGGAATATCCCTTATTTTCTATTGTTTGTTATTTTGCTCAAGTTATGGAATATCCCTTATTTTCTATTGTTTGGTATTTTCTACAAGTTATGGAATATCCCTTATTTTCTATTTTTTGATATTTTCTACAAGCTATGGAATATCCCTAATTATCTATTGTTTGGTATTTTCTACAAGTTATGGAATATCCCTTATATTCTATTTTTTGGTATTTTCTACAAGTTATGGAATATCCCTTATTTTCTATTTTTTGGTATTTTCTACAAGCTATGGAATATCCCTAATTATCTATTGTTTGGTATTTTCTACAAGTTATGGAATATCCCTTACATTCTATTTTTTGGTATTTTCTACAAGTTATGGAATATCCCTTATTTTCTATTTTTTGGTATTTTCTACAAGCTATGGAATATCCCTAATTATCTATTGTTTGGTATTTTCTACAAGTTATGGAATATCCCTTACATTCTATTTTTTGGTATTTTCTACAAGCTATGGAATATCCCTTATTTTCTACTGTTTGGTATTTTCTGCAAGCTATGGAATATCCCTTATTTTCTACTGTTTGGTATTTTCTGCAAGCTATGGAATATCCCTTATTTTCTATTGTTTGGTATTTTCTACAAGTTATGGAATATCCCTTACATTCTATTTTTTGGTATTTTCAACAAGCTATGGAATATCCCTTATTTTCTACTGTTTGGTATTTTCTACAAGCGATGGAATATCACTTATTTTCTATTGTTTGGTATTTTCTACAAGTTATGTAATATCCCTTATTTTCTATTGTTTGGTATTTTCTACAAGTTATGGATTATCCCTTATTTTCTATTGTTTGGTATTTAGTTCAAGTCATGGAATATCCCTTATTTTCTATTGTTTGGTATTTTATACAAGTTATGGAATATCCCTTATTTTCTATTGTTTGTTATTTTGCTCAAGTTATGGAATATCCCTTATTTTCTATTGTTTGGTATTTTCTACAAGCGATGGAATATCCCTTATTTTCTATTGTTTGGTATTTTCTACAAGTTATGTAATATCCCTTATTTTCTATTGTTTGGTATTTTCTACAAGTTATGGAATATCCCTTATTTTCTATTGTTTGGTATTTTCTGCAAGCTATGGAATATCCCCTATTTTCTATTGTTTGGTATTTTCTACAAGTTATGGAATATCCCTTATTTTCTATTGTTTGGTATTTTCTACAAGCTATGGAATATCCCCTATTTTCTATTGTTTGGTATTTTCTACAAGTTATGGAATATCCCTTATTTTCTATTGTTTGGTATTTTCTACAAGCTATGGAATATCCCTTATTTTCTATTGTTTGGTATTTTCTACAAGTTATGGAATATCCCTTATTTTCTATTGTTTGGTATTTTCTATAAGCTATGGAATATCCCCTATTTTCTATTGTTTGGTATTTTCTACAAGCCATGGAATATCCCTTATTTTCTATTGTTTGGTAATTTCTACAAGTTATGGAATATCCGTTATTTTCTATTGTTTGGTATTTTCTACAAGCTATGGAATATCCCCTATTTTCTATTGTTTGGTATTTTCTACAAGCCATGAAATATCCCCTATTTTCTATTGTTTGGTATTTTCTACAAGCCATGGAATATCCCCTATTTTCTATTGTTTGGTATTTTCTACAAGCGATGGAATATCCCCTATTTTCTATTGTTTGGTATTTTCTACAAGTTATGGTATATCCCTTATTTTCTATTGTTTGGTATTTTCTACAAGCTATGGAATATCCCCTATTTTCTATTGTTTGGTATTTTCTACAAGTTATGGAATATCCCTTATTTTCTATTGTTTGGTATTTTCTACAAGCTATGGAATATCCCTTATTTTCTATTGTTTGGTATTTTCTACAAGTTATGGAATATCCCTTATTTTCTATTGTTTGGTATTTTCTACAAGCTATGGAATATCCCCTATTTTCTATTGTTTGGTATTTTCTACAAGCCATGGAATATACCTTATTTTCTATTGTTTGGTATTTTCTACAAGTTATGGAATATCCGTTATTTTCTATTGTTTGGTATTGTCTACAAGCTATGGAATATCCCCTATTTTCTATTGTTTGGTATTTTCTACAAGCCATGGAATATCCCCTATTTTCTATTGTTTGGTATTTTCTACAAGCCATGGAATATCCCCTATTTTCTATTGTTTGGTATTTTCTACAAGCCATGGAATATCCCCTATTTTCTATTGTTTGGTATTTTCTACAAGCCATGGAATATTCCTTATTTTCTATTGTTTGGTATTTTCTTACAAGTTATGGAATATCCCTTATTTTCTATTGTTTGGTATTTTCTACAAGCCATGGAATATCCCCTATTTTCTATTGTTTGGTATTTTCTACAAGCTATGGAATATCCCCTATTTTCTATTGTTTGGTATTTTCTACAAGTTATGGAATATCCCTTATTTTCTATTGTTTGGTATTTTCTTACAAGTTATGGAATATCCCTTATTTTCTATTGTTTGGTATTTTCTACAAGCTATGGAATATCCCCTATTTTCTATTGTTTGGTATTTTCTACAAGCCATGGAATATCCCTTATTTTCTATTGTTTGGTATTTTCTACAAGTTATGGAATATCCCCTATTTTCTATTGTTTGGTATTTTCTACAAGCCATGGAATATCCCTTATTTTCTATTGTTTGGTATTTTCTGCAAGCTATGGAATATCCCTTTTTTCTATTGTTTGGTATTTTCTACAAGTTATGGAATATCCCTTATTTTCTATTGTTTGGTATTTTCTACAAGCTATGGAATATCCCTTATTTTCTATTGTTTGGTATTTTCTACAAGCGATGGAATATCCCCTATTTTCTATTGTTTGGTATTTTCTACAAGCTATGGCATATCCCTTATTTTCTATTGTTTGGTATTTTCTACAAGCTATGGAATATCCCCTATTTTCTATTGTTTGGTATTTTCTACAAGCCATGGAATATCCCTTATTTTCTATTGTTTGGTATTTTCTACAAGTTATGGAATATCCCCTATTTTCTATTGTTTGGTATTTTCTACAAGCTATGGAATATCCCCTATTTTCTATTGTTTGGTATTTTCTACAAGCGATGGAATATCCCCTATTTTCTATTGTTTGGTATTTTCTACAAGCGATGGAATATCACTTATTTTCTATTGTTTGGTATTTTCTGCAAGCTATGGAATATCCCTTATTTTCTACTGTTTGGTATTTTCTGCAAGCTATGGAATATCCCTTATTTTCTATTGTTTGGTATTTTCTACAAGTTATGGAATATCCCTTACATTCTATTTTTTGGTATTTTCAACAAGCTATGGAATATCCCTTATTTTCTACTGTTTGGTATTTTCTACAAGCGATGGAATATCCCTTATTTTCTATTGTTTGGTATTTTCTACAAGTTATGGAATATCCCATATTTTCTATTGTTTGGTATTTTCTACAAGTTATGGAATATCCCTTATTTTCTATTGTTTGGTATTTTCTACAAGTTATGGAATATCCCTTATTTTCTATTGTTTGGTATTTAGTTCAAGTTATGGAATATCCCTTATTTTCTATTGTTTGGTATTTTCTACAAGTTATGGAATATCCCTTATTTTCTATTGTTTGTTATTTTGCTCAATTTATGGAATATCCCTTATTTTCTATTGTTTGGTATTTTCTACAAGCGATGGAATATCCCTTATTTTCTATTGTTTGGTATTTTCTACAAGTTATGTAATATCCCTTATTTTCTATTGTTTGGTATTTTCTACAAGTTATGGAATATCCCTTATTTTCTATTGTTTGGTATTTAGTTCAAGTTATGGAATATCCCTTATTTTCTATTGTTTGGTATTTTCTACAAGCGATGGAATATCCCTTATTTTCTATTGTTTGTTATTTTGCTCAAGTTATGGAATATCCCTTATTTTCTATTGTTTGGTATTTTCTACAAGTTATGGAATATCCCTTATTTTCTATTTTTTGATATTTTCTACAAGCTATGGAATATCCCTAATTATCTATTGTTTGGTATTTTCTACAAGTTATGGAATATCCCTTATATTCTATTTTTTGGTATTTTCTACAAGTTATGGAATATCCCTTATTTTCTATTTTTTGGTATTTTCTACAAGCTATGGAATATCCCTAATTATCTATTGTTTGGTATTTTCTACAAGTTATGGAATATCCCTTACATTCTATTTTTTGGTATTTTCTACAAGTTATGGAATATCCCTTATTTTCTATTTTTTGGTATTTTCTACAAGCTATGGAATATCCCTAATTATCTATTGTTTGGTATTTTCTACAAGTTATGGAATATCCCTTACATTCTATTTTTTGGTATTTTCTACAAGCTATGGAATATCCCTTATTTTCTACTGTTTGGTATTTTCTGCAAGCTATGGAATATCCCTTATTTTCTACTGTTTGGTATTTTCTGCAAGCTATGGAATATCCCTTATTTTCTATTGTTTGGTATTTTCTACAAGTTATGGAATATCCCTTACATTCTATTTTTTGGTATTTTCAACAAGCTATGGAATATCCCTTATTTTCTACTGTTTGGTATTTTCTACAAGCGATGGAATATCACTTATTTTCTATTGTTTGGTATTTTCTACAAGTTATGTAATATCCCTTATTTTCTATTGTTTGGTATTTTCTACAAGTTATGGATTATCCCTTATTTTCTATTGTTTGGTATTTAGTTCAAGTCATGGAATATCCCTTATTTTCTATTGTTTGGTATTTTCTACAAGTTATGGAATATCCCTTATTTTCTATTGTTTGTTATTTTGCTCAAGTTATGGAATATCCCTTATTTTCTATTGTTTGGTATTTTCTACAAGCGATGGAATATCCCTTATTTTCTATTGTTTGGTATTTTCTACAAGCGATGGAATATCCCTTATTTTCTATTGTTTGTTATTTTGCTCAAGTTATGGAATATCCCTTATTTTCTATTGTTTGGTATTTTCTACAAGTTATGGAATATCCCTTATTTTCTATTTTTTGATATTTTCTACAAGCTATGGAATATCCCTAATTATCTATTGTTTGGTATTTTCTACAAGTTATGGAATATCCCTTATATTCTATTTTTTGGTATTTTCTACAAGTTATGGAATATCCCTTATTTTCTATTTTTTGGTATTTTCTACAAGCTATGGAATATCCCTAATTATCTATTGTTTGGTATTTTCTACAAGTTATGGAATATCCCTTACATTCTATTTTTTGGTATTTTCTACAAGTTATGGAATATCCCTTATTTTCTATTTTTTGGTATTTTCTACAAGCTATGGAATATCCCTAATTATCTATTGTTTGGTATTTTCTACAAGTTATGGAATATCCCTTACATTCTATTTTTTGGTATTTTCTACAAGCTATGGAATATCCCTTATTTTCTACTGTTTGGTATTTTCTGCAAGCTATGGAATATCCCTTATTTTCTACTGTTTGGTATTTTCTGCAAGCTATGGAATATCCCTTATTTTCTATTGTTTGGTATTTTCTACAAGTTATGGAATATCCCTTACATTCTATTTTTTGGTATTTTCAACAAGCTATGGAATATCCCTTATTTTCTACTGTTTGGTATTTTCTACAAGCGATGGAATATCACTTATTTTCTATTGTTTGGTATTTTCTACAAGTTATGTAATATCCCTTATTTTCTATTGTTTGGTATTTTCTACAAGTTATGGATTATCCCTTATTTTCTATTGTTTGGTATTTAGTTCAAGTCATGGAATATCCCTTATTTTCTATTGTTTGGTATTTTCTACAAGTTATGGAATATCCCTTATTTTCTATTGTTTGTTATTTTGCTCAAGTTATGGAATATCCCTTATTTTCTATTGTTTGGTATTTTCTACAAGCGATGGAATATCCCTTATTTTCTATTGTTTGGTATTTTCTACAAGCGATGGAATATCCCTTATTTTCTATTGTTTGGTATTTTCTACAAGTTATGTAATATCCCTTATTTTCTATTGTTTGGTATTTTCTACAAGTTATGGAATATCCCTTATTTTCTATTGTTTGGTATTTAGTTCAAGTTATGGAATATCCCTTATTTTCTATTGTTTGGTATTTTCTACAAGCGACGGAATATCCCTTATTTTCTATTGTTTGTTATTTTGCTCAAGTTATGGAATATCCCTTATTTTCTATTGTTTGGTATTTTGTACAAGTTATGGAATATCCCTTATTTTCTATTGTTTGGTATTTTCTTCAAGCGATGGAATATCCCTTATTTTCTATTGTTTGGTATTTTCTACAAGCTATGGGATATCCCTTATTTTCTATTGTTTGGTATTTTCTACAAGTTATGGAATATCCCTTATTTTCTATTGTTTGGTATTTTCTTACAAGTTATGGAATATCCCTTATTTTCTATTGTTTGTTATTTTGCTCAAGTTATGGAATATCCCTTATTTTCTATTGTTTGGTGTTTTCTACAAGCGATGGAATATTCCTTATTTTCTATTGTTTGGTATTTTCTTCAAGCGATGGAATATCCCTTATTTTCTATTGTTTGGTATTTTCTACAAGCTATGGGATATCCCTTATTTTCTATTGTTTGGTATTTTCTACAAGTTATGGAATATCCCTTATTTTCTATTGTTTGGTATTTTCTTACAAGTTATGGAATATCCCTTATTTTCTATTGTTTGGTATTTTCTACAAGCTATGGAATATCCCCTATTTTCTATTGTTTGGTATTTTCTACAAGCCATGGAATATCCCTTATTTTCTATTGTTTGGTATTTTCAACAAGTTATGGAATATCCCCTATTTTCTATTGTTTGGTATTTTCTACAAGCCATGGAATATCCCTTATTTTCTATTGTTTGGTATTTTCTGCAAGCTATGGAATATCCCTTTTTTCTATTGTTTGGTATTTTCTACAAGTTATGGAATATCCCTTATTTTCTATTGTTTGGTATTTTCTACAAGCTATGGAATATCCCTTATTTTCTATTGTTTGGTATTTTCTACAAGCGATGGAATATCCCCTATTTTCTATTGTTTGGTATTTTCTACAAGCTATGGCATATCCCTTATTTTCTATTGTTTGGTATTTTCTACAAGCTATGGAATATCCCCTATTTTCTATTGTTTGGTATTTTCTACAAGCCATGGAATATCCCTTATTTTCTATTGTTTGGTATTTTCTACAAGTTATGGAATATCCCCTATTTTCTATTGTTTGGTATTTTCTACAAGCTATGGAATATCCCCTATTTTCTATTGTTTGGTATTTTCTACAAGCGATGGAATATCCCCTATTTTCTATTGTTTGGTATTTTCTACAAGCGATGGAATATCACTTATTTTCTATTGTTTGGTATTTTCTGCAAGCTATGGAATATCCCTTATTTTCTACTGTTTGGTATTTTCTGCAAGCTATGGAATATCCCTTATTTTCTATTGTTTGGTATTTTCTACAAGTTATGGAATATCCCTTACATTCTATTTTTTGGTATTTTCAACAAGCTATGGAATATCCCTTATTTTCTACTGTTTGGTATTTTCTACAAGCAATGGAATATCCCTTATTTTCTATTGTTTGGTATTTTCTACAAGTTATGTAATATCCCTTATTTTCTATTGTTTGGTATTTTCTACAAGTTATGGAATATCCCTTATTTTCTATTGTTTGGTATTTTCTACAAGTTATGGAATATCCCTTATTTTCTATTGTTTGGTATTTAGTTCAAGTTATGGAATATCCCTTATTTTCTATTGTTTGGTATTTTCTACAAGCTATGGAATATCCCTTATTTTCTATTGTTTGTTATTTTGCTCAATTTATGGAATATCCCTTATTTTCTATTGTTTGGTATTTTCTACAAGCGATGGAATATCCCTTATTTTCTATTGTTTGGTATTTTCTACAAGTTATGTAATATCCCTTATTTTCTATTGTTTGGTATTTTCTACAAGTTATGGAATATCCCTTATTTTCTATTGTTTGGTATTTAGTTCAAGTTATGGAATATCCCTTATTTTCTATTGTTTGGTATTTTCTACAAGCGATGGAATATCCCTTATTTTCTATTGTTTGTTATTTTGCTCAAGTTATGGAATATCCCTTATTTTCTATTGTTTGGTATTTTCTACAAGTTATGGAATATCCCTTATTTTCTATTTTTTGATATTTTCTACAAGCTATGGAATATCCCTAATTATCTATTGTTTGGTATTTTCTACAAGTTATGGAATATCCCTTATATTCTATTTTTTGGTATTTTCTACAAGTTATGGAATATCCCTTATTTTCTATTTTTTGGTATTTTCTACAAGCTATGGAATATCCCTAATTATCTATTGTTTGGTATTTTCTACAAGTTATGGAATATCCCTTACATTCTATTTTTTGGTATTTTCTACAAGTTATGGAATATCCCTTATTTTCTATTTTTTGGTATTTTCTACAAGCTATGGAATATCCCTAATTATCTATTGTTTGGTATTTTCTACAAGTTATGGAATATCCCTTACATTCTATTTTTTGGTATTTTCTACAAGCTATGGAATATCCCTTATTTTCTACTGTTTGGTATTTTCTGCAAGCTATGGAATATCCCTTATTTTCTACTGTTTGGTATTTTCTGCAAGCTATGGAATATCCCTTATTTTCTATTGTTTGGTATTTTCTACAAGTTATGGAATATCCCTTACATTCTATTTTTTGGTATTTTCAACAAGCTATGGAATATCCCTTATTTTCTACTGTTTGGTATTTTCTACAAGCGATGGAATATCACTTATTTTCTATTGTTTGGTATTTTCTACAAGTTATGTAATATCCCTTATTTTCTATTGTTTGGTATTTTCTACAAGTTATGGATTATCCCTTATTTTCTATTGTTTGGTATTTAGTTCAAGTCATGGAATATCCCTTATTTTCTATTGTTTGGTATTTTCTACAAGTTATGGAATATCCCTTATTTTCTATTGTTTGTTATTTTGCTCAAGTTATGGAATATCCCTTATTTTTTATTGTTTGGTATTTTCTACAAGCGATGGAATATCCCTTATTTTCTATTGTTTGGTATTTTCTACAAGTTATGTAATATCCCTTATTTTCTATTGTTTGGTATTTTCTACAAGTTATGGAATATCCCTTATTTTCTATTGTTTGGTATTTAGTTCAAGTTATGGAATATCCCTTATTTTCTATTGTTTGGTATTTTCTACAAGCGATGGAATATCCCTTATTTTCTATTGTTTGTTATTTTGCTCAAGTTATGGAATATCCCTTATTTTCTATTGTTTGGTATTTTGTACAAGTTATGGAATATCCCTTATTTTCTATTTTTTGATATTTTCTACAAGCTATGGAATATCCCTAATGATCTATTGTTTGGTATTTTCTACAAGTTATGGAATATCCCTTATATTCTATTTTTTGGTATTTTCTACAAGTTATGGAATATCCCTTATTTTCTATTTTTTGGAATTTTCTACAAGCTATGGAATATCCCTAATTATCTATTGTTTGGTATTTTCTACAAGTTATGGATTATCCCTTACATTCTATTTTTTGGTATTTTCTACAAGTTATGGAATGTCCCTTATTTTCTATTTTTTGGTATTTTCTACAAGCTAAGGAATATCCCTAATTATCTATTGTTTGGTATTTTCTACAAGTTATGGAATATCCCTTACATTCTATTTTTTGGTATTTTCTACAAGCTATGGAATATCCCTTATTTTCTACTGTTTGGTATTTTCTGCAAGCTATGGAATATTCCTTATTTTCTACTGTTTGGTATTTTCTGCAAGCTATGGAATATCCCTTATTTTCTACTGTTTGGTATTTTCTACAAGCTGTGGAATATCCCTTATTTTCTACTGTTTGGTATTTTCTGCAAGCTATGGAATATCCCTTATTTTCTACTGTTTGGTATTTTCTACAAGCTGTGGAATATCCCTTATTTTCTATTGTTTGGTATTTTCTACAAGCTATGGAATATCCCTTATTTTCTACTGTTTGGTATTTTCTCCAAGCTATGGAATATCCCTTATTTTCTATTGTTTGGTATTTTCTACAAGCCATGGATTATCCCTTATTTTCTATTGTTTGGTATTTTCTACAAGCTTTGGAATATCCCTTATTTTCCCTTGTTTGGTATTTTCTACAAGCTATGGAATATCCCTTATTTTCTATTGTTTGGTATTTTCTACAAGTTATGGAATATCCCTTATTTTCTCTTGTTTGGTATTTTCTACAAGCTTTGGAATATCCCTTATTTTCTATTGTTTGGTATTTTCTACAAGTTATGGAATATCCCTTATTTTCTCTTGTTTGGTATTTTCTACAAGCTATGGAATATCCCTTATTTTCTACTGTTTGGTATTTTCTACAAGTTATGGAATATCCCTTATTTTCTCTTGTTTGGTATTTTCTACAAGCTATGGAATATCCCTTATTTTCTACTGTTTGGTATTTTCTACAAGTTATGGTATATCCCTTATTTTCTACTGTTTGGTATTTTCTACAAGTTATGGTATATCCCTTATTTTCTACTGTTTGGTATTTTCTACAAGTTATGGTATATCCCTTATTTTCTACTGTTTGGTATTTTCTACAAGTTATGGAATATCCCTTATTTTCTCTTGTTTGGTATTTTCTACAAGCTATGGAATATCCCTTATTTTCTACTGTTTGGTATTTTCTACAAGTTATGGTATATCCCTTATTTTCTACTGTTTGGTATTTTCTACAAGTTATGGTATATCCCTTATTTTCTACTGTTTGGTATTTTCTACAAGTTATGGAATATCCCTTATTTTCTCTTGTTTGGTATTTTCTACAAGCTATGGAATATCCCTTATTTTCTACTGTTTGGTATTTTCTACAAGCTATGGAATATCCCTTATTTTCTATTGTTTGGTATTTTCTACAAGTTATGGAATATCCCTTATTTTCTCTTGTTTGGTATTTTCTACAAGCTTTGGAATATCCCTTATTTTCTACTGTTTGGTATTTTCTACAAGCTATGGAATATCCCTTATTTTCTATTGTTTGGTATTTTCTACAAGTTATGGAATATCCCTTATTTTCTCTTGTTTGGTATTTTCTACAAGCTATGGAATATCCCTTATTTTCTCTTGTTTGGTATTTTCTACAAGCTATGGAATATCCCTTATTTTCTACTGTTTGGTATTTTCTACAAGCTATGGAATATCCCTTATTTTCTCTTGTTTGGTATTTTCTACAAGCTATGGAATATCCCTTATTTTCTATTGTTTGTTATTTTCTACAAGCTATGGAATATCCCTTATTTTCTATTGTTTGGTATTTTCTACAAGCTATGGAATATCCCTTATTTTCTATTGTTTGGTATTTTCTACAAGCTTTGGAATATCCCTTATTTTCTCTTGTTTGGTATTTTCTACAAGCCATGGAATATCCCCTATTTTCTACTGTTTGGTATTTTCTACAAGTTATGGAATATCCCTTATTTTCTATTGTTTGGTATTTTCTACAAGCCATGGAATATCCCCTATTTTCTACTGTTTGGTATTTTCTACAAGTTATGGAATATCCCTTATTTTCTATTGTTTGGTATTTTCTACAAGCTATGGAATATCACTTATTTTCTATTGTTTGGTATTTTCTACAAGCCATGGAATATCCCTTATTTTCTATTGTTTGGTATTTTCTACAAGCTTTGGAATATCCCTTATTTTCTCTTGTTTGGTATTTTCTACAAGCTATGGAATATCCCCTATTTTCTATTGTTTGGTATTTTCTCTAAGTTATGGAATATCCCTTATTTTCTATTGTTTGGTATTTTCTACAAGCCATGGAATATCCCTTATTTTCTATTGTTTGGTATTTTCTACAAGTTATGGAATATCCCTTATTTTCTCTTGTTTGGTATTTTCTACAAGCTATGGAATATCCCTTATTTTCTATTGTTTGGTATTTTCTCTAAGTTATGGAATATCCCTTATTTTCTACTGTTTGGTATTTTCTACAAGTTATGGTATATTCCTTATTTTCTACTGTTTGGTATTTTCTACAAGTTATGGAATAGCCCTTATTTTCTACTGTTTGGTATTTTCTACAAGCTGTGGAATATCCCTTATTTTCTATTGTTTGGTATTTTCTACAAGTTATGGAATATCCCTTATTTTCTCTTGTTTGGTATTTTCTACAAGCTATGGAATATCCCTTATTTTCTATTGTTTGGTATTTTCTACAAGTTATGGAATATCCCTTATTTTCTCTTGTTTGGTATTTTCTACAAGCCATGGAATATCCCTTATTTTCTATTGTTTGGTATTTTCTACAAGTTATGGAATATCCCTTATTTTCTCTTGTTTGGTATTTTCTACAAGCTATGGAATATCCCTTATTTTCTATTGTTTGGTATTTTCTCTAAGTTATGGAATATCCCTTATTTTCTACTGTTTGGTATTTTCTACAAGTTATGGTATATTCCTTATTTTCTACTGTTTGGTATTTTCTACAAGTTATGGAATAGCCCTTATTTTCTACTGTTTGGTATTTTCTACAAGTTATGGAATATCCCTTATTTTCTACTGTTTGGTATTTTCTACAAGTTATGGTATATTCCTTATTTTCTACTGTTTGGTATTTTCTACAAGTTATGGAATAGCCCTTATTTTCTATTGTTTGGTATTTTCTCTAAGTGATGGAATATCCCTTATTTTCTACTGTTTGGTATTTTCTTCAAGTTATGGAATATTCCTTATTTTCTACTGTTTGGTATTTTCTACAAGTTATGGAATAGCCCTTATTTTCTACTGTTTGGTATTTTCTACAAGCTGTGGAATATCCCTTATTTTCTCTTGTTTGGTATTTTCTACAAGCTATGGAATATCCCTTATTTTCTATTGTTTGGTATTTTCTCTAAGTTATGGAATATCCCTTATTTTCTATTGTTTGGTATTTTCTACAAGCCATGGAATATCCCTTATTTTCTATTGTTTGGTATTTTCTACAAGTTATGGAATATCCCTTATTTTCTCTTGTTTGGTATTTTCTACAAGCTATGGAATATCCCTTATTTTCTATTGTTTGGTATTTTCTCTAAGTTATGGAATATCCCTTATTTTCTACTGTTTGGTATTTTCTACAAGTTATGGTATATTCCTTATTTTCTACGGTTTGGTATTTTCTACAAGCTATGGTATATTCCTTATTTTCTACTGTTTAGTATTTTCTACAAGCTATGGAATATCCCTTATTTTCTACTGTTTGGTATTTTCTACAAGCTATGGAATATCCCTTATTTTCTATTGTTTGGTATTTTCTCTAAGTTATGGAATATCCCTTATTTTCTACTGTTTGGTATTTTCTACAAGTTATGGAATATCCCTTATTTTCTACTGTTTGGTATTTTCTACAAGTTATGGAATATCCCTTATTTTCTACTGTTTGGTATTTTCTACAAGCTATGGTATATTCCTTATTTTCTACTGTTTGGTATTTTCTACAAGCGATGGAATATCCCTTATTTTCTACTGTTTGGTATTTTCTACAAGCTATGGAATATCCCTTATTTTCTACTGTTTGGTATTTTCTACAAGCTATGGAATATCCCTTATTTTCTATTGTTTGGTATTTTCTACAAGCTATGGAATATCCCTTATTTTCTATTGTTTGGTATTTTCTACAAGCTATGGAATATCCCTTATTTTCTATTGTTTGGTATTTTCTACAAGCTATGGAATATCCCTTATTTTCTACTGTTTGGTATTTTCTACAAGTTATGGAATATCCCTTATTTTCTATTGTTTGGTATTTTCTACAAGTTATGGAATATCCCTTATTTTCTATTGTTTGGTATTTTCTACAAGCTATGGAATATCCCTTATTTTCTATTGTTTGGTATTTTCTACAAGCTATGGAATATCCCTTATTTTCTACTGTTTGGTATTTTCTACAAGCTATGGAATATCCCTTCTTTTCTACTGTTTGGTATTTTCTACAAGTTATGGAATATCCCTTATTTTCTACTGTTTGGTATTTTCTACAAGCTATGGTATATTCCTTATTTTCTATTGTTTGGTATTTTCTACAAGCTATGGAATATCCCTTATTTTCTATTGTTTGGTATTTTCTACAAGCTATGGTATATTCCTTATTTTCTATTGTTTGGTATTTTCTACAAGTTATGGAATATCCCTTATTTTCTCTTGTTTGGTATTTTCTACAAGCTATGGAATATCCCTTATTTTCTCTTGTTTGGTATTTTCTACAAGCTATGGAATATCCCTTATTTTCTACTGTTTGGTATTTTCTACAAGCTATGGAATATCCCTTATTTTCTCTTGTTTGGTATTTTCTACAAGCTATGGAATATCCCTTATTTTCTATTGTTTGTTATTTTCTACAAGCTATGGAATATCCCTTATTTTCTATTGTTTGGTATTTTCTACAAGCTATGGAATATCCCTTATTTTCTATTGTTTGGTATTTTCTACAAGCTTTGGAATATCCCTTATTTTCTCTTGTTTGGTATTTTCTACAAGCCATGGAATATCCCCTATTTTCTACTGTTTGGTATTTTCTACAAGTTATGGAATATCCCTTATTTTCTATTGTTTGGTATTTTCTACAAGCCATGGAATATCCCCTATTTTCTACTGTTTGGTATTTTCTACAAGTTATGGAATATCCCTTATTTTCTATTGTTTGGTATTTTCTACAAGCTATGGAATATCACTTATTTTCTATTGTTTGGTATTTTCTACAAGCCATGGAATATCCCTTATTTTCTATTGTTTGGTATTTTCTACAAGCTATGGAATATCCCTTATTTTCTATTGTTTGGTATTTTCTCTAAGTGATGGAATATCCCTTATTTTCTACTGTTTGGTATTTTCTTCAAGTTATGGAATATTCCTTATTTTCTACTGTTTGGTATTTTCTACAAGTTATGGAATATCCCTTATTTTCTACTGTTTGGTATTTTCTACAAGCTATGGAATATCCCTTATTTTCTCTTGTTTGGTATTTTCTACAAGCTATGGAATATCCCTTATTTTCTATTGTTTGGTATTTTCTCTAAGTTATGGAATATCCCTTATTTTCTATTGTTTGGTATTTTCTACAAGCCATGGAATATCCCTTATTTTCTCTTGTTTGGTATTTTCTACAAGCTATGGAATATCCCTTATTTTCTATTGTTTGGTATTTTCTCTAAGTTATGGAATATCCCTTATTTTCTACTGTTTGGTATTTTCTACAAGTTATGGTATATTCCTTATTTTCTACGGTTTGGTATTTTCTACAAGCTATGGTATATTCCTTATTTTCTACTGTTTAGTATTTTCTACAAGCTATGGAATATCCCTTATTTTCTACTGTTTGGTATTTTCTACAAGTTATGGAATATCCCTTATTTTCTACTGTTTGGTATTTTCTACAAGTTATGGAATATCCCTTATTTTCTACTGTTTGGTATTTTCTACAAGCTATGGTATATTCCTTATTTTCTACTGTTTGGTATTTTCTACAAGCGATGGAATATCCCTTATTTTCTACTGTTTGGTATTTTCTACAAGCTATGGAATATCCCTTATTTTCTATTGTTTGGTATTTTCTACAAGCTATGGAATATCCCTTATTTTCTATTGTTTGGTATTTTCTACAAGCTATGGTATATTCCTTATTTTCTATTGTTTGGTATTTTCTACAAGCTATGGAATATCCCTTATTTTCTATTGTTTGGTATTTTCTACAAGCTATGGAATATCCCTTATTTTCTATTGTTTGGTATTTTCTACAAGCTATGGAATATCCCTTATTTTCTACTGTTTGGTATTTTCTACAAGTTATGGAATATCCCTTATTTTCTATTGTTTGGTATTTTCTACAAGTTATGGAATATCCCTTATTTTCTATTGTTTGGTATTTTCTACAAGCTATGGAATATCCCTTATTTTCTATTGTTTGGTATTTTCTACAAGCTATGGAATATCCCTTATTTTCTACTGTTTGGTATTTTCTACAAGCTATGGAATATCCCTTCTTTTCTACTGTTTGGTATTTTCTACAAGTTATGGAATATCCCTTATTTTCTACTGTTTGGTATTTTCTACAAGCTATGGTATATTCCTTATTTTCTATTGTTTGGTATTTTCTACAAGCTATGGAATATCCCTTATTTTCTATTGTTTGGTATTTTCTACAAGCTATGGTATATTCCTTATTTTCTATTGTTTGGTATTTTCTACAAGTTATGGAATATCCCTTATTTTCTATTGTTTGGTATTTTCTACAAGCTATGGTATATTCCTTATTTTCTATTGTTTGGTATTTTCTACAAGCTATGGAATATCCCTTATTTTCTATTGTTTGGTATTTTCTACAAGCTATGAAATATCCCTTATTTTCTACTGTTTGGTATTTTCTACAAGCTATGGAATATTCCTTATTTTCTATTGTTTGGTATTTTCTACAAGCTATGGAATATTCCTTATTTTCTATTGTTTGGTATTTTCTACAAGCGATGGTATATTCCTTATTTTCTATTGTTTGGTATTTTCTACAAGCGATGGTATATTCCTTATTTTTTATTGTTTGGTATTTTCTTCAAGCTATGGTATATTCCTTATTTTCTATTGTTTGGTATTTTATACAAGCTATGGTATATTCCTTATTTTCTATTGTTTGGTATTTTCTACAAGTTATGGTATATTCCTTTTTTCTTTTTCTTTTTTTTTTTCAAGATCGAGGCTCGTGAAAGAGCGAACATTAATCACACAGAAAGACAAACAGACACACAAAACAAATAACATCGGGAGCGGTAGACAAGATGGGGAGAGAGGGGGAAGGACACAAACACAACATTTGAGAGCAGGAACCGAGAGACATGGAGACATCGAGAGAACTGTGGGAGGGAGAGGGCTTTGGGGGGAAGGCATGGGAAGGGGGGGGGGGTGGGAGAGGTATAAAACATATGGACACTGCCAAGACTTCCAGGAAAGAAGTTGGAATTTCAAACAAGGTGGATCTGGGGTGAATTAGTGGGGGTAGAAAAGATCAAGGTTTTGGATGGGGGAAGATAAGAGATGGTGGTGAACAGCTGTTTTGAAGACCTGGAGGGAGGAGTGTGATTGAAGTGAGTGTGGGAGTTTGTTCCAGAGGCGGGAGAAAAGAGGAATGAAAGAGTGAAGGTGAGCAGAGAGCCGAGATTTCGGCAGTTTAACCATCAGAGGGTGGCTGGCAGATCTTGTGCGACCTGTAGGAATATTTGGGGGACAGAGCACAGAGAGAGCTGGGGGAGCAAGGCCGGAGAGGAGTCGGTAGAAGACAGAAAGACCACCTACCTGCCTGCGGTGAGTGAGTGAAAGGCCCTCAGAGATAGCTTCATCGCGGGAGATTCCAATGATTCTGAAAGCTTTGGATTCAACAGCGTGAAGCCGAGCCAGGTGTGAGGCAGGAGCACCAGCCCATAGGGGAGAACAGTATTCCATTGAGCTGCGGAACAGTATTCCACTACTCCTTATTTTCTATTGTTTGGTATTTTCTACAAGCTATGGTATATTCCTTATTTTCTATTGTTTGGTATTTTCTTCAAGCTATGGTATATTCCTTATTTTCTATTGTTTGGTATTTTCTACAAGTTATGGTATATTCCTTATTTTCTATTGTTTGGTATTTTCTACAAGTTATGGTATATTCCTTATTTTCTATTGTTTGGTATTTTCTACAAGCTATGGTATATTCCTTATTTTCTACTGTTTGGTATTTTCTACAAGCGATGGAATATCCCTTATTTTCTATTGTTTGGTATTTTCTTCAAGCTATGGAATATCCCTTATTTTCTATTTTTTGGTATTTTCTACAAGTTATGGAATATCCCTTATTTTCTACTGTTTGGTATTTTCCACAAGCTATGGAACATCCCTTATTTTCTATTGTTTGGTATTTTCTACAACCTATGGAATATCCCTTATTTTCTATTGTTTGGTATTTTCTTCAAGCGATGGAATATCCCTTATTTTCTATTGTTTGGTATTTTCAAAAGCTATGGAATATCCCTTATTTTCTATTGTTTGGTATTTTCTACAAGCGATGGAATATTCCTTATTTTCTATTGTTTGGTATTTTCTTCAAGCGATGGAATATCCCTTATTTTCTATTGTTTGGTATTTTCTACAAGCTATGGAATATCCCTTATTTTCTATTGTTTGGTATTTTCTACAAGCTATGGGATATCCCTTATTTTCTATTGTTTGGTATTTTCTACAAGCGATGGAATATCCCTTATTTTCTATTGTTTGGTATTTTCTACATGCTATGGAATATCCCTTATTTTCTACTGTTTGGTATTTTCTACAAGCTATGGAATATCCCTTATTTTCTACTGTTTGGTATTTTCTACAAGCTATGGAGTATCCCTTATTTTCTATTGTTTGGTATTTTCTACAAGTTATGGAATATCCCTTATTTTCTATTGTTTGGTATTTTCTACAAGCTATGGAATATCCCTTATTTTCTATTGTTTGGTATTTTCTACAAGCGATGGAATATTCCTTATTTTCTATTGTTTGGTATTTTCTTCAAGCGATGGAATATCCCTTATTTTCTATTGTTTGGTATTTTCTACAAGCTATGGGATATCCCTTATTTTCTATTGTTTGGTATTTTCTACAAGCGATGGAATATCCCTTATTTTCTATTGTTTGGTATTTTCTACAAGCTATGGGATATCCCTTATTTTCTATTGTTTGGTATTTTCTACAAGCGATGGAATATCCCTTATTTTCTATTGTTTGGTATTTTCTACATGCTGTGGAATATCCCTTATTTTCTACTGTTTGGTATTTTCTACAAGCTATGGAGTATCCCTTATTTTCTATTGTTTGGTATTTTCTACAAGCGATGGAATATCCCTTATTTTCTATTGTTTGGTATTTTCTACAAGCCATGGAATATCCCTTATTTTCTCTTGTTTGGTATTTTCTATGAGTTATGGAATATCCCTTATTTTCTATTTTTTGGTATTTTCTACAAGTTATGGAATATCCCTTATTTTCTACTCTTTGGTGTTTCCTACAAGCGATGGAATATCACTTATTTTCTACTCTTTGGTATTTTCTACAAGCTATGGAATATCCCTTATTTTCTATTTTTTGGTATTTTCTACAAGTTATGGAATATCCCTTATTTTCTACTCTTTGGTGTTTCCTACAAGCGATGGAATATCCCTTATTTTCTATTGTTTGGTATTTTCTACAAGCTATGGAATATCCCTTATTTTCTATTGTTTGGTATTTTCTACAAGCCATGGAATATCCCTTATTTTCTATTGTTTGGTATTTTCTACAAGCTATGGAATATCCCTTATTTTCTATTGTTTGGTATTTTCTACAAGCTATGGAGTATCCCTTATTTTCTATTGTTTGGTATTTTCTACAAGTTATGGAATATCCCTTATTTTCTATTGTTTGGTATTTTCTACAAGCTATGGAATATCCCTTATTTTCTATTGTTTGGTATTTTCTACAAGCTATGGGATATCCCTTATTTTCTATTGTTTGGTATTTTCTACAAGCTATGGGATATCCCTTATTTTCTATTGTTTGGTATTTTCTACAAGCTATGGAATATCCCTTATTTTCTATTGTTTGGTATTTTCTACATGCTATGGAATATCCCTTATTTTCTACTGTTTGGTATTTTCTACAAGCTATGGAATATCCCTTATTTTCTACTGTTTGGTATTTTCTACAAGCTATGGAGTATCCCTTATTTTCTATTGTTTGGTATTTTCTACAAGTTATGGAATATCCCTTATTTTCTATTGTTTGGTATTTTCTACAAGCGATGGAATATTCCTTATTTTCTATTGTTTGGTATTTTCTTCAAGCGATGGAATATCCCTTATTTTCTATTGTTTGGTATTTTCTACAAGCTATGGGATATCCCTTATTTTCTATTGTTTGGTATTTTCTACAAGCGATGGAATATCCCTTATTTTCTATTGTTTGGTATTTTCTACATGCTGTGGAATATCCCTTATTTTCTATTGTTTGGTATTTTCTACAAGTTATGGAATATCCCTTATTTTCTATTGTTTGGTATTTTCTATGAGTTATGGAATATCCCTTATTTTCTATTTTTTGGTATTTTCTACAAGCTATGGAATATCCCTTATTTTCTCTTGTTTGGTATTTTCTTCAAGCTATGGAATATCCCTTATTTTCTACTGTTTGCTATTTTCTACAAGCTATGGAATATCCCTTATTTTCTACTGTTTGGTATTTTCTCCAAGCAATGGAATATCCCTTATTTTCTCTTGTTTGGTATTTTCTATGAGTTATGGAATATCCCTTATTTTCTATTTTTTGGTATTTTCTACAAGTTATGGAATATCCCTTATTTTCTACTCTTTGGTGTTTCCTACAAGCGATGGAATATCACTTATTTTCTACTCTTTGGTATTTCCTACAAGCAATGGAATATCCCTTGTTTTATATTGTTTGGCATTTTCTCCATACTTTGGAATATCCCTTATTTTCTATTGTTTTGTATTTTCTCCAAGCTATGGAATGTCCCTTCTTTTCTATAATTTCCCACATGGCACATACCCTTGTATAAAGAAAGGGGCCTTTCTTATGCCCCGGGTATTTTACCCAAGAATGTCCCTTCTTTTCTCGAGTTTGCCACATGGCATATCGCATATAAAGGTGCCTTTTCTATGCCCCTGGCATTTTTCACAAGATACATTTTAAATAGGAACAAAATGCATTTTCTCATCGTTCAAGACTTTATTCAAAACGATATCAAAGACTTGAAAAAGTAAGGGGAAAAATATTTAACCTAAGCGAGATTCATATCCACACTTCCCAACTTGTGAGTCTGATGCTTTATCCATTCGGCCATTGAGCCAGCATGTTAGAATTTATTGTTATGTTTTCATATTTTAAAGGGGTGTAAAGTGTGTTTTTACAGTCACATGAAAAAGTAAGTACACCCCATGTAAAGTTTTGACTTTTTCAACATATTTCAACATACAGCTATTTGATCTTCATTTCAACAATATTGATTTATAAAGGTGATATAATATAACAAATCTCATGAAACATTTACATTTTGTTGTCCATTGTATAATTTAAATGAACATAAATGCAAATTTCGCATGTGGAAAAAGTAAGTGCACCCTTGGCTCTAATAGGTGGTATTGCCCCCTTTGGCAGAAACAACCTCAAGTAGGCGTTTCTTATAACTATCTACCAGTCTCTGACATCGACTGGGAGAAATTTTTGCCAATTCCTCCATGCAGAATTCTTTCAGCTGTGCGATGTTTGAGGGGTTTCTTGCATCCACAGCTCGTTTCAAATCCCCCCACAACATCTCGATGGGATTTAGATCCGGGCTTTGACTTGGCCATTCCAGAACCCTCCATTTCTTTCTTTTCAGCCATTCCTTGGTGGATTTACTGGTATGTTTAGGGTCATTGTCATGTTGCAAGGTCCACCTTCGGTTGAGCTTCAACTTTCTGACAGATGGCTTCACATTATCCTCACGCACCCTCTGGTACAATGAAGAATTAATAGTGGATTATATGATGGTGAGCTGCCCAGGCCCTGATGCAGCAAAGCTGCCACAAACCATAATATTTCCACCACCATGCTTTACAGTTGGTATCAGTTTCTTGTGGTCAAATGCTGCCTTTGGTTTTCGCCAAACATGTCTTTTGGTACTGTGGCCAAATAGCTCTACCTTTGACTCATCTGTCCAGAGCACATTGTTCCAGAAGTGCTGGTCTTTCCCTAAGTGTTCATTGGCAAACTTTAGTCTTGCCCTGATGTTCTTTCTGGACAGCAAAGGTTTCCTCCTGGCACACCTCCCATGTAGATCAAATTTGTGCAGCCTCTTTCTAATGGTAGACTCGTGCACTTTGACATCAACAGTGGCAAGAGCTACCTGTCGGTCCCATGATGACATTCTGGGGTTCTTCGAGACTTCTTTCAGCATCTTGCGGTCTGCTCTCGGGCTGAACTTGCTGGGGCGGCCTGGCCTGAACAAGTTGGCAGTTGTTTGGAATCTTCTCCACTTGTAGATGATCTTCTGGACAGTCGAATGATTGATTTCAAATTGTTTGGAGATCTTTTTAAATTCCAAACTAAATGTCTGAGGTTTAAATAAGACAGGTTCCTCCAAGATCCTCTCTAACGATGTTCTAATCATTTGCACCTGAGCTGGTGCACCTGATTCTAATTTTAGGTATTTGAAGTAGTGATAATTGTAGGGGTGTATTTACTTTTTCCACATGTAAAATTTGCATTTATGTTTATTTAAATTATACAATGGACTACAGGCCTGCGGATTCACGGAAACGATCGTTACCGGTGGCGTGTCGGTAACGTGATAGCAAAAACACGGAACCAAAAGTACGTTTCCCATCGCAGAAAGGCAGTGTGAGGCAAAAATATGTAGTATTTACCTTCACGTGTGATTTTCAGCTAACTATTTTAGAAGTTGAGCTTTATTTCCAACAAAATTAGGCCGGCAAAGCAGATAGCATGTAGTTTCCCACATTCAGGTTCGTGATATGACTTCCGCTTTGACAGACATGTGCATTGGTCTAAATCACAGACTTCCTTTTCAAAATGGCATCCGTTGCTAAGCGAAAAAAACCCAAAAATGTCGCCTTAAAAACATTACGAAAGTGGTCATTCAGCGACGATTTTGAAGCGGATGCGATGGGGAAGGCTTGGTCACATTGCTTCGCTGCAAAGTATGTGCTACTCATTACACAGACAGCGTGTCGGTAACGTGATAGCAAAAACACGGAACCGAAAGTATGTTTCCCATCGGTTCCCATAAACTTAAATCACGGAACCGAAAAACGGTTACCGATGAGATCTGAAATCTCCAGGCCTGGGACTACAAAATGTAAATGATTCATGATATTTGTTATATTATATCACCTTTATCTATCAATATTGTTGAAATGAACATCAAATAGCTGTATGTTGAAATATGTTGAAAAAGTCAAAACTTTACATGGGGTGTACTTACTTTTTCACATGACTGTATGTATATTTATATAGTGTGTATATATGTATTTTATATATAATATACCAGTAGAAGCCGACAAACTAATTTTCAATCCCCATGTTAAAGTTACATGCAGAGAAACGTTCCCATATAAATGGAGGGGTACTTTGCACCTCCATTTGATTATTCAAGAAAATATAAAAAACTTCATAAAGGAAGAAAAAAATAATTACTCAACCCAGTTGGGACTCAAACCATCACTCTCCAGCTTGGGATTCTGATGCTTTATCCATTAGGCCATTGGGCCAACACATTCGATTTGGCTAATGACATTTTGAAGAGTTATAAAGTTTGTATATATGTTTATATATTTATTTATGTATATATATTTTGATATATTTAATTTTAAAGCAAAAACTTACAGCACTTAGGTTGAATTTGTTTTGAAAGCCATTAACTAGACCTATTGGCCGATGTATATTCCAAATTTCAGATAGTTTCAATGTTTTGCCCTTGAGATATGAGCGCCAACACATTTTGGGCAGACGGACAGACGGACAGACACCAACGTGATTTCAAGGGTTTTCAAAATAAAACTCAAGAAGGTGGAAACCGACGTTGCTGAAATTTGGAACATATTACCTCGTGGTACAAAGCATTTACTTCTGAAATTGGCAGCCAATTTCGTCCAGTGGAAGCTGAGAAACATATTTTCAGTCCCCATGTTAAAGCTGCATACAGAGAGACGATCTCTTATATAAAGCGAGGGGTGCCTTGCGCCTCCCCTGATTCAGTTAATTGGAGCCTACTATAGTTATGAATACTACTATATACTACCATTACAATAGCTGGATTACTTCCACTTCCGGTCCCTCGAGGGAGGAAGCGACTTCGACCTCTGCACGGCATCAACGTTTAAGTATTTTCTCATTTGTGTATTTGTCAAATTTCCACTCGTTATTTTATTGTGTATGGTATTACTGTGTGTTTCTAGTTGGTGTTGGTTTGCAATTCGTGCAAACTTGTGGATAATTACTCGTTTTCTGTTCGCACCACGCGCGCGGCCTGATCACTTGAGGCTTCACTTCGGTGTTTTGTGAATTAAAGTTCTTTCCTTGGCTGTATTGCTTATTTCTTAGATTTTCTCTTCTCCCCCGAACTACCCCGAACATATACCCTTCGTCTGATTTTTAAATACAACAAATTCTTTTTTTTTTCCTTCTCTTCTCGCGGAGGCGTGCTTGTTGTCTCGCCCCGCCACTTTTATCTCATTTTCTTCCTCCTCTTTCTTCCTTCCATCTCCAGCCAATACTCGCCTTTCCAATTATTGTTTCCTTCATCTCATTTAACCCTTTCTCCTTTCTCTGATCCATGCCCTCACTTCAGGGACTTTTCCCAGACTGTTTTTCACGGTTTTGTTTGAATATTTTAAAACTTTCCCCTGCAGTGCTATATTCAGTGGTTTATTGCAACACGCTGTTTTTCTTCCTATTTAAAAGGCTTTTTTCAATTTCCTCATCTTATCATTCCATTTCAAAAAAAAAATCAATCTCTTACAGTCATTCCTTTCTACATTCTCTAAACTCACCTTCATTCCACCCCTCCTCTATCGTTTTCAAACGGATCTCTGACTTGAAAATCACAATAAACCCAGTTTGGAATAAATCTTCATTTTTCATTAATCATCCATTTTCGAAACTCCCCACTCACCCCTCCCCTCCAAAACTCCCCCCTCACCCCTCCCTTTCAATTCTCCCCTCTCACTCCTCCCCTCCTTAACTCCCACCTCACCCCTCCCCTAAACTCCCCCCTCACCCCTCACCTCTAAATCTCCCCACGCACCCCTCCCCTTCAAAACTCCCCCTCACTCCTCCCCTTCAAAACACCCCCCTCACCCCTCCCCTTCAAATCTCCCCCCCCCCCCTACTATATTTTTCCAATTCTCCCCCCTCCTCCTCAAAGCTGCCCCCTCCCCAATTCCTCTCCCTTCCATCACATACCAAATTAACCTCCTCCAACCTTCGACTTCACTCTGCTCCGCCCCTCAAACAACACCTCACTGTGCAGTGTCCCTCTTCCCATCACCATGAAACCTCTTGTCCTCCTCAGCCTTCCCTTTCTCCTAAATCTTCTGCAAGCTCTGACACACGATCAACAGCTCTCGCAACCTCCCCCTCTCACCCCTCATCTTACCCTACCCCTCCCCTCCCCTGTCCTGTACCCGATGCTCCCCCTCCCTCTTCCTTAAGGGTATGTACCTCAAACATCCGGGGCCTTTGCTCAAACCTGATTGATCTCTCCAGGCAGGTTGCTTCTTACAAACCAGACGTAATCTGCTTAACACATACTTTCCTCCTTCAAGATGTCTCTGATTCCTTAATATCTCTTCCTGGTTACTCCCTCCTCCGCTATGATAGATCTGAGCCTCGTCCTGGTGGTGGGGTTGCTATCTTTATAAAAAAAAAACACTTCCTCACTATCCTTGCACTGCCCTCCCTCCACCCTACCCAAGGAGTACCTCTGGCTATGGCTTCCTCTCCGCTCCCACCTTTTGTTCATATGTGTGTTGTACCATCCTCCAAACAGTGGTGACTCCATTTACATCTACCTGTCTGACAACATGGACCAACTTCTATCCACTCATCCCGACTCTCTCTTTCTCATATGTGGCGACTTCAACTGTCATCATGCCAGCTGGCTGGTGTGGGTTGGTCTCACACCAGCCATGGCATCTCAGCAAAGGACCTCTGCGACTCATTGGGACTGACACAATCTGTCAATTTCCCGACCCGGATCTCAGTCAATGGAGTATCTTCTCTTCTAGACTTGGTTATGACAAACTTCCCTGCAAATGTCTGCTGCTCTTCTTCTGCTCCAATCGGTTCTTCTAGTCATTTCCTTGTTAAAGTGAACATCTCTCTGGCCATTCTCAGAGAGCCTCCCTTGCGTCAACGAGTCTGGCATTTCACTCAGGCCAACTGGCACGGTCCTCAAGCAGCCATCACTCATCTGGACTGGTCTCCCATCTCTACTGCCTCTGACATCAACTCTTCCTGGGAATTCTTCCAAAGTAAATTGCTCTCTTTCATGCACAGATTTATCCCAGCTCGTCTTCAGTTGTCGTACCCTTCCTCCCATCCATGGTACACTGAAGCTTGTGGTGAGGCAGTGGCCATGAAGCAACTTGCCTTCACCTCATGGAAGGCTAATCCAACTGAAGGTAATCTCAGTTCCTTTCACAAACCTCGGAACAAGTGTGTGTCTAACCTCAGGAGAGCCAGGAAACAATATCTCTCTACTCTCAAGAATGAGTCCCTGGTGTTGGGCTAGCGGCTAGGGTGCCGGCCTAGGATCCTAGGATCCTGGGTTCGAATCCCGGTCAATCGCTGAATTAACGCCAGGGGGGTTGACTCAGCCTGTCATCCTTCCGAGGTCGGCAAATTAAGTACCAGTTCACTGGTAATTCCCTGCTTGTCGTAAAAGGCGGCAAAAAGGGTTGGCGTCGGGAAGGGCTTCCGGCCGTAAAACATTGCTTCAAAAAGGGGACCGAAAAACAACAACAACCACAGTTCCCGAAAAAGGCCAACCCCCGCTTGCGGGGAAAAATGGCCTCTAAAGGTGGGGTTTTTTTTTTTTTTTTTTTTTCTCAAGAATGAACTCTCAAACCTGTCTCCCTCCTCCAAATCCTGGTGGCGTCTGGTTAAATCTGTTTCTGATGTTTGTTCCCCTTCCATCCCCTCCCTTACCTCAAATGGCTGCACAGCTGACTCCGCACGTGAAAAAGCCGAATGCCTCAACCGCTGTGTTTGCTTCAAAATCTTGTGTCCCAAACCCATCTCTCTCTTTGTAGCCACCTTACCGAGTCAAACCCAGCTGTTCCTGGACTCTGTGTCCTTTCCTCCTGACAAGGTGGAGAAGATTTTGTCAAACCTCGACTCTGATTCTGCAACTGGACGAGACGGCATCAGGCCACGGGTCATAAAATCCTGCTCTTCTGATCTATCTCACCCTCTCTCTGTTCTCTTCACCCTCTCTTTTGCTCACGGTCATCTGCCATCTGCTTGGAAATCAGCCAACATTACCGCTTTACAGAAAAAAGGTGCAAAACAGATCCTTGCAACTACAGACCAATCAGCCTGCTCCCAATCATCAACAAGGTCATGGAATCAATGATTGCTTCTGACATCAAATCCTTCCTCTTCTCCAATGACTTGATCTCTGATCATCAATTTGGATTCAGACCAGGTCATTCTACTCTGGACATGCTGCTTCTGCTGTCTCAACAATGGATGGAGGTCCTCAATGCCAAACAGGATATCAGAGCTGTCTCCCTTGACGTATCACATGCCTTCTATGCGGTCTGGCACCCAGCTCTGCTCACCAAACCCTCCTCCTTTGGTATCCATGGAAATCTCCACACATGGCTGGCGGACTTCCTCTCTCGTCGTAGTCAACGTGTGGCCCTGAATGGGTTTCTCTCATCTCCTCTTCCTGTTCAGGCTGGAGTGTTCTGGGCCCTGTGCTTTTTCTGGTCTTCATCAATGATATCTTCGATTCTCTGAAAAATCCTCGCTATCTCTTTGCTGATGATTCCACACTTTCGGTCTCTGCGTATACCTCATCCCTCAGATCGGCAGTCTGCAGCCTCCTCACTCTCTGCCGCTCCATACCTCATCCCTCAGATAGGCAGTCTGCAGCCTCCTCACTCTCTGCAGACCTGGACAAAATCACAGACTGGTCAAACAAGTGGAACATGAGTAGATGTATACGGTTGGTTCCAGACCAGGCCAGACCCAGACCACATTCCCCACATCCTCCTTGCCCCAAAACCGGAAGTGTTCGAAATAATATTAATTATTTCATCGATTTTCTCCCAAATTTGCATTTTTCATGATTTTGTTATTTTCATGATTTTCATGATTTTCATGATTCATACCGGTGTGTACCCCGGTTTAGAATAGGTACACCATATCCCTGCGTGTCGTAAGATGCGACTAAAATGGTTGGCGTCAGGAAGGGCATCCGGCCAGAAAAACATTGCCTCAAAAAAGAGAAGAATGACAATTACAACTACATATGGGCAGGGTACAGCCCGAAGTACCCCGTGGAGGACCCCACTCCCTCTCGTCAAAACTCAAGGTGGGGAACCCGATCGAAGCAAGGGTGGAAATCATTCCATTTATGACGACGAAACGTCTGATGCCCGACGTGGAGATCGGTTTCTGAGGTTTGGGACATGGAATGTAGGGACAATGACAGGGAGATCAGGAGAAGTGGTGGAAGTATTGGTCAGAAGAAGGACACATGTTGTGTGCAGGAGACGAGATGGAAGGGAAGTGGTGTGAGAATGGTGAAGGGTAGGCAGGGACAGAAATACAAGTTTGTATGGCAATGGTGCCCGGAGGGCGTGGACGGTGTTGGTGTCCTGTTTTCTGAGGAGTTTGTGGACGGTGTGGTGTGTGTGACTAGAGTGAGTGAAAGGTTGATGATGGTGAGAATGATGATTGGGGAGCTCTTGGTGAACATCATCTCGGGATGTGCTCCGCAGGTTGGTCGGAGCGATGAGGAGAAGGACAAGTTCTGGTTTGCGATAGAGAAGCTGATGCAAAACGTGAGGGATGGGGGGGTTGTTGTGGTATGGGGAGACCTGGATGGACGTGTGGGAAGGAGTGTGGACGGTTTTGGGGGAGTTCATGGGGGTTGAGGATGTGGTGTGGGGGATGGAGCGGGTGGAAGGATTTTGGAGTTTGCTGATGGAGTTGATTTGTTGATTTGTGGTGCTCATTTCCAGAAAGAGGATAATGAGCTTGTTGCATGCACGTCGGGTGGGTCGATGGCAACCGTTGACTACCTGCTGGTGCGTGGGCGGGATGGGGGGCACCTCCGGGACATGGGGGTGGTCCCGGGGGGGGGGGGGGGGAGGCTGTTTCACGGCACCACTTGGTTGTCTGCGACGTGGGGATGGGGGTGCGGGGGGACCTCGGCGGGTGGAGTGCCGGCCGAGGGTGAAGGTGTGGAGGGTTGGGGGGGGGGGGTGACAGTGAGGGAGGCATTAAGGGGGAGGCTTAGTATGGTGGAGGATGATGTGGTTGAGCTTGAAAGTCGTTGGAGGTCTGAAAGATGGTCTGTTGGGGGTCGTTGGTGGGGTATGTGGATGGACGGGGGTACCGCCGAGGCACTCGGAGACATGGTGGTGGGATGGTGGGGTTGGAGGGAGGATTGACGAGAAGAGGAAGAATTTCAGGGGGTGGCGGAGGGCGAAGGTATGGAGGTGGGGGGGGGCGGAGCATGAAAGTTATAAGGCAGCCAAAAGGCTGCAAAGAGGGAGGTGGAAGTGGCACAGGAGGCATGCGGGGGGATGTTTGGAGAACGCTTGGATTTGGAGGAGGGTCAGAGAGTGGTGTTCAGGATTGCAAAGCGGATGGCGAGGTGGGGTGGGGGGGTGGGGGGTGTGTGGTGTGATGGGGGTGAGTTGCTTGAAGGATGGGGTGGGACAAATCGTTGTGGACCCAGATGGAATTGGAGGAAGATGGAAGACATATATGGAAATACTGTTGAATGCAGAGAATGAATGGGATGGCAACATAGAGAGTAGCCCAGTTTTAGGACCGGCAGAGAAGATAACCGAGAAGGAAGTTGAGGAAGCGATAAAAGCAATGAAGAGTAGAAAAGCGGGAGGGCCGACGGGAGTTGTGGGAGATATGTTGAAGGCAGCGGGAAATTGGGGTGTGAAGACAATGACAGAGATCTGCAATCTGGTGGAGAAAGAAGGCCGCATTCAAGTGGATTGGGACCTGAGTACCCTCGTCCCTCTATACAAGGGGAAAGGTGATCCTCCGGATTGTGGCTCGTATCGAGCAATACAGTTATTGGAGCATGGAATGAAGGTATTGGAAAGGGTGTTGGAGAGGAGGATAAGGAAGAAAGTGAAGATTGACGAAATGCAGTTTGGATTTATGCCAGGAAGAGGAACGACAGACACGCTTTTTATTTTGAGGCAGTTGCAGGAGAAGTATATGGAGAAGAGGAGGAAGTTGTTTCTTGGGGTTGTTGATCTGGAAAAAGCATTCGATAGGGTTCCACGTGAAGTAGTGACATGAGCATTGAGGAAGTTAGGAGTGGAGGAATGGTTGATCAGATTAGTGATGGCAATGTACAAAAGAGCTGTTACACAGCTGTAAGGACGAAGGACGGGAACAGTGGTAAGTTTGAGGTGAAGGTGGGAGTGCATCAGGGGTCGGTACTAAGTGCACAACTATTTGTAGCTGTGATGGAAGTGCTGGCTCAGAACGTAAAGGAGGGTTTACCGTGGGAGTTGTTGTATGCAGATTATCTGGTGTTGAATGCAGAAAGTATGGATGGACTAAAGGAGAAGATGAACAAGTGGAAGGAATGTATGGAGACAAAAGGTCTGAAGGTGAATATCGGAAAAACGAAGGTGATGGCAAGTGGTAAAGCATGTGGTGAGGTGGAATGAACTGGGAAGTGGCCGTGTGCTGTGAGCAGGAAGGGTGTCGGAGTGAATTCCATTCAATGCACAATGTGCGCTGAGTGGGTTCATCAAAAATGTAATGGTTTGAGAGGGTCATTAACCAGTGTGGCAGCTACATTCAAGTGTAAGGTGTGCACAGAGGGAGATGCAGATGGAGGAAATGTTGATTTGGATCTTGGAGACGGCGTGAAGCTGGAAGGTGTGAAAACATTTTGTTACCTTGGAGACATGCTGAATGGAGAAGGTGGATCAGACTCGGCAACGGTTGCTCGAGTGAGATGTGCATGGAAGAAGTTTCGGGAACTGAGTGGCGTGCTGACGAGAAGGGGAGTGTTGTTGAACCTGAAGGGAAAGGTGTATGCTGCATGTGTGAGAAGTGTTATGATTTATGGGAGTGAGACATGGGTAATGAACGTAGAGCAGCAACGAAGGCTGGAAAGGGTGGAAATGCGAATGGTTCGGTGGATGTGTGGAGTATCGTTGAGAGAGAGAAAGACAAATGATGAATTGCGAAAGATGCTGGGAATAGAGCCTGTGATGGATGCTGTGAAGATGAACAGGTTGAGATGGTTTGGTCATGTGTTGAGGAAGGATGAAAGTGACTGGTGGAGAAGTGTAATGGAAATGAATGTAGAAGGAAGTAGAGGACGGGGAAGACCGAGAAAGACTTGGCTAAAGATGGCCGAAGAAGAAATGCGGGCAAGGGGGTTAACAAGGGGAGATGCAGAAAATAGGGCAAAATGGAGAAGATTGCCATGGGGACCGCAAGGCTAACCCCCGCTCTTGCAGGGAAAATGGCCTTAAAATGCCTGTTGCTGTTGTTGTTGTTGTTGTTATTTTCATGATTTGTCGAAGAGGGGTTCCAGGCCAGGACACCCTCCCCACCCTCACCACATTCACCACATCCCTCTTACCCCCAAACCGAAACTGCCTCAACCCAAAAAACAGGAAGTGACTCACCACAAACCGGAAGTGACCAATTAATTAATTATTTTCCAATTTTCACATTTTCTCGATTTTCACAATTTTGAAAAAATTAAAAAATTGATTTCAAAATTTTTTATTTGTCAGATTTCGCGATTTTCTCGAATTTCCCAAAATTTCCAAAATTTCCAATTTTCACCAAAATAATTATAAAAATAAAAAATTGATTTTTAGTTTAACAGGATGACAATTATAATACAAATGAATAACTTAAATTTAAAAATAGATATTATTAACATTGATAATGAAATAATTAATAAATTTAACATGGAATTTGATGTACTTCATGGAAAATTAAATAGGATAAAAGATTTAATTGTAACTTATAATGAAACGTCAGTTGATATTAAAACAAATATTGCAAATATTGAACAAACATGACAGAATATTAATCAGGATAAAATGTTCTACATTGTGAGGACACGATTATTGATACATGAATATAAATCAATTTTATCTAAACCATTATCACCGATGAATACACATAATCCAATCTTTAAAAAGAAAGTATCTATTATAAATGAGTTTTTAAATATTGTTAGAGAAATAATAAGGTTAAAATTATGGAATATACCCATTTTACAGACTTGGCATTTAATATGGAATATTTTTTTTGTGAGGGTGAACTTACTTTTCAAGATGACTTAGAACCAAAAGTTCATTGGAATTATGTTGAAATTATTCCAGATTTTGTTTATGTGACCTTTAAAAGAAACAAAAACAACATTTGACATTTCAAAGCAAATAAATTGATCCTTGAAAGTGATGTAAACTGATATCGAACCCGATTCACGGACAGTACTGTGTTAAACTTCTGTACGTTTTCCAGAAGTATTTCTTTATTTTGCACATTAGCCAATTTTTTTTTTAAACAAAAACAAAAGTTAAATTATGACTGGGATTACGGACAGTAAAATTACAGTTCAGTACTTCGTGTAACCCCCACGAGCATTCAGGAGAGCACGTACATGTTGAGGCCGGTGTTCACGAGATTTGCCAAGGTTTGGACAGGAATCGCCTGCCTTGCAGTGACAATAGCCTGCTGCAATTCACGCACAGAGGTTGGCTGCTGGTCCAAGTTGTCGATTTGACACGTTCGTTCTGCCCACAAGTTCTCTATCGGATTCATATCCGGGGACATGGCAGGCCACTCCATATGCTCCACACCATGGTCAGCAAGAAAGTGTTGGATCGTGCGAGCATGATGAGGCCGTGCATTGTCATCTTGGAAGACAAAGTTTCCTCGAAAGGCTGCACGAGCAAATGGAAGCAATGTTTCTTCCAGAATGGCCCTGTACTTGAACTGGTTCAGGTTTCCATTCAGAACAACCAGGTCAGTTTTTCCCCCTGCATGAAAAGCAGCCTAAACTAAACGGTCACCCCACCACCTCCAGCTTGCACTCTTGGCACTATACAATCTTCATTGTAGGCTTCATGCACTTGGGGAAGGGGAAGGGGAAAGGGGAAGCCTGGCATGACAGCCTGCTTGAACCAGTCGTTGGTTGACTAGCCTTCTGGATACAGGCACATTTGTCAGTTGCTACCACTCAGCTCTAAGCCGATTAGCTGACTTGGTACGGCCATTGCGGACTAACTGGCGAGCTGGCGATCATCCCTCCTTGTGGTTCTGCGGGGACGTCCTGGCCTCGGTATTGGAGTAAGGACACCCCTCTGAGCATTTCGTTTCAGGATCTTAGACACCTGACCTTGAGTGATGTCATACTGCCGAGCAATAGCACGCTGTTTCATGCCGGAATTTCGTGAAGCCACCACTCCATGACAAACAGCATTGTCGAGTTGACGGACCATCTCCAGAGGAAGCGGCAATAACTTTTGTAGACATGCAGCAGTTGTTTTCCACTAATACAGAATGCAACAACCCTTATATACCCGATTGTGAAGCCAATCGTCAAATGTACCTGTCCGTACATTTTGTCACGCCACCTGTGATATAATCCTGTTATTGACTTCTTGCTGTGACAGACAATCAGTGACATGGTTCTTTTAACAAAGAAATCACCGAAGCGTAAAATAAACTCACCAGATTGATATACTGAGTTCAAAAAGTAAACCTCAGTCAAGGAAAAAAAATATTCCATCTTAAATGCCAAGTCTGTATATGAAATTAAACCTATCGCTAATATTACTTGTACATTTTGTAAAAATCAAAACTTATCTGATTTTGAAATAACTAACACAAATATTAAATCATGTTTGTGGTGTAATAACCAACAATTAAGTTTTAACACTAATATGACATAATGATTATAAGAGAGTAAATATAATAGGAAAAAATATTTACAATAGAGTTTCTCATTTTCAAAAATGTATTACTCAATATCAAGGTAAACAATATTGTAAAATAACAGAAAAGGTTTATGACGATTTGAATGAAAAGTTTAAAGCATATAGACTTTTGATCAACCCTGAAGACGAGGTTATAAAATATTCCAATATCACGAAAACTCATATCACCATGTTTCTAAAATAATTAAAATATACTAAACATTATGGTAATATTAATCTAATATATTGTTACAGACGCGGTTGTGGATGTTGGTTTACCGAGCGGTTTGGTATGACCGCGTCTGCACAGTTTACCCGATTATACTCGAACGTTGGCCGAGTCGCGCTACGCTAAATCAATTGAGGAAAGGACACAACGGCTGGGTTAAAATGACACGACACCAGGGGTACAGTTCTCAAGACCTCCGGAGGAGGATATAATATTGGATATGTTTAGATTACAAGGACAAGAGAGACAGCATAGGAAGGTAGGCACTTAATCACGGTCTTATAGTAGCCCCGACAGACGACAGATAAACGGGACAAGACTGACTCACACGGGGATTGATGGCAAGGAAGGGCAGGTAGTCGAGGCTCAAGGTGCACTCTTGGCTCAGGGACAGAATCGACCCGGTCCGGTCCAGAGATGCGGGAGGTCTCGTCGCGCTGGAGGTGGCGTCTGTTTCTCCTTCGTGGCTGAGGCGCATCTGACGTCACGTCCGGTAAGTCGCTCCGTATATCCGGCGGGGAGTGACACGCCCTCGGCTCGTTAGCTCCGCCCCAGATGGAATCGGCCCGTTGCTTCTTATTGGGTGCGGGGGTTACCGGGCTCCGCCCTTGATGAGGGGCCGACAGGCAGCCCCTTCGTGGTAACCCCGTCGGCGCACATGGGTAATGGCGGCTAACCGAGCCGGAGTGAGGACGCACACTCCCCGCGCGCTGTTGTGGTAGTTGTTGTTGTTGTTGTTGTTTCATGGGGAAGATGGGAGGAGGTATGGGGAGGTCCTAAACTCACTACTGGTGCCATACAATCACATTCTGGTGCAACGAAGAGTCAGAATTAATGGAAACGAGTCCTTAACTGACATAGACTAAGCATAACTAGCAAGATGTCCGAAAGTTGTCTACGTGAGATGCGGTGGACCTGGGCACGACATTTAATGGGGGAAAAAGGGGAAGGTCGGTTCTACAGAGTGTTGTTTACAGACAATGGGACTAGGGAATGGGGGATTGGGGATAGTTGGGGAGTATTGGGGAAATAGGGGAATATTTACAAGCGGATATGGAGGCCAAATCCCATATCCGCAACATTGCACCCTTCTCTACCCTCGGGGCGTCCCGACCCGATAAACTTTTACCTACGTTAGTGTGGCACTCAGATGTAGTTCCCTCTACTATTAACTCTACCCTGAGTGCGACAGTTTTACAGATGTTCACAAATGAGTAAATATGTCCCCCTGCGACGTTGCACCCTTCTCCTCACAGAAACACACCCACAGGATAACCGAATCGCGGAAAGAATTCGCAAACTAAACATACAGCCGGTAGGGAGCATTATTTACAAGACTACGCTGATATTTACACTACGATCCAGGACCTGTTTTTGGAGGAACACATGCAGATGTTATGCATAGTGAGAGCACGCATGCCAGCATCGATACACCAACCCACGAGTGCTCTGTGGCCTTACGGCCTTTAATAATGTGCAGAGCACCCCTTCCAAGCACCAAAAGCACCACCCCAAGCACCAATCGGTGCAGTCACCATTGTTCATTAAAATAAAAACAACAACCCCTAACCCTGCAGGTGTCTCTTGCTCTTCGTGTGGTGCACTTGGCCTTCTTGCCTCTTTCAAAAATAAAGAAAGGCGCCAACCGCGTCCATTTCTAAATTGTGGCCGTCAGGGGGCCAACTATTAGTGGTTCACCTGTATGGCATAGGTGCCACGTTGACCCATAGGTCCATCCACGGGTGGTGCTTGGCCGCAAAAGAACTGCGGTCCATTGTGGGTGGCCACAAACATTGCGGTCCATATGGTGTATCGATCCAGGCAGCAAGCAGCGAAAGTGCAGGCCCACAACTGCGGAGCCAGCACCTCTCTCTCCTCTCTCTCTGCCCCAAAGCCAGATCCTCGGAGGTGGGAGACAAAAGAAAAGACAAGTGAGTAAGGTGGTAAGGGCGCAAAAGTGCACGCAATGTAAGGTAATGCACACTGGGGGCACATGGGAACCAGGTGAGACAGGTACGTTCCTACCGTACGCCCCCCCCCCCCACCAGGTAACCTACATGGCCCCTCCCTTACCCCTTACTGTATCCACAAAACACAACACTACCCATAAACATCTACTTTACAAATCAACAAACGTCCCTACTGTCTTCCCCGTTCCTCCCATAAACCAAATTCGTCTTCTCTCCCTCCTAACCAATCAAATTTGCCATTTTCAACTTTCATCAAAATTTGCCATCTCCAACTCAACATCAAAATTTGCCATTACCAATTCATCATCAGTCCCTCCTAAGGAGGGAGAGATGGAATCACCCCAATGTCTCATCCACGTCGTGATGCGTCTCACCAATCCACACAGCAATTCTCATTTCCTGCACACAGAACAAAGAAAACACAGGTGTGGAGTCATCATCATCACCACAGGTAAGTGGCTGCGTATGGTGCGACAGGTTCATCAATCCTAACTATTTCCTAAATGACTTTAACAACTTTACATTACCCGGGGTCTTTCTCCTGCCAAACCATTGGCCCTCTTACACTATGGGTTCTAAAAACCAATGCCCATTGACCAAACTGTGGTGCTTTTCAATTTGGGGTCTCACTCCCCCGATTCATCTCTCGGTGCCCTCGTACAATTTCTGGGCTGCGACGTGTAGCTCTCCCAGCAGGTCTACCCACCTGCACACCTCCACCACTGCAGTTGCCTCCGAGCTTACCTGCTCCTTACCCTAACCTAACTACCTGGGGAAGGCCCTCTGGCGCTCTCCCCACTCGGTGCCCTCTCTGGCACTGGGCTACCCGATCCACACCCGGGATCCTCAGGCACCCACTGACACTAACGGCTCCCAGAGCCCACCTGCGGCCTCACCTGGCCGACATCCTCACAGTGGTGGAGTGCCCAACCAACTACACACACTAACAGGCTACACGCCCAGCCATTTCCACAACACTAATGCACCCATCCACAATACCATTCTGTCACCCGCACCACAGATGCCAATATCCAACCACAATTTACCTATACCCTCTACCTAACACTTACACTACCCGCCCCGGGTACTCGTGAAAGGGGTCCACTCTTCCCCCATCCACACCTTCGCACCATGCACACCACTCCGTACCACTTACCCCAACTCTCTCCACACCACTCATTCTCTGCTCCATATATTCCACACACCTGTACTTGCACACCTGTGCTCTCACACCTGGTGCCACTTGCACCCTTCTCTCCCCAAGCGCATTCGCGCTGATCCACAACACTCACTACTCATCCACTGCTCCACACACCTGTCCAGTTCTCACACAGCATCATCTCACCTAACTACTCCCCTCTGAAACTTGCGCTTCCCAGTCGTCCCTTTAAACTATTGCGCTCCCTCGTCATTATAATCCACACTAATCTACCTGCGTCCCCACTACAGGTATCAGTCACTAACTAACCTTAACGTCACCTAATGTCATCTTCTAGGGCCCTATCAATATCCTAACCCACCCGGGCTAGTTTCCACTGCCATCAACCCCATAAGCTATAGCTCCTTTGCCCCACCATGGGAAGGGTGGCAGGGATGCCACCCTTACCCACCGGGCCCATCGCTCATCAATCCCCCAGTCCTCTGGCACTAATAAGCCCCCCTTATTCAGAGGTACTGGGTCCCGCCTCGGCATCTAAAGCCGAGGCAATCCACGGGGGCGCCTGCTCGCCGGTGTAAGGTCTTATCCGGTCGGCGTGGACGATCCGAGGGAGGGCTCGTGGCCCCATTTTGATCTTAATGACCACGTCACAGATTTGCGACAGGACGACTCCTGGGCCTTGCCAGGGGGAGGTGAGTTTTGGGCACCTTCCCTTCCGTCTCCGGGGATTAAAGAACCAAATCTTCATCCCCGGAGCGTATTGACTCCCCTGGCTCCGGTCGTCGTACCTGCGCTTCATCTTTTCCCCCGCCAGATGGAGTTGGCGGCGGGCGAAGGCATGGACTAGCTCCATGCCTTCCTCTAGGTGACGTGCGTACCCCTCCCTCGGTGGGTTAACCACTGTGTCTGGCACGGGACCGCATAGCAAGTCGGCGGGAGCCCGCAACTCCCGCCCATACATAAGCAACGCTGGACTGCATGCGGTGGCCCCGTGCTGGCTGGTTCGGTAGGCCATGAGCAAATAAGGGAGATGTTCGTCCCAGTCATCCTGACGGGTGGCGGTGAACAGTGCCAGTTGTTGGATTAGAGTTCGGTTGAATCTTTCCACCATCCCGTCAGATTGAGGTCTTAAAGGCGTTGTTCTGGTTTTCCGAATTGACAGGAGACTGCACACATCTTTTAGCAATTTGCTCTCAAAATTTCGTCCCTGGTCGGTGTGCAACTCCTGTGGAATCCCATGCCGGCACACAAATCCTTCCACGAAGGCCTGCGCTACCACCCCTGCTTCTTGGTTGGGGAGGGCGTAGGCCTCCGGCCACTTGGTGAAGTAGTCCATCACAACGAGGATGTACTTATTACCTAGGCGGGTGCGGGGTAGTGGGCCTAGGATATCCATGGCCACCCTCTCTAGGGGGGCCCCCACCTGGTGTAATTGAAGGGGGGCCCTCATCCTCCGTGCTGGTCCCTTTTTGGCAGTACAGGCGTCGCATCTCCGACACCAGTCCTGTATGTCGCGCCCCATATTCACCCAATAAAACCTCCGGCGTACCCGCGATGTCGTCTTTGTCCTGCCCAAATGGCCACCGGGGCGGGTACCATGCACCTGTTGCAATATATCGGTCTTAAATTTGTTTGGGACTACCACCAGCCAGGAAGTTCTATCAGAGGGAACCTCCACCCACTTGCGATACAAGATGTTATCCTTCAATTCCAGAGTTTTCCACTGAGCCCAATATGCCTTTGTTTGCGCCCCGAGGGGGGTGACCTCTTCCCCATTAGTTCTTTGCCCCAATTTGACCCAATTGAACACTGGCCCCAGGACAGGATCCTCCTGCTGGGCCGTGCTCCATGCCAAAGTTCCGAATTCCTCATCTGCGGTTAGTGGCAAAATTGGCCCTCTCACCCGGGTTGCCCGGACAACGAGGGTCGGGTCCGAATCGCCCAATTGTTCCCTCTCCTCGTGTCTCGCACAAAATTTGCAGTTTTCCCCCAGACAAGGACGCCGAGAGAGTGCGTCCGCATTACCATGGGCCTTCCCGGCCCTATGGGCCACATCAAAATCGTACTGCTGCAACTTTTCCAACCACCTTGCAATTTGGCCCTCTGGTTCCTTGAACCGAAGGAGCCATTGCAAGGAGGAATGGTCAGTTCTAACCAAAAATTTCCGCCCGTACAAGTACGGGTGGAAATGGTTCATGGCAGCCAGCATAGCCAATAACTCTTTGCGAGTGACGCAATAATTTCGCTCGGGCCTGCTTAAGGCCCGACTATAATAACCAATCACTCTCTCCACGCCCTCCTGTGTCTGAGACAAAACTGCGCCCAATCCTTCCTGGCTCGCATCCGTGTCCAGGGTAAATGCCCCGTCGCTAGTGGGGTAAGCTAGAAGGGGTGCGGATGTTAGACACCCCTTCAATTTTTGGAAGGCCTCGTGGCACTCCCGTGTCCAATTAAATCGCGTCCCCTTCTCCGTAAGCCGGTGGAGGGGACGGGCCAACTCCGCAAATTTCGCCACAAAGCGCCGGTAGTAGGAGCAGAGTCCCAAAAATCCCCGCACCTCTTTGATGGTACGTGGTGCGGGCCACTCCTCTACCGCTTTAATTTTGTCTGGGTCCGTTTTTACCCCCTCGCGGCCGATCACGTGACCTAGATAGGCCACCTCTCTTGCAAACAAAGTGCACTTACTCGGGTTCAGCTTCAACCCTGCCTGTCTGAGGCACCCGAACACCTGGTCCAAATTAGCTACTGCCTGGGGGAACGTTTGGGCATGTACTAGGACGTCATCCAGGTACACCAGGCATGATTGCCATGGCATGCCGCCTAGTACATGCTCCATCAATCTTTCAAAGGTGGCGGGGGCGTTACACAAACCAAACGGCATCACAGTAAACTGATACAGTCCCTTACCTGTGGAAAATGCCGTTTTCTCCTTCCCTGCCCTATCCATCTCCACCTGCCAATACCCACTCTTGAGGTCCAAAGTCGAGAACCAATTTGAGCCCGCAACGGCATCGAGGGTGTCATCAATCCTTGGCAGGGGATATGAGTCCTTGAGTGTCACGTTGTTTAGCTGGCGATAGTCCACGCAGAACCGCGTGGTCCCATCCTTCTTTTTGACCAGCACAACAGGTGACATCCAAGGACTTCCCGAGGGCTCGATCACGCCTGCGTCGAGCATTTTTTCAACCTGCTCGTCAGCTTCCGCCCTCTTGCTCCAAGGGAGCCGTCGGGCGGCCTGACGAATAGGCCGGGCCTCACCGGTGTGGATCTGATGTTTCACCAGGCCCGTACGTCCAATATCCTCGGTGGACAGGGAGAAGAGGTCCAAATGGGACCCAACCAGTTTGTGTAAGGCCTCCCTCTGGGTACCTCCCAACTCTACGCTACTACGATTTACCATCTCGCAAATGGGATCGGGCCAATTCCTACTTCTTATTGAAGGCTCCCCCCGGGGTCGGCTCGGCTGGACGTTCTCGCCCCTCACTGTCGCGACTTCCTCAACTGGGGTGCAGCCAGCTACCCTCGTGCCCCTTACTATAGTGCGTGGTTCTGTACTCATATTTATTACTCGGACGGCCACTACCGGTCCGTCCGTTTTTACAAGGGTGCGGCCCACAATTAAACCCGGTATGGACTGCGCTGCCACCGGTTCGACCAGGCCGCAGGACTCCTGCCACGTTGGGCGAGCTGCCCACCGGGCCGGCACTATCGCCTCGGCCCTTGGGGGGATGGTCACGGCCTCGGAAGCCTCCAGCTCCGCTCTCTCGGCCGTGCTCACTCCCCCTAACGGCAGCTCTTCTACTCCCACCTCCAGGATCCCCCGGCACAAGTCGATTTTACAACCGCTGGCAGTCAACAAATCCAACCCTATTAAACATGGGTCGCACACCTCCGCCACCCAAACATCTATCTCCCTCCTTACCGACCCTAACTTGAGGGTCACAGAACCACGCCCTATGATCGGGGCCGTTACCCCGGTAGCAAGTTGCAAACTATAATTTTGCAGGCGCTGGATCTTATCCCAGCCACCTGCGCTCGAATCAAGGACCACAGGGCTGATGATCGTGGCGCTAGCTCCTGTGTCCACTACGGCGTCTACCCCCACGCCGGCAATTTTGCATCTAATTGTCAGGCTACCGGTTCCAATTTGGCCACAATAAATGACCTGTCGCGTCAATGAGGGCTCTCCTCCATCCTCTGCTGCCGAACACCGCCCTACGTGCCCGACACCTTCTAGTTTCCCGGGGTCTGGCGGGGGGGGGGGGGGTGTCTGGGGTCGGCTAACCCGCTCCCCCCTGGGCGGAGTTGAGGACCTCAACCGCCGGGGATCATCCCGGCGCGTGGCTCGACAGTGCCGCGCCAGGTGACCCAGACGGTTGCAAGTATAGCACCTCACCTGGTAAGGTGCTTGTCTCCGGAATTCCAAATTTCCCCCCCTGTAGGTCCGAATTGGGTTACCCGCTCGTGGTCCACCGCGGGCCACCTCCGGGGCCGCTGCCATGGTCCAGGTCCCGCCAGGCGCTGGTCCACCAGCCTCCGGACCATGCCCGCCAGGTCAGGACCCACGTCGGGGGCGGGCCCCCTAAGGGGTCCGCCCTCCATCGGGGGTCCCACCTGGCGGACCGCCATTGCGAGACGATCGCCCCCCCGGGCCAGGGGCCTCGCTGCTTCCCAACGGGCCGCAGCGTCAGCCGCCTGGCTCAGAGTCTGCGGGCGCCACATGGCGAGCTGTTGCCGGAGCTCAACATCCGGGAGGGCCTGGATAAAATGGTCCAGCGCCAGGCTTTCCCGGGAATCCGCTGCCATGCTAGCATGTGCGATCCCCACTGCGCGGCGAATGTCGTGGGCAAGTTCCCCGATGGCTTCCTGGGGCTTGCGTTTTCGCAGCGCGAGCTGAGCTTTAACAAGCTCGCTCTGCTGTTCAATGCCGAATCGATTAATTAGGGCGTCGCGGAGGGCTGGCAGGGTGAGAGCACCCGCTGGTAATGCCGTCAGCACCTCCGCCGCCGCGCCGCGCAATGCGGCCACCAGGTGTACTCCACCTTCGTCCTCACCCCAACCATTGCCCTTACACACACAGTCGAACTGCGCCAGGTACGCGCGTAAATCACTCTTGCCGTCGTACGGCGCGAGTGGGACCTTGTGGGACCACCTCGTGTGCGAGTCGTTGCCCGCCTGCCGGACCCCGTGCGTCGCCCCTTGCGGGGTCAGCGCGGGGCCGAGCCGGCCGGGCCCCCACAGTACATTACCCCCAAGGGGCTCTCGTGCCTCCCCGGTCCCTCTAACAACTACCCCCGTTGGTGTCGATGCATGGGTCACACTTCCGCAACCCGCTACCCATTCCATACCACCACAACCTTGCTCACCCACACCTCGCACCTCTCGTTCCATACCCTCCGGACCAGCCATACACCTCACTCTTGGCCTCTCACGAACATCCGGGTCTATCTCGACCCCCAAGCTTATTAAATCACCTGGCGCATCATACGCACGACCATATTGGTCACCACTTACACCGGGTCCTCTTTCTCTTTGCTTCTCCTCCATCACCTGCGAATCCCTCATCCGGTTAATGAGCACATCATCACGATCCGAACACAGACTTTGGACCAATTCTTTTACTTCCTCCTTTATCTCTTTCTTATCCTCTCTCCGTCGCTTCTTAATTTCGCTCACCCCTTCTTCCACTTCTTCTAATTTCTGCTTCACCTCCTTCATCTCCTCGTGCGCCCCTTTAAGTTCTTCCTCTAACTCCACTTAATTTTTTTATATGTGCTCCCGCACCTCCCGCTCTTTAACCTCCATCACCTCTACCACCTTGTCCATTTTCCTCGTCAGGTCCTCATGTACCGTCTGACACTCTTTTTTAATTACCCCTACGTCCTTTTTCATCTCCTTCTGTGTCGATTTTAAACCCTCTATTACCGCTGTGTTCTTCTTTACCTGGTCCCCCAACTCCTTTTGTCCCACTGTCAGTTGTTCTACTCCCAGCGTCAACTCCTCTATACCACTTTGCAATTTTACAGTCCCCTTTCTCACCTCCTTCTCCATGCGCTCCTTACAGTGCCTCACCTCCTCGCGCACTCCTCCGACCTCCTCACTCACTCCTCTTCTGATCTCCTCTCCCATCACTTGCATCTCCTGCCCAGATGCCACCCTCATCTGCTCCATTTCCTCCCTGTGAGCATCCAGTTTAGTTTCTACCCCCATTCTGACCCCCTCTATCTGCTGCCCCATTTGTTTAACTTCCCTTTCCGCTTGGTCCCTCATGTCCCTCAATTTGCCTTCCATACTGTTTTCTAACCCCTCTAACCCCTTTTGCATCCCTTCCATTTGATTCTCTTGAGCGGCCATTCTGTTTTCTACCCCCTTAACCCCTCCTGTATTTCCCCTAATCTATCGTCTATATTTCCCAAATTTCTTGTCTAATCCCTTAAAATGATTGTCTAATCCCTCACCGGTACCCCTCGCTTCGTCCCTCATTACCCCCATTTGGCCCTCCAATCGCTCACCCTGAGCATCCATCCGGTTCCCCATTACCCCTAATTGCTCACTCTGCAGTTTGAGGGACGCCTGCATTTGCGCCATAAATTGCTCCATGAAGGCCTGCATTTGGGCCATCCCTCCCACTTGTGCAGCGGGTGCGGCCGCCGTAGCTATGTACGAGGCGCCATTTTGCGCGCCCGCAACCCCGTGCGTGACGGCGCTATTTTGCAAATCTGCTACCCTCACTGCTTCGCTCTCCTCTTGTCCCTCAATTTGGTCCTGGATCGACCCTGCCTCACTCTCCCCCACCGGAACCCAGCCGTCTTGGTCTGCCATAGCGCGACTTTCAAAATTCGGGTTTTTATTTTTTTTTGTAAAACACAATCAAATTTCGCCGTTATAATTTCGAGCGCGGGAAACGCGCTCCGGATCGAATTCCACTTCCCGACACCAAAATGTTACCCTAATGGTACAATTGGTGTTCCAAAATTTGGGCCTAACTGAATTTAGTCCCAGGTCCGAATCCAACTCCTCGACACCAAATGTTACAGACGCGGTTGTGGATGTTGGTTTACCGAGCGGTTTGGTATGACCGCGTCTGCACAGTTTACCCGATTATACTCGAACGTTGGCCGAGTCGCGCTACGCTAAATCAATTGAGGAAAGGACACAACGGCTGGGTTAAAATGACACGACACCAGGGGTACAGTTCTCAAGACCTCCGGAGGAGGATATAATATTGGATATGTTTAGATTACAAGGACAAGAGAGACAGCATAGGAAGGTAGGCACTTAATCACGGTCTTATAGTAGCCCCGACAGACGACAGATAAACGGGACAAGACTGACTCACACGGGGATTGATGGCAAGGAAGGGCAGGTAGTCGAGGCTCAAGGTGCACTCTTGGCTCAGGGACAGAATCGACCCGGTCCGGTCCAGAGATGCTGGAGGTCTCGTCGCGCTGGAGGTGGCGTCTGTTTCTCCTTCGTGGCTGAGGCGCATCTGACGTCACGTCCGGTAAGTCGCTCCGTATATCCGGCGGGGAGTGACACGCCCTCGGCTCGTTAGCTCCGCCCCAGATGGAATCGGCCCGTTGCTTCTTATTGGGTGCGGGGGTTACCGGGCTCCGCCCTTGACGAGGGGCCGACAGGCAGCCCCTTCGTGGTAACCCCGTCGGCGCACATGGGTAATGGCGGCTAACCGAGCCGGAGTGAGGACGCACACTCCCCGCGCGCTGTTGTGGTAGTTGTTGTTGTTGTTGTTGTTGTTTCATGGGGAAGATGGGAGGAGGTATGGGGAGGTCCTAAACTCACTACTGGTGCCATACAATCACATTCTGGTGCAACGAAGAGTCAGAATTAATGGAAACGAGTCCTTAACTGACATAGACTAAGCATACTAGCAAGATGTCCGAAAGTTGTCTACGTGAGATGCGGTGGACCTGGGCACGACATTTAATGGGGGAAAAAGGGGAAGGTCGGTTCTACAGAGTGTTGTTTACAGACAATGGGACTAGGGAATGGGGGATTGGGGATAGTTGGGGAGTATTGGGGAAATAGGGGAATATTTACAAGCGGATATGGAGGCCAAATCCCATATCCGCAACAATATGTAACATTAACCAAGAAGAAATTGGATGATATTTCTCATTTAGAACAAGCGCTAATTTCTGATTTTAAAACTTTATTAAAACTATACTATGAAAAACATGGTAAAGATAAGGCTGAAGCACTAGATAGAAAAAAAATTCTGAATATGCAATATTTATTATTTCAGTTATTGCATAAACATAATCATAAATGTAATCTTGAAGATTTTACTGGTTTAAAAACAATTGAGCGTAAACAATTTCATGATAAGATTTGTCATAACTTATTTAACACATTGGGGTGGACATTTACACCAACATTTTAATTTTATTCATTTTACGTTGTGGGAAAAAAAATTATTTTTAGTTTGAAGAACTTTCTCTTATATAAAATGAACAATATGAGGACATATAAAAAGCGGGTCACAACATATTGTAATGTTTGTGATCGCGATTATAAAAACAATTATAAACAACACCTTCAATCCAACAAACACAAAGCCAAACTTTCACAGATGATGGCTCCACTTGAACAAGAAAAACCAAAATCATGGTATTGTGATGTTTGTAAACATGATTATAAAAGTGAATGCAAAAGACATCTTAAATCCCAAAAACACACACTCAAACTTTTACATATGGTAGCGCCACCCGAACGAGAAACAAAATATTGTCGCGTTTGTGATAAGACGGTCTTGAAGAGGAGCTTTCCTACTCATCTTAAATCACAAAAACACATAAAGTTGTTGGGGCACACGATTAAGGACTGTGATGGGGCATTTAATGGACATATTAAAATAAGGATTTTAAATTTACCACCCTCAGAACCAAAATCAATAGCTGAGGCGGTTGAAACAGTCAAACCCGCCGTTGAAAGCTATGTAAAGAATGTTTTGGATGAGATTAAACCCCTTAAATTTTATATGGGAGTAAAAATGGAATTGAAAAAATCGAACCTGAAATAGGGGATCTTATTATAAAACGTTATATGAGAACAAAACCTTACTTTATCGCATCACTCCAGGGATTCTTATTAACGGGCGTTTATGATAAACTTATAGAACAAGAAGAACAGGTGGATCATTCGCTTGTGGGTCGTGGATTTACGATTACTAGAGTACTTTTCATCAATATACATGTTCTAAAATCAAACCCCCTAAAAGCTTCTTCTTATATTGAATTGCCGAAAAATATAATGCTTAAAAAGGCAATTATTAATATTCAAAACAAAGATCATAAATGTTTTCTATGGTCTGTTCTTGCACGCCTACATCCCACTGAACATCATGTTCAAAGGGTATCACATTATGAGAAATATGAAAATGAGTTAAATGTTGCTGGTTTACCATTTCCAATGTCCATGAAAGATATTCCTAAATTTGAGAAAATGAATAATCTATCTATTAATGTTTATGCTGTAACGGATAAAAACAAAGTTCAGATTTTACAAACTTCTGGTAACTATAAAATTGATGAAACTCATATTGACCTTCTATATTATAATTTGGAAGAAAATTCACATTATGCTTACATCAAAAATTTATCAAGATTAACCACTTCACAAATAAACAAACACGAGGCTAAAAAATACATCTGTAAGCGATGTCTCAACTTCTGTAATAGTCAAGAAAGATTAGACAAACACACAATACTGTGTCACACATAAAGCCACCGTAATTAATATGCCGGCAGGAGGTTCAAACATCATTCAAAGATTTCGATAAAACTATAAAACACCCATTCGTGATATATGCTGACTTTGAATGTATTCTTGAAAAGATAAACGACACTTCTTCAAAACCAAACGAAACATCCACGAATAAATATCAAAAACATACTCCTTGTGGGTTTTATTATTATATTAAATCATCCGTTGGCGACAAATACGACAAACAAGAACTTTATAGAGGAGAAGATGTGGCTTCTGAGTTTATAAAACGATTAGAAGAGGACTTGTACGCTAAGAAAGATAATGAGATTAACAAATAAACCGATGAACCCCCGAACAAAAGCAGAAGAAACAGAATTTAAGCAGCTAAATAGCATCTGTCATATCTGTGGGAAGAAAATTGATTGGAAGGAAAATACTGGGGGACCAAAGGTTAGAGACCATTGTCATCTCACTGGGAAATATAGGGGTCCGGCCCATAATGTATGTAATCTTAATTATAAAACCCCCAATTTCATTCTGGTCTTTCTTCACAACAACACCCATTATGATACACATCTATTTATTAAGGAGCTTTCAAAAACATATGGAAATATTTCAGCAATTCCTACCACAGATCAGGATTACATTTCATTCACAAAAACAATACGAACAAAAATAGGATTTAACAAAGAAAAAGGTAAAGATATATATGATATGACCCACATCAGGTTTCTTGACTCATTTAAATTTATGGCAAGTCCATTATCTACCCTCGCCCTAGCATCAAATACCCTGGCATACAACACAACAACAACAACATGCATTTTAAGGCCATTTTCCCTGCTAGAGCGGGGGTTAGCCTTGCGGTCCCCATGACAATGTTCCCCATCTTGCCCTATTTTCTGCATCTCTCCTTGTTAACCCCCTTGCCCGCATTTCTTCTTCCACCATCTTTAGCCAAGTCTTTCTCGGTCTTCCCCGTCCTCGACTTCCTTCTACATTCATTTCCATCACTCTTCTCAACAAGTCACTTTCATCCTTCCTCAACACATGACCAAACCAATTCAACCTGTTCATCTTCACAGCATCAATCACAGGCTCTATTCCCATCATTTTTCGCAATTCATCATTTGTCTTCCTCTCTCTCAACGATACTCCGCACATCCATCGAACCATTCGCATTTCCACTCTTTCCAACCTTCATTGCTGCTCTACGTTCATTAACCATGTCTCGCTCCCATAAATCATAACACTTCTCACACATGCAGCATACACCTTTCCCTTCAGCTTCAACGACACTCCCCTCCTCATCAGCATGCCACTCAGTTCCCGAAACTTCTTCCATGCACATCTCACTCGAGCAACCGTTGCCAAGTCTGATCCACCTTCTCCATTCAGCATGTCTCCGAGGTAACAAAATGTTCACACCTTCCAGCTTCATGCCGTCTCCAAGATCCAACTCAACATTTCCTCTATCTGCAGCTCCCTCTGTGCACACCTTACATTTGAATGTAGCTGCCACACTGGTTAATGACCCTCTCAGACCACTACATTTTTGATGAACCCACTCAGCGCACATTGTACATTGAATGGAGTTCACTCCGACACCCTTCCTGCACACAGCACAGGGCCACTTCCCAGTTCTTTCCACCTCACCACATGCTTTACCACTTGCCATCACCTTCGTCTTTCCGATAATCACCTTCAGACCTTTTGTCTCCATACATTCCTTCCACTTGTTCATCTTTTCCTTCAGTCCATCCATACTTTCCGCAATCAAGACCATATCATCTGCATACAACAACTCCCACAGTAAACCCTCCTTTACGTTCTGAGCCAGTAATTCCATCACAGCTACAAATAGTAGTGGACTTAGTACCGACCCCTGATGCACTCCCACCTTCACCTCAAACTCACCACTGTTCCCGTCCTTCGTCCTTACAGCTGTGCGTGCTCTTTTGTATATTGCCATCACTACTCTGATCAACCATTCCTCCACTCCTAACTTCCTCATTGCCCATGTCAATACTTTGCGTGGAACCCTATCGAATGCTTTCTCCAGATCAACAAACCCAAGAAACAACTTCTTCCTCTTCTCCATGTACTTCTCCTGCAACTGCCTCACAATAAAAAGTACGTCTGTCATTCCTCCTCCTGGCATAAATCTAAACTGCATTTCGTCGATTTTCACTTTCTTCCTTATCCTCCTCTCCAACACCCTTTCCAATACCTTCATTCCATGCACCAATAACTTTATCGCTCGGTACGAGCCGCACTCTAGTGGGTCACCCTTCCCCTTGTATAGAGGGACGAGGGTACTCAGCTGCCAAATCACTGGAATGCGGCCTTCTTTCACCGCCAGATTACAGATCTCTGTCATTCTCTTCACACCCCAACTTCCTGCTGCCTTCAACATATCTCCCACAACTCCCGTCGGCCCTCCCGCTTTTCTACTCTTCATTGCTTTTATCGCTTCCTCAACTTCCTTCTCAGTTATCTTCTCTGCCGGTCCTAAAACTGGGTTACTCTCTATGTTGCCATCCCATTCATTCTCTGTATTCAACAGCATTTCCATATATCTTTTCCATCTTCCTTTCATTCCATCTGGGTCCACAACGATTTGTCCCACTTCATCCTTCAAGCAACTCACCCCCATCACATCACACCTCTCTTTCGCTATCTGCTTTGCAATCCTGAATACTGCTCTCTGACCCTCTTCCGAATCCAAGCGTTCTCTGAACATTTTCCTACATGTCTCCTGCGCCTTTGCTACCTCTTTCTTTGCAGCCTTCTTGGCTGCCTTATAACTTTCATGCTCTGCTGTTTCTGCTCCCGTAGCCTTCGCCTTCTGCTACTCCTTGAACTTCTTCCTCTTCTCGTCAATCCTCTTTCCAACTTCATCATCCCACCCCCATGTTTCCGAGTGCCTCGGTGGTCCTTTTGTCCATCCACATACCTCACCAATGGCTCCCAACAGACTAGCTTTCATTGACATCCAACCACTTTCAAGCTCAACCACATCATCCTCTACCCTACTCAGCCTCTCTTTTAATGCCTCCCTTACTGTCACCTCTTTCAACCTCCACACCTTCATTCTCGGTTGGTACTTCACACACCGAGCTCTCCTCGCACGCGCACCCTGGCATCAAATATTAAAATCTTTCCGTGTCTTTCAGTATCAGATAAAAAAGAAATTGAACTCTTATCACAAAAGGGAATATGCCTGTATGATTACATGGATTCATTTGGGAGATTTAAAGAAACACAACTTCCCCCTGAAGAATGTTTCTATAACAAGTTAAATAAATGTCATATAACTGATAAAGAATACACTCAAGCCCAAAATATTTGGAAAACGTTTAACATAAAGAACCTTGGAGAGTATCATGATTTGTATCTTAAAACCGACGTCTTACTACTAGCCGACCTCTTTGAAACCTTTTGAACAGTTTGTCATAATAAACAATCATATGGGTTAGATCCCGTCCACTACTACACAGCTCCCAGATTAGCTTGGAGTGCCATGCTAAAAATGACGAAACAGAAGCTGGATTTAATCAGTGATGTAGAAATACTTTGGGTGATAGAAGAGGCTAAAAGAGGGGGAATATCACAAGTATGTTCTAAGAGATATGCTAAGGCTAACAATAAGTATCTTCCTAATTATGATGATACGAAAGATAGTTCTTACCTGATGTATTATGATGCTAATAATTTGTATGGGTGGGCTCTGTCTCACGCTCTACCTTATGGAGGACGCAAATGGGTTGAAGAGAAAGATTATGAAAAGGTTTTACAAAACATCATTACATCCTCACAAAAAGAATTGGACGATTCGGAAGTTGGATATTATTTTGAGGTTGATTTAAAATATCCTGAAGAACATAATAAACATAAAGATCTACCATATGCCCCTAGCAAAGAATGTCCGAAAGAAGTGATTATCAACGAACATTTAATATAAAAGGTAAACCAACAGAAAAATTACTTACTACAGACTTGGCATTTAATATGGAATTTTTTTTTTTCTTGACTTGGGTTTACTTTCTTAACTCAGTATATCAATCTGGTGAGTTTCTTTTACACTTTGGTGATTTATTTGTTAAAAGAACCATGTCACTGATTGTCTGTAGCAGCAAGAAGTCAACAACAGGATTATATCACAGGTGGCGTGGCAAAATGTATGGACAGGTGCATTTGATGATTGGCTTCACAGTCGGGTATACAAGGGTTGTTGCATTCTGTATTAGTGGAAAACAACTGCTGCACGTCTCCAAAAGTTATTGCCGCATCCTCTGGAGATGGTCCGTCAACTCGACAATGCTGTTTGTCATGGAGTGGTGGCTTTACGAAATTACGGCATGAAACAGCGTGCTATTGCTCGGCAGTATGGCATCACTCAAGGTCAGGTGTCAAAGATCCTGAAACGAAATGCTCAGAGGGGTGTCCCTACTCCAATACCGAGGCCAGGACGACTCCGCAGAACCACAAGGAGGGATGATCGCCAGCTGCACCGGTTAGTCCGCAATGGCCGTACCAAGTCAGCTAATCGGCTTCGGGCTAAGTGGCAGCAAATGACAAATGTGCCTGTATCCAGAAGGCTAGTCAACCAATGACTGGTTCAAGCAGGCTATCATGCCAGGTGTCCCCTGAGAAAGCCATGCCTGACCAGACAACACCGCCAGCGCCGATTGCAGTGGGCCAGAGAGCACCGCCAATGGCAGCCAGGACACTGGAATCGCGTGATCTTCAGTGACGAGTCTATATTTCTGGTCTATCGTCAAGATGGCCACGTCCGAGTGCGCAGACAAGTGCATGAAGCCTAAAACAAAGATTGTATAGTGCCAAGAGTCCAAGCTGGAGGTGGTGTGGTGACCATTTGGGCTGCTTTTCATGCAGGGGGCAAAACTGACCTGGTTGTTCTGAATGGAAACCTGAACCAGTTCAAGTACAGGGCCATTCTGGAAGAAACATTGCTTCCATTTGCTCGTGCAGCCTTTCGAGGAAACGTTGTCTTCCAAGATGACAATGCACGGCCTCATCGCGCTCGCATGATCCAACACTTTCTTGCTGACCGTGGCGTCGAGCATATGGAGTGGCCTGCCATGTCCCCGGATATGAATCCGATAGAGAACTTGTGGGCAGAATTAATGCATCAAATCGAACACTTGGACCAGCAGCTGACCTCTGTGCGTGAATTGCAGCAGGCTATTGTCACTGCATGGCAAGCAATTCCTGTCCAAACCTTGGCAAATCTCGTGAACAGCATGCCTCAACGTGTACGTGCTCTCCTGAATGCTCGTGGGGGGTTACACGAAGTACTGAACTGTAATTTTACTGTCCGTAATCCCAGTCGTAATTTCACTTTTGTTTTTGTTAAAAAAAATTTTGGCTAATGTGCAAAATAAAGAGATAATTCTGGAAAACATACAGAAGTTTAACACAGTACTGTCCATGAATTGAGTTCGATATCAGTTTACATCACTTTCAAGGATCAATTTATTTGTTTCGAAATGTCAAATGTGGTTTTTGTTTCTTTTAAAGGTCACATTAACAAAATCTAGAATAATTTAAACATAATTCCAATGAACTTTTGGTTCTAAGACATCTTCAAAAGTAAGTTCACCCCCACAAAAAAAAAATTCCATATCAAATGCCAAGTCTGTACATTATATGATAAAGAAAATTATGTTTTACACCAAAAGAACTTGAAGCAATATGTATTGGCAGGATTGATAGTAAAGAAAGTCCATAGAGTTATACAGTTTAACCATAGTCATTGGATGAAGGAGTATATTGATTTTAATACTCAAAGGAGAACCGAAGCAAAAACTGATTTTGAGAAAGACTTTTATAAATTGATGAATAATTCTGTATTTGGAAAGACAATGGAAAATCTTAGGAATAGAGAAAACATAAGACTTACTACATCTTTAGAGCAAGCAGCAAAATTAATTAATAAACCTAGTTTTCAAAGAGAAGTGGTGTTTTCAGAGAACTTTGTTGCTATTCATTTGCAAAAAGCGAGTATTAAAATGGATAAACCTATTTATATAGGAACGATGGTTCTTGATTTTTCAAAATTACTCATGTATGATTACCTTTACAATAACCTGAAGAAGAAATATCAAAATAATGTTTCTCTACTTTATATGGATACGGATCGTTTCATTTTAGAAATTAAAACAGAAGATGTTTATTCAGATATGCTTGAGGATAGTGACTCGTATGATACGAGCAGTTATAAGCCAACTGATAAGTTGTTTTCCTCAAAGAATAAAAAGGTTATTGGAAAGTTTAAGGATGAATTAGGAGGAAAGGTAATGACTGAATATGTTGGATTGAGAGCTAAGGCTTATGCTCATAAACATATTGATGATAATAATATGGAAAGATGTGATAAGAAGTTAAAAGGAATAAAGAAAGGTGTTATCAAAGAAGAAATAGTGTTTAAATATTATTATAATTGTTTAACTTTAAAGAAAGAGGAGTTTAGAAAAATGAATACGATAAGAAGATATGCGCATCAATTATATACGGAGGAGGTGAACAAGAAAGCTCTTGAGGCTTATGATGATAAAAGGTTTATTTTAAACAATGGAATTGATTGTCGCTCTAATGGGAACATGTACATAATTAAAAATATAAATAATTCAATAATAAAATGAGTTATTGTATCAAGTGCAAAAAGAAAACCAAAACTAAAAATATCTCCTACGGTATAAATAAAAAGAATAGAGTTTATGAAAAGGGAGAATGTGTAACATGCGGGACTAAAAAGTGTCGATTCATCTCATCTAAATGTTGGGGTGATATACAAAAAATTATATCAGGGACTAAATTTACAACCACGGGGATTCCAGGGGAACTGCATCTACCGGGTTATTCCTTCTGCAGTCCTGGAACAAATTTAGATAAAAGACTAGATGAGGATGGCAACCTTAAACCTTGGTCTAAACCTAAAAACAGGGTTGATGAGGTGTGTATGAAGCATGACATTGATTGTGGTAATGCCACTACGTTGGACCAAAAACATGAAGCTGATAGAGAAATGCTGTATCATTTATCTCTGATCCGAAATCCAACGTTGAGAGAGAAAGTCGATAGGTTTATCGTGAAGAAGATGATAGGCGCTAAATTGAGATTAGGGCTTGGAATTGCCCTTCAAAAAAACTACTAAACTCCAAGGATGATATTAAACCTTAGGAAGGAGTCATTTTAGCTAATGAGTTACACAAACCTATGATCACAAAGTTTAAACGAAAGAAGGTTTATTCCAAAGGTGGAGATCACATCTGGTCTGCTGATTTAATTGAACTAAATAATAACAGGTACAAATATGCTTTAACCATTATTGATTTGAGAAGTAGATTTGCCTGGGTTGTTCCCCTGAAAAAACAAGAGAGGTAATACTCTGATGTTAGCCTTCCAACAGATATTTAATAAAAGTAAAAGGAACCCAAAGAAGCTGTGGACCGATGAGGGGACGGAGTTCGGCAACAGCATATTTATGAAATTTCTTAACGAGCATGGCATTACATTATACAGTACATTTAATGAAGGAAAAGCAGTTGTTATTGAGCGTTTTAATCGCACTTTGAAAGAGAGGTTATATAAAAAAATTCACACAAGTCGGTTCTCAACAATGGGTAACGGAAATTCAGGATATTGTTGACAATTATAACAATGTGGTACATTCATCTACAAAAGAAAAAAAAGCACAAACGGTTACAAAATTAGAATATGAAAAGAAGGTTAATTTGAGAAAACCAAAGTTCAAAGTTGGCGATGTTGTAAGAATATACAGATGGAAAAGTCATTTTGAGAAGGGTTATACAAAGAGATGGACTAATGAACTTTTTTAAATCGTTGAGGTAACGGATACAGTACCTTGGACTTATAAGTTATATGATTTACATGGAGAAGAAATCTTGGGGTCATTTTATTCACAAGAGTTACAAAAGACAAAACTTGGCAAATAAATTATTTTAAAAAATTGATCTTTAGTATAAAGAAACATTGCGTTATTAAAATAAGTAATGCTTTTTTATGCTCGATCAAAACATTCAAACAAGTTTAAAGCCCTGTTTGAATTGTTATATAATAACATGAATACCATTTGTTTCACGATAACTACCGAAGGCTTACATCTTGAAACGTATACGACGCAAAACATACTGATCAAAGTTATATTACCCTGCGATTGTTTCGAGGAATATTATTACAACCATACGGATATGCTTCACATTGGACTTGGATTACACATAAAACAGTTTTTCAAATGTATCAAAAGCAAAGCAGAGCTCGTTTTTAAAATGGAAACACTCCTTGAATTTATCGTTGATGTGAAGTCGTTGGTCGATAATTCTCGCATGTGGCTTGGAATTAATGTAGAATCTGTTCAAAATATAATTCCCGTAAATATTCAAACGTATCAAACGGTTCCAACCCCTATTTCACCATCAAGTTTTAATTCACTTTGTCAATCATTTAAAACGCCAACCATCGAAATAAAATGCAGTAATAATACACTTTCTTTTATTTTTGAGATGGCACAAATGGTAAAAAAGATTGTTTCTTTCACTAATTCAGAAACAGAAATAGAGGAGGATGAGGATGGGATAACTAATAAATCAGATTATCATGGTTATTTTGAATAGGAACTATTTACGCGTATTGGGAAACGTGGTTCTATTTCGAGTAATCCTATTGCAATTCATACAGAAATGAATGAGAATAATATCCCCAAACTATTATTTTTATGTTGTAATAGTGTTATACGCATGGTAAAAATGTTTATTGACCCAATTGAAGATAATTAATAATTTTTTATATTAAAATGGCAAGAAAACTACTTCAGGAGAATTTTAATTTTTGTATTCAAGGATACTTGCAAGAAAAGGGAGCAACATTTTTAATTCCTTATGAATTGGAACATAAACAGGGAAAGTTTGTAATTAAGGATTGGCCATATACAGATATTGTAAAACCCACAACTAGAGACCTGCTTAAAATACTAAATAAAAATGAACTTCTCAAAGTTATTGAAATATAAAAGTCTTTTAGAAAATGTTAACAAATCCTATTGGTACCCTATTGTGAGAAAAATAATTATAAATACAAGAATAGCTCAAAATCCAGATGAATATATGTATAATGTGCTCTGGGGAGATGCGCTAAGGGTAAAAAGGGAGGAGGAAGAGAGGGAATGAATATGAATGAATGATCGTTTTAAGGCCATTTTCCCCTGCTAGAGCAGGGGTTAGCCTTGCGGGCCCCATGACAAACATGGTGCCCTGTTTGAGGCAATGTTTTTATGGCCAGATGCCCTTCCTGACGCCAACCCTTGGTCGCCTCTTACGATGCGCAGGGATACGGTGTACCTATTCTAAATTGGGGTACACACCGTGATCATTCATCCCAGCAAGCTGGTACTCAATTTGCCGACCTCGGAAGGATGACAGGCTGAGTCAACCCCCCTGGCGTTAATTCAGCGATCGACAGGGATTCAAAACCAGGATCCTAGGATCCCAAGCCGGCACCCTAACCGCTAAGCCAACACCAGGCTATAAGGAGGAAGGGGAGAAAAAGGAGAAGGAAGAGAGGGATAAGGAGGAGAAGGAGGAAAAGGGCAGGGAGGAATGGAAGACTATGAAGGAGGAATTGGAGAAGATGAAGGAGGAAAGAGAGAAGGAAAAGGAGGAAACAAGAGTAGCAGGGGTAAGAGAGGAAGGGATAGCAGGGGTAGTAGGAGTAGCAGGGGCAGCAAAGGAAGAGGAGGAAGTAAGAGCAACAATAGAAGGGGTGATAAGAGCAGCAAGGGATGAGGAGGAGGGGAAAACAGGAGCAGAGGCAGAAAAGGTAAAATGGGAAGCAATAAGAGCAAGGTTGGAAGCAAAGAGAGCAAGGGAAATAAGGGAAGCAAAAGCAAGGGTAGAGGCAAAGAGGGAAGAGGAGAAGAGGGAAGCAATGTGAGAGCTAATGGAGGCCCCCTTTATACAATATCAATCTAGAGCTTATGAAATAAAAAATAATTTGCAATTATTTTATTTCAAATTAAATAACCATTTTTGTTTTTGAAATATACATGAGATTAATACTATGACAGGTAATACCATTCCATCTTCCCACCACCAAATCTGATTGTATTCCCAGACTTTGTATATTTATATGATTGTCTTGGCTCTTTGTCATACAAACCATCGCCATGCTACCATATAAGTTTTTACTTCCAAACTCATGTATTAGTTGGCTACTAATTGTGTTTCCACATACCGCATTATGGTCACCAACGGGGTAATATTCTTCTTTACGGGACCAAATAAAATCTTGTAGGTCTTCCAACTTTATTGAAAAGAACCAATTATACCCTAAATCAGGCATATCGCTCGTTCCACCGCTCGCCCCATCGCTCGTTCTACCGCTCGCCCCATCGCTCGTTCCACCGCTCGCCCCATCGCTCGCCCCATCGCTCGTCCCACCGCTCGTCCCACCGCTGGTCCCATCGCTCGTCCCATCGCTCGCCCCATCGCTCGTCCCGCCGCCAGTCCCACTGCTCGCCCCACCACTCGTCCCACCACTTGCCCCTTCGCTGGTCCCATCGCTCGTCCCATCACTCGTCCCATCGCTCACCCTGCCGCTCGTCCCACCGCTCGCCCCATCGCTCGTCCCACGGCTCACCCCATCGCTCATCCCATCGCTCGCCCCATCGCTCACCCCACCGCTTGTCACACCGCTCGCCCCATCGCTCGCCCCACCTCTGCACGCACCGAGCTCGACTATCCACTCTAACTTCTCTGTCCCGAGGCCTATTCGCTACACTCGGCAAAAACTTTTGTCTTTAAACAACACCACTCGATTGACTCCTGGACTCGTCTCAGGCCTTAGAGAACTTTAAATTGGCGTTGGTCTCCCGAGAAAAAGCACAAAGCGAGGCAGGAGGAGAAAGCAGAGAAAAATACCGATTGTGATTTCTCTTCGTGACCAGCGACGGCCCGGCCCACATTTTAATAATTCCTGCGAAAAAGTGTCCCCGATCAACTTCAATAACCTCATCGATCCCTGTAGAACATACACAGCACCAAAACAACATCGTTCTGACCTGTCTCTCGCCTTATTCAACGCTCAGTCTGTAAATAGTCCTGAAAAGCGAACCGAAATTACCTCTTTTATTCAAGATAATGATATCGACGTGCTTTTTCTGACCGAAACTTGGCTCCGACCCAGTGGTGACAAAGCGAGATGTGCTGATCTCACCCCACCTGGATACACCCTGAAGTCATTTCCTCACTCCTCTAGGGGTGGGGGCGTGGCTGTTATTTACAGAGACAACTTCTCTCCCTTTGTCTCCTTCACCATGACTTTTCGTTCGACCATTCATCCTACGAGCTAGCCCATGTCACCTTCACTCTGTCAGAAAACACTCTTCATTTCTTCTGCCTCTACCGACCTCCACATAACCGGAAAAACAAGCTTACTGACTCTATGTTCGTGACCCAGCTTCCTAATCTGCTCGACCACTGCAATACTCTTCCTGGTTTCGTCTTGATTCTTGGAGATTTCAACATCCACTACGACCAACCACAACTTCCTCTCACTTCAAAGATCATTGACCTCCTTTCTACTTTTAGTCTGTCTCAGTCTGTCTCCCAGCCTACACACGTTAAAGGACACATCCTGGATTGGTTAGTGCACAGATGCGATGACCAGTGTGTGCAGTCCATGTCAGTGACCTGTGCTATCGCCTCGAACCACTTCTGTGTCACCAGCCACCTAAGTATTGCTGTTCCCCGTCTTCAGCCCACCTTCATCACTGCCCGCAACATTCGTGCCATCGACCGTTCCGCCTTTAAAGAGGACCTTCACACCCGTCTCTCTGGCCGTTCCTACATCACTGCAGAAGACCTTGCCTCTTGCCTCCGCACAGCGTTAGACTGTCATGCTCCAGTGACATGGCGCGCCGTTCCCAGACGCAGGAGTACTCCGTGGTTCAGCGCAGTCAGCGACGAAGTCAGGGCTGCCAAAAAGGAACGACGACGTGCCGAGAGACAGTGGCTGAAGACTGGCCTCATAGTCCATAAACAGTTGTATAACATAGCTAAAAGACTCGTCATAAAAATCATTCTGAAAGCAAAAACGTCATATATTTCTGATCGGATTACTAGGAGCTCCTCCTGCAAGCAACTGTTCAGCATTACCAACCGCCTGTTTGCCACCAAAAATAAATCCGTTCTTCCCACTGTATTTCCTCAAAACGAACTACCCCAACGCTTCCTGAATTTCTTTCACAATAAAATTCAGTCAATAAGAAACAATCTTGACAAGCAGTCACTCCTTTCCTTCAATGATGCTGAACACTGCTTTCACGGACGACCTCTTAGTTCGTTTACTCCTGTTACTGAGGAAATTGTCAAATGTACAATCCTCAAGTCAAACACAAAAACATGTGATCTCGACCCCCTTCCCACCGATTTGTTTATTGAGTGTTTGGACACCCTCCTCCCATTTATTACTGCAGTTATCAATGATTCTCTAACTACTGGTTCATTTCCGCTTCTCTTTAAGCAAGCTCTTGTTAAACCACTTCTTAAGAAGCCCACCCTTGACCTTAACGACATGAAAAATTACCGTCCCATCTCCAACCTGTCTTTCCTGTCAAAGATCACAGAAAGAATTGTGCTATCACAGATGAATGACCATCTAGTTTCAAATAATCTTTTCAATTCTCGCCAGTCAGCATATAGACCAGGCCATATCACCGAGACTGCTCTCCTACGAATAACCAATGATCTTCTGACCTCTCTTGACTGTGGTAAGGTTTCCGTTCTTGCGCTTTTTGACTTGTCTGCCGCCTTTGACACGATTGACCATAGTGTCTTAATTCGTCGTCTTGAACTCACATTTGGTATAACTGGTACTCCCCTTTCTTGGCTGATGTCCTATCTTACTGATAGAGTGCAAACAGTTGTTGTCAATGGCCAGAAATTAGCCCCTTCTCCATTTTCCTTTAGCGTTCCCCAGGGCTCAGTCCTGGGACCTATCCTCTTTCTTTAGTACACTCAGCCTCTATTTTATCTTGTTGCCAGACATTCAGTTGATCACCACGCCTTTGCGGATGACAATCAGCTGTACAAAGGAAGCACGATTCAACAAATCGTGCCCACTGTTGAAGTGTTAGAAGGCTGTATTGCCGACGTGAAGGCGTGGATGACCCAAAACAAACTTCAGCTGAACGATGCTAAAACAGTGTCTATGATTGTAAGATCGCACAGATGTCCTCTACAATGTTGACTTCCTACCACTATTCATGTTGGTGAAACCGATGTAAACTTTGTTTCGTCGGCCAAGAACCTTGGTGTGGTTTTCGACTGTAACATGACATTTTCCAAGCAAGTACTTCAAACTTGCAAATCAGCATACTTTCAGCTACGAAAGATCGCATCCATTCACCACTTTCTTACTCCTCAGGCTGCTCTAACTCTGGTCTGTGGCCTTGTCCTCTCAAGGCTAGACTATTGTAATTCTTTGTATGCTGGCTGCCCTCAGTTTCTCTTGGATAAGTTACAAAAGGTTCAAAACTCTGCAGCTCGTCTTGTCTGTAAGGCTAAGAAGTCTGACCATGTTGCTCTGCTCCTTGAATCTTTACACTGGCTGCCTGTCTCTGCTCGTGTGCAATACAAAATTTGCACACTATGTTATAAATCATTGTGTGGAACGGGACCTCACTATCTCTCCGATTTGCTCACTCTCTATGAACCTCGGCGACGGCTTCGTTCAAGCGACGACTCTATGACCCTAGAGCCGCCGCGCACCAGCACCAAGTCGTTTGGTGAGAAATCCTTTTCCTTTGCTGCACCTCTGCTCTGGAATGACTTGCCTTCCTCTGTTCGACATGTTGACTCTCTTCCTGCCTTTAAAACCTCCTGCAAAACCTATCTGTTTCACAAGTCTTTCAAAGTCTAAGTCCTGTTTTCCCTTTGGTTTGAGGTGGGACAGAGATCGAGAGTATGTTTGTGTACATGTGCGGGGGAGGGAGGGGGAGGAGGAGGGGAGAATACACATCTGTGGGTTTTGAATGGGAAGGGAGAGGAATAGGGCAAGAGTGAAGGTGTGTCTGTGTGTGTGTATGTTTGTGTATGTGTGTGCGGTGTGTGTGTGTTCGCATGATAATGTAAAGCGCCACGAGGGTCGTTAACTCTGCTTGATGGGGCCATATAAGACTCCTTTATTATTATTATTATTTATTATTATATCATACCCCATTTATCAATTACCATATTAACAATATCCCCCTCTTTATAAAGTTTGATTGTAAGTGGCGCACTAAATTTAATACGAAAAGGGGTGTGGTCTGGAGAGCCAGGTGTTGTGATTGTAATTTCTACTTGTTTGTCATAACGCGCTGTTTTCTCTTGGAATATATAGTGTAATACATCGCCTAATCTCACCAAGTCGTTGGTATCTGTGGGACTCGGATAATTGATTAATTTATAACTATTTTTCATATTAAGATTTTTAGTTATATCATATTTCTGTCGTTCAACTTGTGCCTTTGTATAATAATTTGATAAATCAACAGTCGTCTCTTGAGATCCCCTAAACATAGAACCGTCTTTTCCAACGTAGGTCATTTTAAATAAAAGTAAAAATAATATCAGAAAACTCTTCATTATTGTTGAGGTGAAATAATACATCTAAAGATAATTGACCACAACATTTATAATTTACTTCTTGGACTTGAAACGTTTGACAAACACTCTCCCCCTTCGGTAGGAAGTTAATTACTTCAATAGGTGGTCCATAGCTATCGAAATAATATTTACCCCTGCCATTATAAATGCAAGTCCAATGAGATCCATTCCCACTATTATCTTCTAAATTCATTATAATATTCTTTGTATTTTTAGGTAACTTTGGTAATTCATCCCTCATACAAATACATACGTTATTGAGGTTTAGCTGTTTGCAATATTTACCGAGTTCTATATTTGACGTTGTTTCCTTTCCAAAATGTTTAAACCACTCCTCCATTTTATTTTCGAAAAATTTTTTTCTTTTTATTTAGGAGAAAGATATAACCCATTACCTCTTTTAGTTAGTTTAACACCCGCCTATGCGATAAAAGAAAGCATATCTCCAACTAACGATCTCGCTCTATCAGGCAAACTTTCAAGCCTTTCAGCAAAATCTACAATTACACCGCTTCCACTAACTTCTTTCTCCAACGCCTTGTTGTGTCTTTCCAATTCTTTTTGGGCTGCTAGTTGAGATTTCCTTTCGTTAGCGGCTTTTACCGCTGTTGAAATACCACCCGTCGCCGCCCCCGCTGCACCTACAGCACCGGCAATTAAGGGGATTAGGACTAGAAGCGGAAGAAATCCTCCTGTTATTTCCTTTAGTGAATATTTCTTCAACATAGGTTTTGACATTTTTAAACTAAGTGAACTGGCACTATTTAGTTTTCCCTCCTGTACTTTTGTGAGCAAAACACTAATTCTCATATCACCCTTTCTTTGAATTGTACGAACATTAATCTTACAAGGTTTATGATTTTGGATACAAGATGATAGTTTATCACGATTGATTTGATTAATATATACGTCAGTTGTTACTTTACTCATTTTATTTATGAAAAGTGTTTTTTCCTAGTTATTACTTATGTGATATTGGTCATAACACCATTATCCGTATTGATCTGTAGTTCTGTTTCTTCCAAGAGTAAACAATATGCATCAACTTCTTCATTCTCTTCTCTTTCGATGTATAGGGAAGCATCCACTCTATTAGACCTTGTAGTTTCCTTTTGCGCACTTAGGTCAATCGCGTAGATTGTATATATGTCTTTAAACGACGCCATATCCAAAATGGGCTCTTGATTACCGTTGCTTTCACACTCCTTTTGGTAAGACTTATAAGCTTCAGCATAATCATTGTTTTTCCAATTAATTTCCAATCTATCTCGAGGATAAAATGTTGTACAGTGAGAGTACAGTTATGGTTGTAGGTGATGTGGGTTTTGATTTCTTTTTCCATTTTTGTGGACTATCACAAAATAGTTGTATTACATCCTCAATGTTGAGCTCATTTAGTTCGTGTTGAAGCTTAAATAAACCGATTATATCTTCTTTTTTAAGTCCCACATTAAAACCTTGTGATAGTAGTTGGTACTCTGGCTGAAAACTTGACTTTGTGAAAATTATTAAATTTTCATAATCGAAAAATTTTGGGGTAAGGAGCATCTTTAAAAGCAAACAGGTTTTTCCACATCCACTTGACCCGACTATTAGGCATCTTAACGAATTTGGGAGATTTTTATGATTATTAAATTTTATCTTACTTTCCCACACGGGTAAAAAAAATCATCCATTTTATATAGGCTGAAAATATATAGCGGGTAATCATTCATCCTGCGTGTTGTTATCCCTATTTGTATTATAATTATGTAAGCAGATTAGAAGTGACTCAACCAACCGTCTAATTGTGTTAAATATATGTTGAAATATTTTGAAAATGGGTCCGGCCATTTTATATACCCTGACAAAAAAAATTGGGGAAAATCGTGAAATCTGACAAATCAGAAATTTTGAAAATCCATTTTTTTATTTTTTGAAAATTGTGAAATCTGAAAATTTGGAACATTGGGAAAATCGAGAAAATGTGAAAATTGGAAAATAATTAATTAATTGGTCACTTCCGGTTTGTGGTGAGTCGCTTCCTGTTTTTGGGGTTGAGGCAGTTTCGGTTTGGGGGTAAGGAGGATGTGGGGAATGTGGTCTGGGTCTGGCCTGGTCTGGAACCTACCGTATACATCTACTAACATGTCTTTCAATCCTGACAAATCTCACACTCTCACTATGTCTCTCCGAAAAGACCGACTGGACAACCCTCCCATCTACTTTCTGAACAATCCTCTCCAAGAAGTTCTGTCGCTCAAGCTTTTGGGTCTCACTATCTGCCAGGATCTTTCATGGGAAAACCACATTTCCAAGCTGGCCTCCAAAGTCAGTCGCCGACTGGGCATCCTCCATCGTGCGAAGTCCTTCCTTGGCACACCTGAGCTCCTCACCACATACAAGGCTTTCATCCGCAGCTCAATCGAATACTGCTCTCCCCTCTGGGATGGTGCTCCTGCCTCACACCTAGCTCGTCTTCACGCTGTTGAACCAAAGCTTTCAGAATCATTGGAATCTCCCGCGATGAAGCTGATTCTGAGGGTCTTTCACTCACTCACCGCAGGCTCAGCTCTGTTGCTCCCCCAGCTCTCTCTGGGCTCTGTCCCCCAAATATTTCTGCAGGTGGCACAAGATCTGCCAGCAACCCTCTTATCATGCCAGCAAACTGTCAAAATCAAGACTCTCTGCTCACCTTCACTCTTTCATTCCCCTTTTTCCCCGCCTCTGGAACAAACTCCCTCACTCTCTTCAATCCCACTCCTCCCTCCAGGTCTTTAAAACAGCTGTTCACCACCATCTCTTATCTTCCCTCATTCAACCTTGATCTTTTCTACCCCCGTTAATTCACCCCAGATCCACTTTTTTGAAATACCGACTTCTTTGCTGGAAGTCCTAGCAGTGTCCATGTGTTTTTTTTTTTTTTTTACCTCCCCCACCCCTTCCCACGCCTCCTCCCCCCAAGCCCTCTCCCTCCACAGATCTCCCGGTGTCCCTGCTCTCAAATGTTGTACTTGCATGCTTCCCTCTCTCTCCCCATCTTGTCTCCCACTCCCTTTATCTTATGAAGTACTAGCTGAGGTACCCGGCTTCGCCCGGGTTGAATAAGAATAATACAAATATATGATGAAAAGAACATGTATATTTTAGAGCAATATCACAGTACATTTCCTACATGACGTTTTGTCAATTTTCAATTTCTCAAACCTCTTGGTATACAACATTTCTGGTTTTCTTACTTGGTGCCAAGACATAAAGATTGCTTGGTTTTCCAACCCTCGAGCAGCCCACGTACAGCTGGCCATGGGAAGTACCCGGCATTGCCGGGCGGGGAAGGGAGGGGAGGAGGAAGGGGAGGGGAGAAGAGGGGGGGAGGGGAGAAGAGGAGGGAGGGGGAGGGAGGGGGAGGAGGAGAGGGGAGAAGAGGAGGGAGGGGGAGGAGGAGAGGGGAGGGGGGAGGGGGGGGAGGTGAGGGGGAGGGGGAGGGGAGGGGGAGGGGGGAGGTCAGGGGAGGGGGAGGGGAGGGGAGGGGGAGGTGAGGGGGGAGGGGAGGAGAGGGTGGGGAGGGGAGAAGAGGGGGGGAGGGGAGAAGAGGAGGGAGGGGGAGGAGGAGAGGGGAGAAGAGGAGGGAGGGGGAGGAGGAGAGGGGAGAAGAGGAGGGAGGGGGAGGAGGAGAGGGGAGAGGGGGGGAGGTGAGGGGGAGGGGGGAGGTGAGGGGGGGAGGTGAGGGGGGAGGGGGGAGGGGAGGGGGAGGGGGAGGGGAGGGGGAGGGGGGAGGTCAGGGGAGGGGGAGGGGAGGGGAGGGGGGAGGTGAGGGGGAGGGGGGAGGGGGGAGGGGGATGGGAGGGGAGGGGGGAGGTGAGGGGGAGGGAGGGGGGAGGGGAGGTGAGGGGGGAGGGGAGGGGGGAGGGGAGGTGAGGGGGGAGTGGAGGTGAGGGGGGGAGTGGAGGGGGAGGTGAGGAGGGAGTGGAGGGAGGGGGAGTGGAGGGGGAGGGGGAGGGGGGATTGGAGGGGAGGGGGAGGGGGGAACAGCTAGCTTGGCAAGCGATAGCAGGCTTTTTACTTTTAGTTTTACCTCAATGTGGGCTATATATATAGTCCGTGCTTGGAGCCTTCAAGTTAAACATAGTTTTTTTCTGAAAAATAATGCAGATGTATAACAATCCACCAATACAAGTTCAGAAATGAATGCAGATCCTTTACTTTGCGATACAAACGCAATTCCCGCCATTTCCACTCACGATCGAGGCCTCCACAGTGACCGCACCTCTTCTTCCTCCTACAACTTCGTCTCAGTTCTTTCACTCAAAATGCACGAACGAAATTCTGCCACATGAAATTATGTAGAGGCCTCGTCGGGGGGATATATGGTAGATAAGGAAGGCGTTGTAACAGAAGAATCAAAATAAAAGTGGAAGACCATAAGGAAATGGGAGCTATTCTGGACCCACAGCCAAACCCGACAAACCATTGCAATACACCCCGAACGTCTAGCGCCGCCACAAACTACACCATGGAATTGCAGCTGCCGCGGTTTTTTAAACCATTGATATTAAAATAAAACGTAGCCTGAAACCACCGGGATTTTATGCTGATTCCGAATCTGTGTCTAAAACTTTTCTCCGATGTGTAGTTCTTGAGTTATAAGCGGACACACACACCACACACACACACACACACACACACACACACACACACACACACACACACACACACACACACACACACACACACACACACACACACACACACACACACACACACACACACACACACACACTCCTTTATATATAGAGATGTCTGCTTTTTTTTGTGATTAATGTTAGCTTACACGAGCCTCGATCTTGTATACAAAAAAACAAAGAAGGAATTTGCACATTTTTTGTGGAGATTTTACGTTAAAATCGCGTTTTAAAGTGGAATTTGTGACACATAAAAGTTATTCCAAACGACCTTCTATCTTGATTTTATGACCTACAGCATAAGGGAAAATGGTGAGGGGTCCAGGGGGCAAATTCCCCCCTTTCCCTCCCCTGCGGACACCCATGATTGTCGGTATAGGGTAAAATGTTACATTGTGCCTTGCTTGATCACACTCCCCATTCGCACATAAGCGTTCCTGCATGATGTCGCTATTTTACTTTTTCATCTAATCTTAGTGTAACGTCCAAACATAATAATAAGACAATACATCTAAACCTTACATGTCCATACATTGCCTTGATCTTAGGTAGCGTTCCTTGCGTAGTTGCTTCCTAAAATGGCACCCATCAGATACTTCCCATTCATGGCCGAGTGGATTATCTTGCTCTGCCGTAGTATCTTTGCTTCCTGTATGAGAGAGCAGTCTTCCGTTGTGTCATATCCGTTACGAGTTATTCACCTCCTGTTTCCAAATGTCGAGCAAAACAATGTACAATGCATTTCAATGCATCAATGCAAACAATGTACAATGCATTTCAATGCATCAATGCAAACAATGTACAATGCATTTCAATGCATCAATGCAAACAATGTACAATGCATTCGCATTTTTCTCTTGTAGAATTATTTCAAGAGTTCATGGAGCATGTTTGACTTCATTACGGTGCTCGGAAGTATCACGGACATCATTGTGATGGAGCTTAAGGTACAGCGGTACAAACTGATAGATGTATAGCTTCCAATTTCCTGATGAACCACAGTGCACCAACCTGACATGACTGAAAAGAACAACTCTGGTCTTATGGGGTTTCTACCTGGCATTTTCCCTTCACCCAATTCCTATTTACCCATACACTCCTGAAAGAACGCATCCACTTCCTCCCTGCCACTTTCCTCCATGTTTCTTCCATTACAGAGAAGTTTCATCAACCTCAGTTTTCTTCGGCTCTTCAGAGCGGCACGGCTCATCAAGCTTCTGCGCCAAGGGTACACCATCCGTATCCTCTTGTGGACATTTGTGCAGTCATTCAAGGTAAGACGTGCAGGTGAATGGGACAACGGCTTGCAGAAGTCTTTCAGATCATCAGTAATTGGGGTGAATTTATTTGAAGTGAGATGAAGAAATGTTGGAGACTTTACAAAAGGTGAACAAAAGTTGATGCCTTACCTATGGCAATCATTTTGAACTTTCTGGGTGCCAACAACGGCACCCTGTTTTGCTTAGATGAAAACATGATAATTTCTGTTTCATGCAACGTCAGTCAGGTCAGTCTTTTGGGATTGCCACTGGTAACGTGTAACCCAGTGATACCTGCCGCACGGTCGGATTATAATCGGCGACTAAGCAGACACCCCTCACTGGCTTTGCTAGTGGGGAGGATGACTATGACACCTGCCAGGACCAAAAAACAACACCTGGCAAAGGGCGGCTGAGCTCCCGTAAGGAGCCAACGGCCATCCAGTAAGGAGATGGTGTCTCCTAAAAAACACCCGTCCGGTTTGGATCGGTTCAAGTCATACAGAGACTTTTAAAATGGTAGGTGCTGCTTCCTTGCTTGCACGGACAATCCCCTTCGGTTGGCATCCATGTGGAGGAGGAAATTCCTCTTGAGGAAATGCCCCACTGAGTACGGTGAGAAAAGCGGCGCTATTGTTATGACGTCGCGGATGTGATTTGTCGCTGATGAGTATCCCAGGAAGTGACGTCAGCACATTAACAAGATCAGTGGCTGTAGTAAGTGTTTGTCTCGTCAGTATGTCCGTGTGTGTCCGTGTGTGTTTGTGTGTGCCTGTATGTGTGTCCGTGTGTGTCCTCATGTAATGACATTGCCAGTTTTATCCTTTTTCTTTTGTCTACGGAGAGGTGAACTCTTGGAGATAATTTTTGTAAGGCTGACTTGGCTGCACCTGAGCAGGTTTGAGATTGGAGGCAGCTGAAATTTGATTGCTATCTAGGTTCCTTTTGATGATTGCATCTTTGCCTTTTTGGGTTCCTCCTGATGCTTCAATATTATATATTTTGTGTTTTGTTTGAATGTGGATTGTCTTTCCCCAAAACATAAAGATTATGTTGCCAATTTGCTATGATTTAATCTATTAAATTACACGGAAGCACATCGTCCGTTCCACATTGAGGTAGAGAATATAGGCAATATTTAAACTCGATCTCAACTAAACCTTTCAGGCCATTTGTGCCTCATATTTTAACTCCAGCTGCTCTAACTTTGATTTTTGCCTCACCGTCAATGTAATGAAGTATTCTGTTTCTGGGACTGGGCCTTACCGGACGCGCCCCGATTGCGCTTCCCACATTGCCTCGGTGCTTTAGGTTGTGCACCAGGGCCTTACCGGACATGCCCTGATTGCGGTTCCCAGATCGCATAGGTGCTCTAGGTTGTGCACCAGGGCCTCACAGGATGCACCACGATTGCGGTTCACTGATCGCTTAGCTACTCTAGGTTGTGCACCAGGGCCTTACAGGATGCGCCACGGTTGCGGTTCACAGATCGCTTAGCTACTCTAGGTTGTGCACCAGGGCCTTACATGATGCGCCACGATTGCGGTTCACAGATTGCCGAGATGCTCCAGGTTGTGCACCAGGGCCTTAACGGACGCGCCATGATTGCGGTTCACAGATTGCCTAGATCAGTGTTTCCCAACTTTTTTCGCTATGTGGCCCAACTGGCTTTTGACCTGACATGCCATGGCCCAGTGGGGATCATAGCAATTTTTTGAAACCAAATAAATGTCAATAAGAACCACAACTTAATTCAATTTAGACTTTTAGAGTATTTAATGGAACAATATTTCTTATTTGAACAATTTCTTTGTGAAATGAATTAATGCGAGTGAAGTAAAGCAAATTTATTTGTGACAAAGGGTCGTGCGAGAAATTTTTAGAGCAGAACATCAAGAAAATCAATTGAAAAGGCAAATGAACACTTCAGACTTCAAGGCTTTTCCATAAAAAACAAATATTTATTTTAAATTAAGAAATGAAACTCTATTAACACATTGCAATAATAACCAGGAAAATAAAAAATATTTGAAAACTCATCTCCAGGGTGCTTTGCTTGTGGGCTGCAACACAAAACATTGCAGTATCTACCAATTGAAAAAAAAACTCAAACCAGTTTAACCTGAAGCTACTTTAATGAGAGATGTTCTCCTGAATATTCTGCACCAGTTTCCAAATCCTAGGTTCTGTTGTAGAAAGCGCACATCTAAGATCTGCCTCACATTCAAGGCGGTTCCGAGCCTTTGTCTTCAGCTGCACCAACGTTGAGAAGCCTGATTCACAAAGATAAGTTGTTGCAAAGGGCAGGAGTTTCCGAAGGCATTCCTTTGCAATGTTGGGGTAGCTTCCCATCATTTTTGGCTAAAACTCAGAGATAGAGGAAGCTTGAAAGACATCTCTGCATCCAGAATCATTTTGAAATTAAATCAGTTCATCTTGCAGGTCATCCTGGACGTCACTGACTTTAACAAGAAAAGGATTCCTCATGACCGCCAGTCCTTCTCTCCCAATTTCTGGAAAGTACTGCAGAAATTATTATCGGAGACAGCTGAGGTGTATCACAACATCCTTTGCAACGCCAGGATGCAACGGCTCATTAATAGTGACTTCTGAAAGAGATTCGAACATGGTAAAGTTGTCCTCAGCCTTTCGTTTCCAGTTTTCAAGCTTCTGTATAAATACACTAAGAGTGTCAATGAACTGAATGATAGTTGTTCCCTTTCCTTGCAGCTTTAGATTCAGTCTGGTCAGTTGATCAAAAATATCCACAAGGTATGCGAGGCGAAAGACCCACAGCTTTTCATGGAAGGAAGCCTCAAGTTTTGCTATTCTTGCATTTGTAGGAAACTCTGCATCTCTTCTCGGAGTTCAAACACTCGTACCACAACATTTCCTTTTGATAGCCAATGCACCTTGGTGTAGTAAATCAGGTTCTTATTCTCTGAATCCATTTCTGTGCACAATTGCTTGAACAGTCGGGAATTCAAAGCACTGCTTTTCACGTAGTTCACAATTTTGACGACTTGTTCAAGAACATCCTGAAGATGAGATGGAAGGGTTTTTGAAGCAAGAGCTTGCCGATGAATCAGACAATGAACAGAAATGATGCCTGGAGATAGATTTAGAACAAGCGCTTGGAAGCCACTTTTTGCTCCGAGCATAGCTGGGGCGCCATCAGTGCACACTCCACAGAGATTGTGCCAGTTCAGTTCATCGTGGTCAAAGAACTCTGTTACTTTTTTCATCACATCCACAGCTCTGGTATTTCTTTCGAGAGAACGGCAGAATAAGAATTCTTCCTTGATGGAATCACCCTTCACATACCGAACGAAGGCATGAAGCTGGGAACAGGATGAAACATCTGTGGATTCATCCAACTGAATTGAGCGCAATCCAAATGCAGCGTCTTTGATTTCAGCAATCACCTGTTCCTTTATGTCACTAGACAAGTCAGCAATCCTCCTTTGAACCGTATTATTTGACAGGGAGATTTTGTTGAACTTTTTTTCAGCTTCTTCTCCAAGCAGAATGCTAGCCATCTTCAGAGCACATGGCTTGATCAGAGTCTCTTCGACTGTGTGAGATTTCTTCTGTTGCGCAATGAGGAGCCTGACGGCATAAGAAGCCTCCGTAAGACGCTTGTTTTGCTGAAAGAATGTTCCACTTTGATCCAAGCACTGTGCTTCACGTTCTTTTCCATTCGCTTGAAGAAGTCCACATCCTTATGTTGATGATGTGGATGAATCTTCTCCAAATGGAGCTTCAACTTCGATGGCCGCAAAGATTTATTTCCGAGAACTTTCTGGCACAGGACGCATTGTCCCTTTAATTCTTCATGATCATGTAATGATGTGAATCCAAACTTTATGTATTGCTCATCATATCCTCGTTTTGTCATTTCAGAAGGGTTTCTGGGGAGAAGGGGGAGTGAGGGAGGGGGGGGGGGGAAGGAAAAAGATAAAAAAAACAAGTCTAAAAAAATATGCAGGGAATAGTGGGTGGCCACCACTGGCCACCACCAACACACACAGAATTGAACTCTTGTTTTAGGTCTTGTGCGTGAAAAGATTATATTATTTGGGCAAGTATTGGGCAGTCTTTGTGACCCACCTGGAAAACGTGCTGTGGCCCACCAGTGGGCCATGGCCCACTGATTGGGAACCCATGGCTTAGATGCTCTAGGTTGTGTGCCAGGGCCTTACCGGACGCACCATGATTGCGGTTCACAGATCGCTTAGATGCTCTTGGTTGTGTGCCAGGGCCTTAATGGACACGCCATGATTGCGGTTCACAGATCACTTAGATGCTCTAGGTTGTGCGCCAGGGCCTTACAGGACGCGCCATGATTGCGGTTCACAGATCACTGAGATGCTCTAGGTTGTGCGCCAGGGCCTTACAGGACACGCCATGATTGCGGTTCACAGATCGCTTAGATGCTCTAGGTTGTGCGCCAGGGCCTTACAGGACACGCCATGATTGCGGTTCACAGATCGCTTAGATGCTCTAGGTTGTGCGTCAGGGCCTTACAGGGCGCGCCATGATTGCGGTTCACAGATCGCTTAGATGCTCCAGGTTGTGCGCCAGGGCCTTACAGGACACGCCATGATTGCGGTTCACAGATCGCTTATATGCTCTGGGTTGTGCGCCTGGGCCTTAACGGACACACCATGATTGCGGTTCACAGATTGCTTAGATGCTCTAGGTTGTGCGCCAGGGTCTTACAGGGCGCGCCATGATTGCGGTTCACAGATCGCTTAGATGCTCCAGGTTGTGCGCCAGGGCCTTACAGGACACGCCGTGATTGTGGTTCACAGATCGCTTAGATGCTCCAGGTTGTGCGCCAGGGCCTTACAGGACGCGCCATGATTGCTGTTCACAGATCACTTAGATGCTCTTGGTTGTGCGCCAGGGCCTTACAGGACACGCCATGATTGCGGTTCCCAGTTCGCCTAGGTACTCTTTGGCCTCGTTCCCCACGGTGGCCTTAACGTTATGGTTTGTCTAAGGACTCTAAAGCAGGTGTTGCTTACATGAGCTTGGATGATCTTTTTTCTTAGACTACGCAGTTGGGTTTTTCTTTCTTATTTAGAAAATGAGATTTTTGATAGCAACTGCTGCAACCCAACCCTTCATGTATTTAGTACAATAAGAAAAGCAGGACAGTTGCAGAAAAGAGGAGATCAATGTATTGTAGTCTGGGATTCTCAACCACGGGGCCAGACTCTCAGATTACTTTACAGATTTTGAAATTAGCAAATAAAACAGACTTACTTTACAGCTTTTGAAATTAGCCAATGAAACGGGCTTATTTTACAGATTTTGAAATTAGCCAATGAAACGGGCTTACTCTACAGATTTTGAAATTAGCCAATGAAATGGGCTTACTTTACGGGTTTTGAAATTAGCAAATGAAACAGGCTTACTTTACAGCTTTTGAATGAGCCAGCGAAACAGGCTTACTTTAAAGCTTTTGAAATTAGCAAATGAAACAGGCTTATTTTACAGCTTTTGAAATTAGCCAGTGAAACAGGCTTACTTTACAGCTTTTGAAATTAGCAAATGAAACAGGCTTACTTTACAGCTTTTGAAATTGGCCAACGAAACGGGCTTACTTTACGGCTTTTGAAATTAGCCAATGAAATGGGCTTACTTTACAGCTTTTGAAATTAGCCGGTGAAACAGGATTACTTTACAGCTTTTGAAATTAGCAAATGAAACGGGCTTACTTTACAGCTTTTGAAATTGGCCAACGAAACGGGCTTACTTTACAGCTTTTGAAATTAGCCAATGAAATGGGCTTACTTTACAGCTTTTGAAATGAGCCAATAAAACGAGCTTACTTTTACAGCTTTTGAAATTAGCCAACGAAACGGGCTTACTTTACAGCTTTTGAAATTAGCCAATGAAAGGGGCTTACTTTCCAGCTTTTGAAATTAGCAAATGAAACAGGCTTACTTTCCAGCTTTTGAAATTAGCAAATGAAACGGGCTTACTTTACAGCTTTTGAAATTAGCAAATGAAACGGGCTTACTTTCCAGCTTTTGAAATTAGCCAACGAAACGGGCTTACTTTACAGCTTTTGAAATTAGCAAATGAAACGGGCTTACTTTCCAGCTTTTGAAATTAGCAAATGAAACGGGCTTACTTTCCAGCTTTTGAAATTAGCAAATGAAACGGGCTTACTTTCCAGCTTTTGAAATTAGCCAACGAAACGGGCTTACTTTACAGCTTTTGAATTTGCCAATGAAACGGGCTTACTTTACAGCTTTTGAAATAAGCAAATGACACGGGCTTACTTTACAGCTTTTGAAATTAGCAAATGAAACGGGCTTACTTTCCAGCTTTTGAAATTAGCCAACGAAATGGGCTTACCTTACAGCTTTTGAAATTAGCCAACGAAACGGGCTTACTTTACATCTTTTGAAATTAGCCAATGAAACGGGCTTACTTTACAGCTTTTGAAATTAGCAAATGAAACGGACTTACTTTACAGCTTTTGAAATTAGCAAATGACACGGGCTTACTTTACAGGTTTTGAAATTAGCAAATGAAACAGGCTTACTTTACAGCTTTTGAAATGAGCCAACGAAACGGGCTTACTTTACAGCTTTTGAAATTAGCCAACAAAATGGGCTTACTTTACAGCTTTTGAAATTAGCAAATGAAACAGGCTTACTTTACAGCTTTTGAAATTTGCAAATGAAACGGGCTTACTTTCCAGCTTTTGAAATTAGCCAACGAAACGGGCTTACTTTCCAGCTTTTTTAATTAGCCAATGAAACGGGCTTACGTTACAGCTTTTGAAATTAGCAAATGAAACGGGCTTACTTTACAGCTTTTGAAATTTGCAAATGAAACGGGCTTACTTTACAGCTTTTGAAATTAGCCAATGAAATGGGCTTACTTTACAGCTTTTGAAATGAGCCAATAAAACGTGCTTACTTTCCAGCTTTTGAAATTAGCCAACGAAATGGGCTTACTTTCCAGCTTTTTTAATTAGCCAATGAAACGGGCTTACTTTACAGCTTTTGAAATTAGCAAATGAAACGGGCTTACATTACAGCTTTTGAAATTAGCCAATGTAATGGGCTTACTTTCCAGCTTTTGAAATTAGCCAATGAAACGGGCTTACTTTACAGCTTTTGAAATTAGCCAATGAAATGGGCTTACTTTACAGGTTTTGAAATTAGCAAATGAAACGGGCTTACTTTCCAGCTTTTGAAATTAGCAAATGAAACGGGCTTACTTTCCAGCTTTTGAAATTAGCCAATGAAACGGGCTTACTTTACAGCTTTTGAAATTAGCCAATGAAACGGGCTTACTTTACAGCTTTTGAAATTAGCCAACGAAACGGACTTACTTTACAGCTTTTGAAATGAGCCAATAAAACGAGCTTACTTTACAGCTTTTGAAATTAGCCAATGAAACGGGCTTACTTTACAGCTTTTGAAATTAGCAAATGAAACGGGCTTACTTTACAGCTTTTGAAATGAGCCAATGAAATGGGCTTACTTTCCAGCTTTTGAAATTAACCAATGAAACGGGCTTACTTTACAGCTTTTGAAATTAGCCAATGAAATGGGCTTACTTTACAGCTTTTGAAATGAGCCAATGAAATGGGCTTACTTTCCAGCTTTTGAAATTAACCAATGAAACGGGCTTACTTTACAGCTTTTGAAATTAGCAAATGAAACGGGCTTACTTTCCAGCTTTTGAAATGAGCCAATAAAACGGGCTTACTTTACAGCTTTTGAAATTAGCCAATGAAATGGGCTTACTTTACAGCTTTTGAAATTAGCCAATGAAATGGGCTTACTTTCCAGCTTTTGAAATTAGCAAATTAAACGGGCTTACTTTCCAGCTTTTGAAATGAGCCAATGAAATGGGCTTACTTTCCAGCTTTTGAAATTAACCAATGAAACGGGCTTACTTTACAGCTTTTGAAATTAGCCAATGAAATGGGCTTACTTTACAGCTTTTGAAATTAGCAAATGAAACGGGTTTACTTTCCAACTTTTGAAATGAGCCAATAAAACGGGCTTACTTTACAGCTTTTGAAATTAGCCAATGAAATGGGCTAACTTTACAGCTTTTGAAATTAGCCAATGAAATGGGCTTACTTTACAGCTTTTGAAATTAGCAAATGAAACGGGCTTACTTTCCAGCTTTTGAAATTAGCCAATGAAACGGGCTTACTTTACAGCTTTTGAAATTAGCCAATGAAATGGGCTTACTTTACAGCTTTTGAAATTAGCCAATGAAATGGGCTTACTTTCCAGCTTTTGAAATTAGCAAATTAAACGGGCTTACTTTCCAGCTTTTGAAATGAGCCAATAACACGAGCTTACTTTACAGCTTTTGAAATTAGCCAATTAAACGGGCTTACTTTCCAGCTTTTGAAATTAGCCAATAAAACGAGCTTACTTTACAGCTTTTGAAATCAGCAAATGAAATGGGCTTACTTTCCAGCTTTTGAAATTAGCCAACGAAATGGGCTTACTTTACAGCTTTTGAAATTCGCCAACGAAAGGGCTTACTTTACAGCTTTTGAAATTAGCAAATGAAACGGGCTTACTTTCCAGCTTTTGAAATTAGCCAACGAAATGGGCTTACTTTACAGCTTTTGAAATTAGCCAACGAAACGGGCTTACTTTACAGCTTTTGAAATTAGCAAATGAAACGGGCTTACTTTTACAGCTTTTGAAATTAGCAAATGAACCGGGCTTAATTTCCAGCTTTTGAAATTAGCCAATGAAATGGGCTTACTTTCCAGCTTTTGAAATGAGCCAATAAAATGAGCTTACTTTACAGCTTTTTAAATTAGCCAATGAAACGGGCTTACTTTACAGCTTTTGAAATTAGCAAATAAACCGGGCTTACTTTACATCTTTTGAAATTAGCAAATGACACGGGCTTACTTTACAGCTTTTGAAATTAGCAAATGAAACGGGCTTACTTTACAGCTTTTGAAATGAGCCAACGAAACGGGCTTACTTTACAGCTTTTGAAATTAGCCAACAAAATGGGCTTACTTTACAGCTTTTGAAATTAGCAAATGAAACAGGCTTACTTTACAGCTTTTGAAATTTCCAAATGAAACGGGCTTACTTTCCAGCTTTTGAAATTAGCCAACGAAACGGGCTTACTTTCCAGCTTTTTTAATTAGCCAATGAAACGGGCTTACTTTACAGCTTTTGAAATTAGCAAATGAAACGGGCTTACTTTACAGCTTTTGAAATTTGCAAATGAAACGGGCTTACTTTACAGCTTTTGAAATTAGCCAATGAAATGGGCTTAATTTACAGCTTTTGAAATGAGCCAATAAAACGTGCTTACTTTCCAGCTTTTGAAATTAGCCAAAGAAAGGGGCTTACTTTACAGCTTTTGAAATTAGCAAATAAACCGGGCTTACTTTACAGCTTTTGAAATTAGACAACGAAATGGGCTTACTTTACAGCTTTTGAAATTAGCCAACAAAACGGGCTTACTTTACAGCTTTTGAAATTAGCCAACGAAACGGGCTTACTTTACAGCTTTTGAAATTAGCCAACGAAACGGGCTTACTTTACAGCTTTTGAAATTAGCAAATGAAACGGGCTTACTTTACAGCTTTTGAAATTAGCAAATGAACCGGGCTTAATTTCCAGCTTTTGAAATTAGCCAATGAAATGGGCTTACTTTACAGCTTTTGAAATTAGCAAATGAAACAGGCTTACTTTACAGCTTTTGAAATTAGCAAATGAACCGGGCTTACTTTCCAGCTTTTGAAATTAGCCAACGAAACGGGCTTACTTGACAGCTTTTGAAATTAGCAAATGAAACACGCTTACTTTAAAGCTTTTGAAATTAGCCAACGAAACGGGCTTACTTTTCAGCTTTTGAAATTAGCCATTGAAAGGGGCTTACTTTACAGCTTTTGAAATTAGCAAATGACACCACGGGCTTACTTTACAGCTTTTGAAATTAGCAAATGAAACGGGCTTACTTTACAGCTTTTGAAATGAGCCAACGAAACGGGCTTACTTTACAGCTTTTGAAATTAGCCAATGAAACGGGCTTACTTTCCAGCTTTTGAAATTAGCCAACGAAACGGGCTTACTTTCCAGCTTTTTTAATTAGCCAATTAAACGGGCTTACTTTACAGCTTTTGAAATTTGCAAATGAAACGGGCTTACTTTACAGCTTTTGAAATTAGCCAACGAAACGGACTTACTTTACAGCTTTTGAAATGAGCCAATAAAACGAGCTTACTTTACAGCTTTTGAAATTAGCCAATGAAACGGGCTTACTTTACAGCTTTTGAAATTAGCAAATGAAACGGGCTTACTTTACAGCTTTTGAAATGAGCCAATGAAATGGGCTTACTTTCCAGCTTTTGAAATTAACCAATGAAACGGGCTTACTTTACAGCTTTTGAAATTAGCCAATGAAATGGGCTTACTTTACAGCTTTTGAAATTAGCCAATGAAATGGGCTTACTTTCCAGCTTTTGAAATTAGCAAATTAAACGGGCTTACTTTCCAGCTTTTGAAATGAGCCAATTAAATGGGCTTACTTTCCAGCTTTTGAAATTAACCAATGAAACGGGCTTACTTTACAGCTTTTTAAATTAGCCAATGAAATGGGCTTACTTTACAGCTTTTGAAATTAGCAAATGAAACGGGTTTACTTTCCAGCTTTTGAAATGAGCCAATAAAACGGGCTTACTTTACAGCTTTTGAAATTAGCCAATGAAATGGGCTTACTTTACAGCTTTTGAAATTAGCCAATGAAATGGGCTTACTTTACAGCTTTTGAAATTAGCAAATGAAACGGGCTTACTTTCCAGCTTTTGAAATTAGCCAATGAAACGGGCTTACTTTACAGCTTTTGAAATTAGCCAATGAAACGGGTTTACTTTACAGCTTTTGAAATTTGCAAATGAAACAGGCTTACTTTACAGCTTTTGAAATTTGCAAATGAAACGGGCTTACTTTCCAGCTTTTGAAATTAGCCAACGAAACGGGCTTACTTTCCAGCTTTTTTAATTAGCCAATGAAACGGGCTTACTTTACAGCTTTTGAAATTTGCAAATGAAACGGGCTTACTTTCCAGCTTTTGAAATTAGCCAACGAAACGGACTTACTTTACAGCTTTTGAAATGAGCCAATAAAACGAGCTTACTTTACAGCTTTTGAAATTAGCCAATGAAACGGGCTTACTTTACAGCTTTTGAAATTAGCAAATGAAACGGGCTTACTTTACAGCTTTTGAAATGAGCCAATGAAATGGGCTTACTTTCCAGCTTTTGAAATTAACCAATGAAACGGGCTTACTTTACAGCTTTTGAAATTAGCCAATGAAATGGGCTTACTTTACAGCTTTTGAAATTAGCCAATGAAATGGGCTTACTTTCCAGCTTTTGAAATTAGCAAATTAAACGGGCTTACTTTCCAGCTTTTGAAATGAGCCAATTAAATGGGCTCACTTTCCAGCTTTTGAAATTAACCAATGAAACGGGCTTACTTTACAGCTTTTGAAATTAGCCAATGAAATGGGCTTACTTTACAGCTTTTGAAATTAGCAAATGAAACGGGTTTACTTTCCAGCTTTTGAAATGAGCCAATAAAACGGGCTTACTTTACAGCTTTTGAAATTAGCCAATGAAATGGGCTTACTTTCCAGCTTTTGAAATTAGCCAATGAAATGGGCTTACTTTACAGCTTTTGAAATTAGCAAATGAAACGGGCTTACTTTCCAGCTTTTGAAATTAGCCAATGAAACGGGCTTACTTTACAGCTTTTGAAATTAGCCAACGAAACGGGCTTACTTTACAGCTTTTGAAATTAGCCAACGAAACGGGCTTACTTTCCAGCTTTTGAAATAAGCAAATGAAACGGGCTTACTTTCCAGCTTTTGAAATTAGCCAATGAAACGGGCTTACTTTACAGCTTTTGAAATTAGCCAACGAAACAGGCTTACTTTACAGCTTTTGAAATTAGCAAATGAAACGGGCTTACTTTCCAGCTTTTGAAATGAGCAAATGAAACGGGCTTACTTTCCAGCTTTTGAAATGAGCAAATGAAACGGGCTTACTTTCCAGCTTTTGAAATTAGCCAATGTAATGGGCTTACTTTCCAGCTTTTGAAATGAGCCAATAAAACGAGCTTACTTTACAGCTTTTGAAATTAGCCAATGAAACGGGTTTACTTTACAGCTTTTGAAATTAGCAAATGAAACGGGCTTACTTTCCAGCTTTTTAAATTAGCCAATGAAACGGGCTTACTTTACAGCTTTTGAAATTAGCCAATGAAACGGGCTTACTTTACAGCTTTTGAAATTAGCCAATGAAACGGGCTTACTTTACAGCTTTTGAAATTAGCCAATGAAACGGGCTTACTTTACAGCTTTTGAAATTAGCCAATGAAATGGGCTTACTTTACAGCTTTTGAAATTAGCCAATGAAACGGGCTTACTTTACAGCTTTTGAAATTAGCCAATGAAACGGGTTCACTTTCCAGCTTTTGAAATTAACCAATGAAACGGGCTTACTTTACAGCTTTTGAAATTAGCCAACGAAACGGGTTTACTTTACAGCTTTTGAAATTAGCAAATGAAACGGGCTTACTTTCCAGCTTTTGAAATTAGCCAATGAAACGGGTTTACTTTACAGCTTTTGAAATGAGCCAATAAAACGAGCTTACTTTACAGCTTTTGAAATTAGCAAATGAAACGGGCTTACTTTCCAGCTTTTAAAATTAGCCAATGAAACGGGCTTACTTTACAGCTTTTGAAATTAGCCAATGAAACGGGCTTACTTTACAGCTTTTGGAATTAGCAAATGAAACGGGCTTACTTTCCAGGTTTTGAAATTAGCCAATGAAACGGGCTTACTTTACAGCTTTTGAAATTAGCCAACGAAACAGGCTTACTTTACAGCTTTTGAAATTAGCAAATGAAACGGGCTTACCTTCCAGGTTTTTAAATTAGCCAATGAAATGGGCTTACTTTCCAGCTTTTGAAATGAGCCAATAAAACGAGCTTACTTTACAGCTTTTGAAATTAGCCAATGAAACGGGTTTACTTTACAGCTTTTGAAATTAGCAAATGAAACGGGCTTACTTTACAGCTTTTGAAATTAGCCAATGAAACGGGCTTACTTTACAGCTTTTGAAATTAGCCAACGAAACGGGCTTACTTTACAGCTTTTGAAATTAGCCAATGAAACGAGCTTACTTTACAGCTTTTGAAATGAGCCAATAAAACGAGCTTACTTTCCAGCTTTTGAAATTAGCAAATGAAACGGGCTTACTTTCCAGCTTTTGAAATTAGCCAATGAAACGGGCTTACTTTACAGCTTTTGAAATTAGCCAACGAAACAGGCTTACTTTACAGCTTTTGAAATTAGCAAATGAAACGGGCTTACTTTCCAGCTTTTGAAATTAGCAAATGAAACAGGCTTACTTTCCAGCTTTTGAAATTAGCCAATGAAATGGGCTTACTTTCCAGCTTTTGAAATGAGCCAATAAAACGAGCTTACTTTACAGCTTTTGAAATTAGCCAATGAAACGGGTTTACTTTACAGCTTTTGAAATTAGCCAACGAAACAGGCTTACTTTCCAGCTTTTGAAATGAGCCAATAAAACGAGCTTACTTTACAGCTTTTGAAATTAGCCAATGAAACGGGTTTACGTTACAGCTTTTGAAATTAGCAAATGAAACGGGCTTACTTTACAGCTTTTGAAATTAGCCAATGAAACGGGTTTACTTTACAGCTTTTGAAATTAGCAAATGAAACGGGCTTACTTTACAGCTTTTGAAATTAGCCAACGAAACGGGCTTACTTTACAGCTTTTGAAATGAGCCAATGAAACAGGCTTACTTTCCAGCTTTTGAAATGAGCCAATAACACGAGCTTACTTTACAGCTTTTGAAATTAGCCAATGAAACGGGTTTACTTTACAGCTTTTGAAATTAGCAAATGAAACGGGCTTACTTTACAGCTTTTGAAATTAGCAAATGAAACGGGCTTACTTTACAGCTTTTGAAATTAGCCAATGAAACGGGTTTACTTTACAGCTTTTGAAATTAGCAAATGAAACGGGCTTACTTTACAGCTTTTGAAATTAGCAAATGAAACGGGCTTACTTTACAGCTTTTGAAATTAGCCAACGAAACGGGCTTACTTTACAGCTTTTGAAATTAGCCAAAGAAACGGGCTTACTTTACAGCTTTTGAAATGAGCCAATAAAACGAGCTTACTTTACAGCTTTTGAAATTAGCCAATGAAACGGGCTTACTTTACAGCTTTTGAAATTAGCCAACGAAACGGGCTTACTTTACAGCTTTTGAAATTAGCCAACGAAACGGGCTTACTTTACAGCTTTTGAAATTAGCCAACAAAACAGGCTTACTTTCCAGCTTTTGAAATGAGCCAATAAAACGAGCTTACTTTACAGCTTTTGAAATTAGCCAATGAAACGGGTTTACTTTACAGCTTTTGAAATTAGCAAATGAAACGGGCTTACTTTACAGCTTTTGAAATTAGCCAATGAAACGGGCTTACTTTCCAGCTTTTGAAATGAGCCAATGAAACGGGCTTACTTTACAGCTTTTGAAATGAGCCAATGAAACGGGCTTACTTTACAGCTTTTGAAATGAGCCAATGAAAGGGGCTTACTTTACAGCTTTTGAAATGAGCCAATGAAACGGGCTTACTTTACAGCTTTTGAAATGAGCCAATGAAACGGGCTTACTTTCCAGCTTTTGAAATGAGCCAATGAAAGGGGCTTACTTTACAGCTTTTGAAATGAGCCAATGAAACGGGCTTACTTTACAGCTTTTGAAATGAGCCAATGAAAGGGGCTTACTTTACAGCTTTTGAAATGAGCCAATGAAACGGGCTTACTTTACAGCTTTTGAAATGAGCCAATGAAACGGGCTTACTTTACAGCTTTTGAAATGAGCCAATGAAAGGGGCTTACTTTACAGCTTTTGAAATGAGCCAATGAAACGGGCTTACTTTACAGCTTTTGAAATGAGCCAATGAAAGGGGCTTACTTTACAGCTTTTGAAATGAGCCAATGAAACGGGCTTACTTTACAGCTTTTGAAATGAGCCAATGAAACGGGCTTACTTTACAGCTTTTGAAATGAGCCAATGAAAGGGGCTTACTTTACAGCTTTTGAAATGAGCCAATGAAACGGGTTTACTTTACAGCTTTTGAAATGAGCCAATGAAACGGGCTTACTTTACAGCTTTTGAAATGAGCCAATGAAACGGGCTTACTTTACAGCTTTTGAAATGAGCCAATGAAACGGGCTTACTTTACAGCTTTTGAAATGAGCCAATGAAAGGGGCTTACTTTACAGCTTTTGAAATGAGCCAATGAAAGGGGCTTACTTTACAGCTTCTGAAATTAGCAAATGAAACTGGCTTACTTTACAGCTTTTGAAATTAGCCAATGAAACGGGCTTACTTTACAGCTTTTGAAATTAGCAAATGAAATGGGCTTACTTTACAGCTTTTGAAATTAGCAAATGAAACGGGCTTACTTTCCAGCTTTTGAAATTAGCCAATGAAACGGGCTTACTTTACAGCTTTTGAAATTAGCCAATGAAATGGGCTTACTTTACAGCTTTTGAAATTAGCCAATGAAATGGGCTTACTTTACAGCTTTTGAAATTAGCAAATGAAACGGGCTTACTTTCCAGCTTTTGAAATTAGCCAATGAAACGGGCTTACTTTACAGCTTTTGAAATTTGCCAATGAAACGGGCTTACTTTCCAGCTTTTGAAATTAGCCAATGAAACGGGCTTACTTTACAGCTTTTGAAATTAGCAAATGAAATGGGCTTACTTTACAGCTTTTGAAATTAGCAAATGAAACAGGCTTACTTTACAGCTTTTGAAATGAGCCAATGAAACGGGCTTACTTTACAGCTTTTGAAATGAGCCAATGAAACGGGCTTACTTTCCAACTTATGAAATGAGCCAATGAAACGGGCTTACTTTACAGCTTTTGAAATGAGCCAATGAAACGGGCTTACTTTCCAGCTTTTGAAATGAGCCAATGAAACGGGCTTACTTTACAGCTTTTGAAATGAGCCAATGAAACGGGCTTACTTTACAGCTTTTGAAATTAGCCAAAGAAACGGGCTTACTTTACAGCTTTTGAAATTAGCCAATGAAACGTGCTTACTTTACAGCTTTTGAAATTAGCAAATGAAACGGGCTTACTTTACAGCTTTTGAAATTAGCAAATGAAACGGGCTTACTTTACAGCTTTTGAAATGAGCCAATGAAAGGGGCTTACTTTACAGCTTTTGAAATGAGCCAATGAAACGGGCTTACTTTACAGCTTTTGAAATGAGCCAATGAAACGGGCTTACTTTACAGCTTTTGAAATGAGCCAATGAAACGGGCTTACTTTACAGCTTTTGAAATGAGCCAATGAAACAGGCTTACTTTACAGCTTTTGAAATGAGCCAATGAAAGGGGCTTACTTTACAGCTTTTGAAATGAGCCAATGAAACGGGCTTACTTTCCAGCTTTTGAAATGAGCCAATGAAACAGTCTTACTTTACAGCTTTTGAAATTAGCCAATGAAATGGGCTTACTTTACAGCTTTTGAAATTAGCAAATGAAAGGGGCTTACTTTACAGCTTTTGAAATGAGCCAATAAAACGAGTTTACTTTACAGCTTTTGAAATTAGCCAATGAAATGGGCTTACTTTACAGCTTTTGAAATTAGCAAATGAAACGGGCTTACTTTACAGCTTTTGAAATTAGCAAATGAAACGGGCTTACTTTACAGCTTTTGAAATTAGCCAATGAAATGGGCTTACTTTACAGCTTTTGAAATTAGCAAATGAAACGGGCTTACTTTACAGCTTTTGAAATTAGCCAATGAAACGGGCTTACTTTACAGCTTTTGAAATTTGCCAATGAAACGGGCTTACTTTACAACTTTTGAAATTAGCCAATGAAACGGGCTTACTTTACAGCTTTTGAAATGAGCCAATAAAACGAGTTTACTTTACAGCTTTTGAAATTAGCCAATGAAACGGGCTTACTTTACAGCTTTTGAAATTTGCCAATGAAACGGGCTTACTTTACAGCTTTTGAAATTAGCCAATGAAACGGGCTTACTTTACAGCTTTTGAAATTAGCCAATGAAATGGGCTTACTTTACAGCTTTTGAAATTAGCCAATGAAACGGGCTTACTTTACAGCTTTTGAAATTAGCCAATGAAATGGGCTTACTTTACAACTTTTGAAATTAGCCAATGAAATGGGCTTACTTTACAACTTTTGAAATTAGCCAATGAAACGGGCTTACTTTACAACTTTTGAAATTAGCCAATGAAACGGGCTTACTTTACAGCTTTTGAAATTTGCCAATGAAACTGGCTTACTTTACAGCTTTTGAAATGAGCCAATAAAACGAGCTTACTTTACAGCTTTTGAAATGAGCCAATAAAACGAGCTTACTTTACAGCTTTTGAAATGAGCCAATAAAACGAGCTTACTTTACAGCTTTTGAAATGAGCCAATAAAACGAGCTTACTTTACAGCTTTTGAAATTAGCCAATAAAACGGGCTTACTTTACAGCTTTTGAAATTAGCCAATGAAACGGGCTTACTTTACAGCTTTTGAAATGAGCCAATGAAACGGGCTTACTTTACAGCTTTTGAAATTAGCCAATGGAACAGTCTTACTTTACAGCTTTTGAAATTTGCCAATGAAACGGGCTTACTTTACAGCTTTTGAAATTAGCCAACGAAACGGGCTTACTTTACAGGTTTTGAAATTAGCCAATAAAACGAGCTTACTTTACAGCTTTTGAAATCAGCCAATGAAACGGACTTACTTTACAGCTTTTGAAATTAGCCAATGAAACGGACTTACTTTACAGCTTTTGAAATGAGGCAATGAAACAGGCTTACTTTACAGCTTTTGAAATGAGCCAATGAAACGGGCTTACTTTACAGCTTTTGAAATGAGGCAATGAAACAGGCTTACTTTTCAGCTTTTGAAATGAGCCAATAAAACGAGCTTACTTTACAGCTTTTGAAATCAGCCAATGAAACGGACTTACTTTACAGCTTTTGAAATTAGCCAATGAAACGGGCTTACTTTACAGCTTTTGAAATTAGCCAATGAAACGGGTTTAATTTACAGCTTTTGAAATGAGCCAATGAAATGGGCTTACTTTACAGCTTTTGAAATTAGCCAATGAAACGGGCTTACTTTACAGCTTTTGAAATGAGCCAATGAAACGGGCTTACTTTACAGCTTTTGAAATGAGCCAATGAAATGGGCTTACTTTACAGCTTTTGAAATTAGCCAATGAAACGGGCTTACTTTACAGCTTTTGAAATGAGCCAATGAAACGGGCTTACTTTACAGCTTTGGAAATGAGCCAATGAAAGGGGCTTACTTTACAGCTTTTGAAATTAGCCAATGAAACGGGCTTACTTTACAGCTTTTGAAATTAGCCAATGGAACAGTCTTACTTTACAGCTTTTGAAATTTGCCAATGAAACGGGCTTACTTTACAGCTTTTGAAATGAGCCAATGAAATGGGCTTACTTTACAGCTTTTGAAATTAGCCAACGAAACGGGCTTACTTTACAGCTTTTGAAATGAGCCAATGAAATGGGCTTACTTTACAGCTTTTGAAATGAGCCAATGAAACGGGCTTACTTTACAGCTTTTGAAATGAGCCAATGGAACAGTCTTACTTTACAGCTTTTGAAATGAGCCAATGAAACGGGCTTACTTTACAGCTTTTGAAATGAGCCAATGGAACAGTCTTACTTTACAGCTTTTGAAATGAGCCAATGAAAGGGGCTTACTTTACAGCTTTTGAAATTAGCCAATGGAACAGGCTTACTTTACAGCTTTTGAAATTAGCCAACGAAACGGGCTTACTTTACAGGTTTTGAAATTAGCCAATGAAATGGGCTTACTTTACAGCTTTTGAAATGAGCCAATGAAACGGGCTTACTTTACAGCTTTTGAAATTAGCCAATGGAACAGGCTTACTTTACAGCTTTTGAAATTAGCCAACGAAACGGGCTTACTTTACAGGTTTTGAAATTACCCAATGAAATGGGCTTACTTTACAGCTTTTGAAATTAACCAATGAAACGGGCTTACTTTACAGCTTTTGAAATGAGCCAATGAAATGGGCTTACTTTACAGCTTTTGAAATTAGCCAACGAAACGGGCTTACTTTACAGCTTTTGAAATGAGCCAATGAAATGGGCTTACTTTACAGCTTTTGAAATGAGCCAATGAAACGGGCTTACTTTACAGCTTTTGAAATGAGCCAATGGAACAGTCTTACTTTACAGCTTTTGAAATGAGCCAATGAAACGGGCTTACTTTACAGCTTTTGAAATTAGCCAACGAAACGGGCTTACTTTACAGCTTTTGAAATTAGCAAATGGAACAGTCTTACTTTACAGCTTTTGAAATGAGCCAATGAAAGGGGCTTACTTTACAGCTTTTGAAATTAGCCAATGGAACAGGCTTACTTTACAGCTTTTGAAATTAGCCAACGAAACGGGCTTACTTTACAGGTTTTGAAATTAGCCAATAAAACGAGCTTACTTTACAACTTTTGAAATCAGCCAATGAAACGGACTTACTTTACAGCTTTTGAAATTAGCCAATGAAACGGGCTTACTTTACAGCTTTTGAAATGAGCCAATGAAACAGGCTTACTTTACAGCTTTTGAAATGAGCCAATAAAACGAGCTTACTTTACAGCTTTTGAAATCAGCCAATGAAACGGGCTTACTTTACAGCTTTTGAAATTAGCCAATGAAACGGGTTTAATTTACAGCTTTTGAAATGAGCCAATGAAACGGGCTTACTTTACAGCTTTTGAAATTAGCCAATGAAACGGGCTTACTTTACAGCTTTTGAAATTAGCCAATGAAAGGGGCTTACTTTACAGCTTTTGAAATTAGCCAATGAAAGGGGCTTACTTTACAGCTTTTGAAATGAGCCAATGAAACGGGCTTACTTTACAGCTTTTGAAATTAGCCAATGAAAGGGGCTTACTTTACAGCTTTTGAAATTAGCCAATGAAACGGGCTTACTTTACAGCTTTTGAAATGAGCCAATGAAACGGGCTTACTTTACAGCTTTTGAAATTAGCCAATGAAACGGGCTTAGTTTACAGCTTTTGAAATGAGCCAATGAAACGGGCTTACTTTACAGCTTTTGAAATGAGCCAATGAAACGGGCTTACTTTACAGCTTTTGAAATGAGCCAATGAAACGGGTTTACTTTACAGCTTTTGAAATGAGCCAATGAAACGGGCTTACTTTACAGCTTTTGAAATTAGCCAATGAAACGGGCTTACTTTACAGCTTTTGAAATGAGCCAATGAAACGGGCTTAATTTACAGCTTTTGAAATGAGCCAATGAAAGGGGCTTACTTTACAGCTTTTGAAATTAGCCAATGAAACGGGCTTACTTTACAGCTTTTGAAATGAGCCAATGAAACGGGCTTACTTTACAGCTTTTGAAATGAGCCAATGAAACGGGCTTACTTTACAGCTTTTGAAATGAGCCAATGAAACGGGCTTACTTTACAGCTTTTGAAATTAGCCAATGAAACGGGCTTACTTTACAGCTTTTGAAATGAGCCAATGAAACGGGCTTACTTTACAGCTTTTGAAATTAGCCAATGAAACGGGCTTACTTTACAGCTTTTGAAATTAGCCAATGAAACGGGCTTACTTTACAGCTTTTGAAATTAGCCAATAAAACGAGCTTACTTTACAGCTTTTGAAATTAGCCAATGAAACGGGCTTACTTTCCAGCTTTTGAAATGAGCCAATAAAACGGGCTTACTTTACAGCTTTTGAAATGAGCCAATGAAACGGGCTTACTTTACAGCTTTTGAAATTAACCAATGAAACGGGCTTACTTTACAGCTTTTGAAATTAACCAATGAAACGGGCTTACTTTACAGCTTTTGAAATGAGCCAATAAAACGAGCTTACTTTACAGCTTTTGAAATTAACCAATGAAACGGGCTTACTTTACAGCTTTTGAAATTAGCCAATGAAATGGGCTTACTTTACAGCTTTTGAAATTAGCCAATGAAATGGGCTTACTTTCCAGCTTTTGAAATTAGCAAATTAAACGGGCTTACTTTCCAGCTTTTGAAATGAGCCAATGAAATGGGCTTACTTTCCAGCTTTTGAAATTAACCAATGAAACGGGCTTACTTTACAGCTTTTGAAATTAGCCAATGAAATGGGCTTACTTTACAGCTTTTGAAATTAGCAAATGAAACGGGTTTACTTTCCAACTTTTGAAATGAGCCAATAAAACGGGCTTACTTTACAGCTTTTGAAATTAGCCAATGAAATGGGCTAACTTTACAGCTTTTGAAATTAGCCAATGAAATGGGCTTACTTTACAGCTTTTGAAATGAGCCAATAAAACGGACTTACTTTACAGCTTTTGAAATGAGCCAATAAAACGGGCTTACTTTACAGCTTTTGAAATTAGCCAATGAAATGGGCTTACTTTACAGCTTTTGAAATTAGCAAATGAAACGGGCTTACTTTCCAGCTTTTGAAATTAGCAAATAAAACGGACTTACTTTCCAGCTTTTGAAATGAGCCAATAAAACGGGCTTACTTTACAGCTTTTGAAATTAGCCAATGAAATGGGCTTACTTTACAGCTTTTGAAATTAGCAAATGAAACGGGCTTACTTTCCAGCTTTTGAAATTAGCCAATGAAACGGGCTTACTTTACAGCTTTTGAAATTAGCCAATGAAATGGGCTTACTTTACAGCTTTTGAAATTAGCCAATGAAATGGGCTTACTTTCCAGCTTTTGAAATTAGCAAATTAAACGGGCTTACTTTCCAGCTTTTGAAATGAGCCAATGAAATGGGCTTACTTTCCAGCTTTTGAAATTAACCAATGAAACGGGCTTACTTTACAGCTTTTGAAATTAGCCAATGAAATGGGCTTACTTTACAGCTTTTGAAATTAGCAAATGAAACGGGTTTACTTTCCAACTTTTGAAATGAGCCAATAAAACGGGCTTACTTTACAGCTTTTGAAATTAGCCAATGAAATGGGCTAACTTTACAGCTTTTGAAATTAGCCAATGAAATGGGCTTACTTTACAGCTTTTGAAATTAGCAAATGAAACGGGCTTACTTTCCAGCTTTTGAAATTAGCCAATGAAACGGGCTTACTTTACAGCTTTTGAAATTAGCCAATGAAATGGGCTTACTTTACAGCTTTTGAAATTAGCCAATGAAATGGGCTTACTTTCCAGCTTTTGAAATTAGCAAATTAAACGGGCTTACTTTCCAGCTTTTGAAATGAGCCAATAACACGAGCTTACTTTACAGCTTTTGAAATTAGCCAATTAAACGGGCTTACTTTCCAGCTTTTGAAATTAGCCAATAAAACGAGCTTACTTTACAGCTTTTGAAATCAGCAAATGAAATGGGCTTACTTTCCAGCTTTTGAAATTAGCCAACGAAATGGGCTTACTTTACAGCTTTTGAAATTCGCCAACGAAAGGGCTTACTTTACAGCTTTTGAAATTAGCAAATGAAACGGGCTTACTTTCCAGCTTTTGAAATTAGCCAACGAAATGGGCTTACTTTACAGCTTTTGAAATTAGCCAACGAAACGGGCTTACTTTACAGCTTTTGAAATTAGCAAATGAAACGGGCTTACTTTTACAGCTTTTGAAATTAGCAAATGAACCGGGCTTAATTTCCAGCTTTTGAAATTAGCCAATGAAATGGGCTTACTTTCCAGCTTTTGAAATGAGCCAATAAAATGAGCTTACTTTACAGCTTTTTAAATTAGCCAATGAAACGGGCTTACTTTACAGCTTTTGAAATTAGCAAATAAACCGGGCTTACTTTACATCTTTTGAAATTAGCAAATGACACGGGCTTACTTTACAGCTTTTGAAATTAGCAAATGAAACGGGCTTACTTTACAGCTTTTGAAATGAGCCAACGAAACGGGCTTACTTTACAGCTTTTGAAATTAGCCAACAAAATGGGCTTACTTTACAGCTTTTGAAATTAGCAAATGAAACAGGCTTACTTTACAGCTTTTGAAATTTCCAAATGAAACGGGCTTACTTTCCAGCTTTTGAAATTAGCCAACGAAACGGGCTTACTTTCCAGCTTTTTTAATTAGCCAATGAAACGGGCTTACTTTACAGCTTTTGAAATTAGCAAATGAAACGGGCTTACTTTACAGCTTTTGAAATTTGCAAATGAAACGGGCTTACTTTACAGCTTTTGAAATTAGCCAATGAAATGGGCTTAATTTACAGCTTTTGAAATGAGCCAATAAAACGTGCTTACTTTCCAGCTTTTGAAATTAGCCAAAGAAAGGGGCTTACTTTACAGCTTTTGAAATTAGCAAATAAACCGGGCTTACTTTACAGCTTTTGAAATTAGACAACGAAATGGGCTTACTTTACAGCTTTTGAAATTAGCCAACAAAACGGGCTTACTTTACAGCTTTTGAAATTAGCCAACGAAACGGGCTTACTTTACAGCTTTTGAAATTAGCCAACGAAACGGGCTTACTTTACAGCTTTTGAAATTAGCAAATGAAACGGGCTTACTTTACAGCTTTTGAAATTAGCAAATGAACCGGGCTTAATTTCCAGCTTTTGAAATTAGCCAATGAAATGGGCTTACTTTACAGCTTTTGAAATTAGCAAATGAAACAGGCTTACTTTACAGCTTTTGAAATTAGCAAATGAACCGGGCTTACTTTCCAGCTTTTGAAATTAGCCAACGAAACGGGCTTACTTGACAGCTTTTGAAATTAGCAAATGAAACACGCTTACTTTAAAGCTTTTGAAATTAGCCAACGAAACGGGCTTACTTTTCAGCTTTTGAAATTAGCCATTGAAAGGGGCTTACTTTACAGCTTTTGAAATTAGCAAATGACACCACGGGCTTACTTTACAGCTTTTGAAATTAGCAAATGAAACGGGCTTACTTTACAGCTTTTGAAATGAGCCAACGAAACGGGCTTACTTTACAGCTTTTGAAATTAGCCAATGAAACGGGCTTACTTTCCAGCTTTTGAAATTAGCCAACGAAACGGGCTTACTTTCCAGCTTTTTTAATTAGCCAATTAAACGGGCTTACTTTACAGCTTTTGAAATTTGCAAATGAAACGGGCTTACTTTACAGCTTTTGAAATTAGCCAACGAAACGGACTTACTTTACAGCTTTTGAAATGAGCCAATAAAACGAGCTTACTTTACAGCTTTTGAAATTAGCCAATGAAACGGGCTTACTTTACAGCTTTTGAAATTAGCAAATGAAACGGGCTTACTTTACAACTTTTGAAATGAGCCAATGAAATGGGCTTACTTTCCAGCTTTTGAAATTAACCAATGAAACGGGCTTACTTTACAGCTTTTGAAATTAGCCAATGAAATGGGCTTACTTTACAGCTTTTGAAATTAGCCAATGAAATGGGCTTACTTTCCAGCTTTTGAAATTAGCAAATTAAACGGGCTTACTTTCCAGCTTTTGAAATGAGCCAATTAAATGGGCTTACTTTCCAGCTTTTGAAATTAACCAATGAAACGGGCTTACTTTACAGCTTTTTAAATTAGCCAATGAAATGGGCTTACTTTACAGCTTTTGAAATTAGCAAATGAAACGGGTTTACTTTCCAGCTTTTGAAATGAGCCAATAAAACGGGCTTACTTTACAGCTTTTGAAATTAGCCAATGAAATGGGCTTACTTTACAGCTTTTGAAATTAGCCAATGAAATGGGCTTACTTTACAGCTTTTGAAATTAGCAAATGAAACGGGCTTACTTTCCAGCTTTTGAAATTAGCCAATGAAACGGGCTTACTTTACAGCTTTTGAAATTAGCCAATGAAACGGGTTTACTTTACAGCTTTTGAAATTTGCAAATGAAACAGGCTTACTTTACAGCTTTTGAAATTTGCAAATGAAACGGGCTTACTTTCCAGCTTTTGAAATTAGCCAACGAAACGGGCTTACTTTCCAGCTTTTTTAATTAGCCAATGAAACGGGCTTACTTTACAGCTTTTGAAATTTGCAAATGAAACGGGCTTACTTTCCAGCTTTTGAAATTAGCCAACGAAACGGACTTACTTTACAGCTTTTGAAATGAGCCAATAAAACGAGCTTACTTTACAGCTTTTGAAATTAGCCAATGAAACGGGCTTACTTTACAGCTTTTGAAATTAGCAAATGAAACGGGCTTACTTTACAGCTTTTGAAATGAGCCAATGAAATGGGCTTACTTTCCAGCTTTTGAAATTAACCAATGAAACGGGCTTACTTTACAGCTTTTGAAATTAGCCAATGAAATGGGCTTACTTTACAGCTTTTGAAATTAGCCAATGAAATGGGCTTACTTTCCAGCTTTTGAAATTAGCAAATTAAACGGGCTTACTTTCCAGCTTTTGAAATGAGCCAATTAAATGGGCTCACTTTCCAGCTTTTGAAATTAACCAATGAAACGGGCTTACTTTACAGCTTTTGAAATTAGCCAATGAAATGGGCTTACTTTACAGCTTTTGAAATTAGCAAATGAAACGGGTTTACTTTCCAGCTTTTGAAATGAGCCAATAAAACGGGCTTACTTTACAGCTTTTGAAATTAGCCAATGAAATGGGCTTACTTTCCAGCTTTTGAAATTAGCCAATGAAATGGGCTTACTTTACAGCTTTTGAAATTAGCAAATGAAACGGGCTTACTTTCCAGCTTTTGAAATTAGCCAATGAAACGGGCTTACTTTACAGCTTTTGAAATTAGCCAACGAAACGGGCTTACTTTACAGCTTTTGAAATTAGCCAACGAAACGGGCTTACTTTCCAGCTTTTGAAATAAGCAAATGAAACGGGCTTACTTTCCAGCTTTTGAAATTAGCCAATGAAACGGGCTTACTTTACAGCTTTTGAAATTAGCCAACGAAACAGGCTTACTTTACAGCTTTTGAAATTAGCAAATGAAACGGGCTTACTTTCCAGCTTTTGAAATGAGCAAATGAAACGGGCTTACTTTCCAGCTTTTGAAATGAGCAAATGAAACGGGCTTACTTTCCAGCTTTTGAAATTAGCCAATGTAATGGGCTTACTTTCCAGCTTTTGAAATGAGCCAATAAAACGAGCTTACTTTACAGCTTTTGAAATTAGCCAATGAAACGGGTTTACTTTACAGCTTTTGAAATTAGCAAATGAAACGGGCTTACTTTCCAGCTTTTTAAATTAGCCAATGAAACGGGCTTACTTTACAGCTTTTGAAATTAGCCAATGAAACGGGCTTACTTTACAGCTTTTGAAATTAGCCAATGAAACGGGCTTACTTTACAGCTTTTGAAATTAGCCAATGAAACGGGCTTACTTTACAGCTTTTGAAATTAGCCAATGAAATGGGCTTACTTTACAGCTTTTGAAATTAGCCAATGAAACGGGCTTACTTTACAGCTTTTGAAATTAGCCAATGAAACGGGTTCACTTTCCAGCTTTTGAAATTAACCAATGAAACGGGCTTACTTTACAGCTTTTGAAATTAGCCAACGAAACGGGTTTACTTTACAGCTTTTGAAATTAGCAAATGAAACGGGCTTACTTTCCAGCTTTTGAAATTAGCCAATGAAACGGGTTTACTTTACAGCTTTTGAAATGAGCCAATAAAACGAGCTTACTTTACAGCTTTTGAAATTAGCAAATGAAACGGGCTTACTTTCCAGCTTTTAAAATTAGCCAATGAAACGGGCTTACTTTACAGCTTTTGAAATTAGCCAATGAAACGGGCTTACTTTACAGCTTTTGGAATTAGCAAATGAAACGGGCTTACTTTCCAGGTTTTGAAATTAGCCAATGAAACGGGCTTACTTTACAGCTTTTGAAATTAGCCAACGAAACAGGCTTACTTTACAGCTTTTGAAATTAGCAAATGAAACGGGCTTACCTTCCAGGTTTTTAAATTAGCCAATGAAATGGGCTTACTTTCCAGCTTTTGAAATGAGCCAATAAAACGAGCTTACTTTACAGCTTTTGAAATTAGCCAATGAAACGGGTTTACTTTACAGCTTTTGAAATTAGCAAATGAAACGGGCTTACTTTACAGCTTTTGAAATTAGCCAATGAAACGGGCTTACTTTACAGCTTTTGAAATTAGCCAACGAAACGGGCTTACTTTACAGCTTTTGAAATTAGCCAATGAAACGAGCTTACTTTACAGCTTTTGAAATGAGCCAATAAAACGAGCTTACTTTCCAGCTTTTGAAATTAGCAAATGAAACGGGCTTACTTTCCAGCTTTTGAAATTAGCCAATGAAACGGGCTTACTTTACAGCTTTTGAAATTAGCCAACGAAACAGGCTTACTTTACAGCTTTTGAAATTAGCAAATGAAACGGGCTTACTTTCCAGCTTTTGAAATTAGCAAATGAAACAGGCTTACTTTCCAGCTTTTGAAATTAGCCAATGAAATGGGCTTACTTTCCAGCTTTTGAAATGAGCCAATAAAACGAGCTTACTTTACAGCTTTTGAAATTAGCCAATGAAACGGGTTTACTTTACAGCTTTTGAAATTAGCCAACGAAACAGGCTTACTTTCCAGCTTTTGAAATGAGCCAATAAAACGAGCTTACTTTACAGCTTTTGAAATTAGCCAATGAAACGGGTTTACGTTACAGCTTTTGAAATTAGCAAATGAAACGGGCTTACTTTACAGCTTTTGAAATTAGCCAATGAAACGGGTTTACTTTACAGCTTTTGAAATTAGCAAATGAAACGGGCTTACTTTACAGCTTTTGAAATTAGCCAACGAAACGGGCTTACTTTACAGCTTTTGAAATGAGCCAATGAAACAGGCTTACTTTCCAGCTTTTGAAATGAGCCAATAACACGAGCTTACTTTACAGCTTTTGAAATTAGCCAATGAAACGGGTTTACTTTACAGCTTTTGAAATTAGCAAATGAAACGGGCTTACTTTACAGCTTTTGAAATTAGCAAATGAAACGGGCTTACTTTACAGCTTTTGAAATTAGCCAATGAAACGGGTTTACTTTACAGCTTTTGAAATTAGCAAATGAAACGGGCTTACTTTACAGCTTTTGAAATTAGCAAATGAAACGGGCTTACTTTACAGCTTTTGAAATTAGCCAACGAAACGGGCTTACTTTACAGCTTTTGAAATTAGCCAAAGAAACGGGCTTACTTTACAGCTTTTGAAATGAGCCAATAAAACGAGCTTACTTTACAGCTTTTGAAATTAGCCAATGAAACGGGCTTACTTTACAGCTTTTGAAATTAGCCAACGAAACGGGCTTACTTTACAGCTTTTGAAATTAGCCAACGAAACGGGCTTACTTTACAGCTTTTGAAATTAGCCAACAAAACAGGCTTACTTTCCAGCTTTTGAAATGAGCCAATAAAACGAGCTTACTTTACAGCTTTTGAAATTAGCCAATGAAACGGGTTTACTTTACAGCTTTTGAAATTAGCAAATGAAACGGGCTTACTTTACAGCTTTTGAAATTAGCCAATGAAACGGGCTTACTTTCCAGCTTTTGAAATGAGCCAATGAAACGGGCTTACTTTACAGCTTTTGAAATGAGCCAATGAAACGGGCTTACTTTACAGCTTTTGAAATGAGCCAATGAAAGGGGCTTACTTTACAGCTATTGAAATGAGCCAATGAAACGGGCTTACTTTACAGCTTTTGAAATGAGCCAATGAAACGGGCTTACTTTCCAGCTTTTGTAATGAGCCAATGAAAGGGGCTTACTTTACAGCTTTTGAAATGAGCCAATGAAACGGGCTTACTTTACAGCTTTTGAAATGAGCCAATGAAAGGGGCTTACTTTACAGCTTTTGAAATGAGCCAATGAAACGGGCTTACTTTACAGCTTTTGAAATGAGCCAATGAAACGGGCTTACTTTACAGCTTTTGAAATGAGCCAATGAAAGGGGCTTACTTTACAGCTTTTGAAATGAGCCAATGAAACGGGCTTACTTTACAGCTTTTGAAATGAGCCAATGAAAGGGGCTTACTTTACAGCTTTTGAAATGAGCCAATGAAACGGGCTTACTTTACAGCTTTTGAAATGAGCCAATGAAACGGGCTTACTTTACAGCTTTTGAAATGAGCCAATGAAAGGGGCTTACTTTACAGCTTTTGAAATGAGCCAATGAAACGGGTTTACTTTACAGCTTTTGAAATGAGCCAATGAAACGGGCTTACTTTACAGCTTTTGAAATGAGCCAATGAAACGGGCTTACTTTACAGCTTTTGAAATGAGCCAATGAAACGGGCTTACTTTACAGCTTTTGAAATGAGCCAATGAAAGGGGCTTACTTTACAGCTTTTGAAATGAGCCAATGAAAGGGGCTTACTTTACAGCTTCTGAAATTAGCAAATGAAACTGGCTTACTTTACAGCTTTTGAAATTAGCCAATGAAACGGGCTTACTTTACAGCTTTTGAAATTAGCAAATGAAATGGGCTTACTTTACAGCTTTTGAAATTAGCAAATGAAACGGGCTTACTTTCCAGCTTTTGAAATTAGCCAATGAAACGGGCTTACTTTACAGCTTTTGAAATTAGCCAATGAAATGGGCTTACTTTACAGCTTTTGAAATTAGCCAATGAAATGGGCTTACTTTACAGCTTTTGAAATTAGCAAATGAAACGGGCTTACTTTCCAGCTTTTGAAATTAGCCAATGAAACGGGCTTACTTTACAGCTTTTGAAATTTGCCAATGAAACGGGCTTACTTTCCAGCTTTTGAAATTAGCCAATGAAACGGGCTTACTTTACAGCTTTTGAAATTAGCAAATGAAATGGGCTTACTTTACAGCTTTTGAAATTAGCAAATGAAACAGGCTTACTTTACAGCTTTTGAAATGAGCCAATGAAACGGGCTTACTTTACAGCTTTTGAAATGAGCCAATGAAACGGGCTTACTTTCCAGCTTTTGAAATGAGCAAATGAAACGGGCTTACTTTCCAGCTTTTGAAATTAGCCAATGTAATGGGCTTACTTTCCAGCTTTTGAAATGAGCCAATAAAACGAGCTTACTTTACAGCTTTTGAAATTAGCCAATGAAACGGGTTTACTTTACAGCTTTTGAAATTAGCAAATGAAACGGGCTTACTTTCCAGCTTTTTAAATTAGCCAATGAAACGGGCTTACTTTACAGCTTTTGAAATTAGCCAATGAAACGGGCTTACTTTACAGCTTTTGAAATTAGCCAATGAAACGGGCTTACTTTACAGCTTTTGAAATTAGCCAATGAAACGGGCTTACTTTACAGCTTTTGAAATTAGCCAATGAAATGGGCTTACTTTACAGCTTTTGAAATTAGCCAATGAAACGGGCTTACTTTACAGCTTTTGAAATTAGCCAATGAAACGGGTTCACTTTCCAGCTTTTGAAATTAACCAATGAAACGGGCTTACTTTACAGCTTTTGAAATTAGCCAACGAAACGGGTTTACTTTACAGCTTTTGAAATTAGCAAATGAAACGGGCTTACTTTCCAGCTTTTGAAATTAGCCAATGAAACGGGTTTACTTTACAGCTTTTGAAATGAGCCAATAAAACGAGCTTACTTTACAGCTTTTGAAATTAGCAAATGAAACGGGCTTACTTTCCAGCTTTTAAAATTAGCCAATGAAACGGGCTTACTTTACAGCTTTTGAAATTAGCCAATGAAACGGGCTTACTTTACAGCTTTTGGAATTAGCAAATGAAACGGGCTTACTTTCCAGGTTTTGAAATTAGCCAATGAAACGGGCTTACTTTACAGCTTTTGAAATTAGCCAACGAAACAGGCTTACTTTACAGCTTTTGAAATTAGCAAATGAAACGGGCTTACCTTCCAGGTTTTTAAATTAGCCAATGAAATGGGCTTACTTTCCAGCTTTTGAAATGAGCCAATAAAACGAGCTTACTTTACAGCTTTTGAAATTAGCCAATGAAACGGGTTTACTTTACAGCTTTTGAAATTAGCAAATGAAACGGGCTTACTTTACAGCTTTTGAAATTAGCCAATGAAACGGGCTTACTTTACAGCTTTTGAAATTAGCCAACGAAACGGGCTTACTTTACAGCTTTTGAAATTAGCCAATGAAACGAGCTTACTTTACAGCTTTTGAAATGAGCCAATAAAACGAGCTTACTTTCCAGCTTTTGAAATTAGCAAATGAAACGGGCTTACTTTCCAGCTTTTGAAATTAGCCAATGAAACGGGCTTACTTTACAGCTTTTGAAATTAGCCAACGAAACAGGCTTACTTTACAGCTTTTGAAATTAGCAAATGAAACGGGCTTACTTTCCAGCTTTTGAAATTAGCAAATGAAACAGGCTTACTTTCCAGCTTTTGAAATTAGCCAATGAAATGGGCTTACTTTCCAGCTTTTGAAATGAGCCAATAAAACGAGCTTACTTTACAGCTTTTGAAATTAGCCAATGAAACGGGTTTACTTTACAGCTTTTGAAATTAGCCAACGAAACAGGCTTACTTTCCAGCTTTTGAAATGAGCCAATAAAACGAGCTTACTTTACAGCTTTTGAAATTAGTCAATGAAACGGGTTTACGTTACAGCTTTTGAAATTAGCAAATGAAACGGGCTTACTTTACAGCTTTTGAAATTAGCCAATGAAACGGGTTTACTTTACAGCTTTTGAAATTAGCAAATGAAACGGGCTTACTTTACAGCTTTTGAAATTAGCCAACGAAACGGGCTTACTTTACAGCTTTTGAAATGAGCCAATGAAACAGGCTTACTTTCCAGCTTTTGAAATGAGCCAATAACACGAGCTTACTTTACAGCTTTTGAAATTAGCCAATGAAACGGGTTTACTTTACAGCTTTTGAAATTAGCAAATGAAACGGGCTTACTTTACAGCTTTTGAAATTAGCAAATGAAACGGGCTTACTTTACAGCTTTTGAAATTAGCCAATGAAACGGGTTTACTTTACAGCTTTTGAAATTAGCAAATGAAACGGGCTTACTTTACAGCTTTTGAAATTAGCAAATGAAACGGGCTTACTTTACAGCTTTTGAAATTAGCCAACGAAACGGGCTTACTTTACAGCTTTTGAAATTAGCCAAAGAAACGGGCTTACTTTACAGCTTTTGAAATGAGCCAATAAAACGAGCTTACTTTACAGCTTTTGAAATTAGCCAATGAAACGGGCTTACTTTACAGCTTTTGAAATTAGCCAACGAAACGGGCTTACTTTACAGCTTTTGAAATTAGCCAACGAAACGGGCTTACTTTACAGCTTTTGAAATTAGCCAACAAAACAGGCTTACTTTCCAGCTTTTGAAATGAGCCAATAAAACGAGCTTACTTTACAGCTTTTGAAATTAGCCAATGAAACGGGTTTACTTTACAGCTTTTGAAATTAGCAAATGAAACGGGCTTACTTTACAGCTTTTGAAATTAGCCAATGAAACGGGCTTACTTTCCAGCTTTTGAAATGAGCCAATGAAACGGGCTTACTTTACAGCTTTTGAAATGAGCCAATGAAACGGGCTTACTTTACAGCTTTTGAAATGAGCCAATGAAAGGGGCTTACTTTACAGCTATTGAAATGAGCCAATGAAACGGGCTTACTTTACAGCTTTTGAAATGAGCCAATGAAACGGGCTTACTTTCCAGCTTTTGTAATGAGCCAATGAAAGGGGCTTACTTTACAGCTTTTGAAATGAGCCAATGAAACGGGCTTACTTTACAGCTTTTGAAATGAGCCAATGAAAGGGGCTTACTTTACAGCTTTTGAAATGAGCCAATGAAACGGGCTTACTTTACAGCTTTTGAAATGAGCCAATGAAACGGGCTTACTTTACAGCTTTTGAAATGAGCCAATGAAAGGGGCTTACTTTACAGCTTTTGAAATGAGCCAATGAAACGGGCTTACTTTACAGCTTTTGAAATGAGCCAATGAAAGGGGCTTACTTTACAGCTTTTGAAATGAGCCAATGAAACGGGCTTACTTTACAGCTTTTGAAATGAGCCAATGAAACGGGCTTACTTTACAGCTTTTGAAATGAGCCAATGAAAGGGGCTTACTTTACAGCTTTTGAAATGAGCCAATGAAACGGGTTTACTTTACAGCTTTTGAAATGAGCCAATGAAACGGGCTTACTTTACAGCTTTTGAAATGAGCCAATGAAACGGGCTTACTTTACAGCTTTTGAAATGAGCCAATGAAACGGGCTTACTTTACAGCTTTTGAAATGAGCCAATGAAAGGGGCTTACTTTACAGCTTTTGAAATGAGCCAATGAAAGGGGCTTACTTTACAGCTTCTGAAATTAGCAAATGAAACTGGCTTACTTTACAGCTTTTGAAATTAGCCAATGAAACGGGCTTACTTTACAGCTTTTGAAATTAGCAAATGAAATGGGCTTACTTTACAGCTTTTGAAATTAGCAAATGAAACGGGCTTACTTTCCAGCTTTTGAAATTAGCCAATGAAACGGGCTTACTTTACAGCTTTTGAAATTAGCCAATGAAATGGGCTTACTTTACAGCTTTTGAAATTAGCCAATGAAATGGGCTTACTTTACAGCTTTTGAAATTAGCAAATGAAACGGGCTTACTTTCCAGCTTTTGAAATTAGCCAATGAAACGGGCTTACTTTACAGCTTTTGAAATTTGCCAATGAAACGGGCTTACTTTCCAGCTTTTGAAATTAGCCAATGAAACGGGCTTACTTTACAGCTTTTGAAATTAGCAAATGAAATGGGCTTACTTTACAGCTTTTGAAATTAGCAAATGAAACAGGCTTACTTTACAGCTTTTGAAATGAGCCAATGAAACGGGCTTACTTTACAGCTTTTGAAATGAGCCAATGAAACGGGCTTACTTTCCAACTTATGAAATGAGCCAATGAAACGGGCTTACTTTACAGCTTTTGAAATGAGCCAATGAAACGGGCTTACTTTCCAGCTTTTGAAATGAGCCAATGAAACGGGCTTACTTTACAGCTTTTGAAATGAGCCAATGAAACGGGCTTACTTTACAGCTTTTGAAATTAGCCAAAGAAACGGGCTTACTTTACAGCTTTTGAAATTAGCCAATGAAACGTGCTTACTTTACAGCTTTTGAAATTAGCAAATGAAACGGGCTTACTTTACAGCTTTTGAAATTAGCAAATGAAACGGGCTTACTTTACAGCTTTTGAAATGAGCCAATGAAAGGGGCTTACTTTACAGCTTTTGAAATGAGCCAATGAAACGGGCTTACTTTACAGCTTTTGAAATGAGCCAATGAAACGGGCTTACTTTACAGCTTTTGAAATGAGCCAATGAAACGGGCTTACTTTACAGCTTTTGAAATGAGCCAATGAAACAGGCTTACTTTACAGCTTTTGAAATGAGCCAATGAAAGGGGCTTACTTTACAGCTTTTGAAATGAGCCAATGAAACGGGCTTACTTTCCAGCTTTTGAAATGAGCCAATGAAACAGTCTTACTTTACAGCTTTTGAAATTAGCCAATGAAATGGGCTTACTTTACAGCTTTTGAAATTAGCAAATGAAAGGGGCTTACTTTACAGCTTTTGAAATGAGCCAATAAAACGAGTTTACTTTACAGCTTTTGAAATTAGCCAATGAAATGGGCTTACTTTACAGCTTTTGAAATTAGCAAATGAAACGGGCTTACTTTACAGCTTTTGAAATTAGCAAATGAAACGGGCTTACTTTACAGCTTTTGAAATTAGCCAATGAAATGGGCTTACTTTACAGCTTTTGAAATTAGCAAATGAAACGGGCTTACTTTACAGCTTTTGAAATTAGCCAATGAAACGGGCTTACTTTACAGCTTTTGAAATTTGCCAATGAAACGGGCTTACTTTACAACTTTTGAAATTAGCCAATGAAACGGGCTTACTTTACAGCTTTTGAAATGAGCCAATAAAACGAGTTTACTTTACAGCTTTTGAAATTAGCCAATGAAACGGGCTTACTTTACAGCTTTTGAAATGTGCCAATGAAACGGGCTTACTTTACAGCTTTTGAAATTAGCCAATGAAACGGGCTTACTTTACAGCTTTTGAAATTAGCCAATGAAATGGGCTTACTTTACAGCTTTTGAAATTAGCCAATGAAACGGGCTTACTTTACAGCTTTTGAAATTAGCCAATGAAATGGGCTTACTTTACAACTTTTGAAATTAGCCAATGAAATGGGCTTACTTTACAACTTTTGAAATTAGCCAATGAAACGGGCTTACTTTACAACTTTTGAAATTAGCCAATGAAACGGGCTTACTTTACAGCTTTTGAAATTTGCCAATGAAACTGGCTTACTTTACAGCTTTTGAAATGAGCCAATAAAACGAGCTTACTTTACAGCTTTTGAAATGAGCCAATAAAACGAGCTTACTTTACAGCTTTTGAAATGAGCCAATAAAACGAGCTTACTTTACAGCTTTTGAAATGAGCCAATAAAACGAGCTTACTTTACAGCTTTTGAAATTAGCCAATAAAACGGGCTTACTTTACAGCTTTTGAAATTAGCCAATGAAACGGGCTTACTTTACAGCTTTTGAAATGAGCCAATGAAACGGGCTTACTTTACAGCTTTTGAAATTAGCCAATGGAACAGTCTTACTTTACAGCTTTTGAAATTTGCCAATGAAACGGGCTTACTTTACAGCTTTTGAAATTAGCCAACGAAACGGGCTTACTTTACAGGTTTTGAAATTAGCCAATAAAACGAGCTTACTTTACAGCTTTTGAAATCAGCCAATGAAACGGACTTACTTTACAGCTTTTGAAATTAGCCAATGAAACGGACTTACTTTACAGCTTTTGAAATGAGGCAATGAAACAGGCTTACTTTACAGCTTTTGAAATGAGCCAATGAAACGGGCTTACTTTACAGCTTTTGAAATGAGGCAATGAAACAGGCTTACTTTTCAGCTTTTGAAATGAGCCAATAAAACGAGCTTACTTTACAGCTTTTGAAATCAGCCAATGAAACGGACTTACTTTACAGCTTTTGAAATTAGCCAATGAAACGGGCTTACTTTACAGCTTTTGAAATTAGCCAATGAAACGGGTTTAATTTACAGCTTTTGAAATGAGCCAATGAAATGGGCTTACTTTACAGCTTTTGAAATTAGCCAATGAAACGGGCTTACTTTACAGCTTTTGAAATGAGCCAATGAAACGGGCTTACTTTACAGCTTTTGAAATGAGCCAATGAAATGGGCTTACTTTACAGCTTTTGAAATTAGCCAATGAAACGGGCTTACTTTACAGCTTTTGAAATGAGCCAATGAAACGGGCTTACTTTACAGCTTTGGAAATGAGCCAATGAAAGGGGCTTACTTTACAGCTTTTGAAATTAGCCAATGAAACGGGCTTACTTTACAGCTTTTGAAATTAGCCAATGGAACAGTCTTACTTTACAGCTTTTGAAATTTGCCAATGAAACGGGCTTACTTTACAGCTTTTGAAATGAGCCAATGAAATGGGCTTACTTTACAGCTTTTGAAATTAGCCAACGAAACGGGCTTACTTTACAGCTTTTGAAATGAGCCAATGAAATGGGCTTACTTTACAGCTTTTGAAATGAGCCAATGAAACGGGCTTACTTTACAGCTTTTGAAATGAGCCAATGGAACAGTCTTACTTTACAGCTTTTGAAATGAGCCAATGAAACGGGCTTACTTTACAGCTTTTGAAATGAGCCAATGAAATGGGCTTACTTTACAGCTTTTGAAATTAGCAAATGGAACAGTCTTACTTTACAGCTTTTGAAATGAGCCAATGAAAGGGGCTTACTTTACAGCTTTTGAAATTAGCCAATGGAACAGGCTTACTTTACAGCTTTTGAAATTAGCCAACGAAACGGGCTTACTTTACAGGTTTTGAAATTAGCCAATAAAACGAGCTTACTTTACAACTTTTGAAATCAGCCAATGAAACGGACTTACTTTACAGCTTTTGAAATTAGCCAATGAAACGGGCTTACTTTACAGCTTTTGAAATGAGCCAATGAAACAGGCTTACTTTACAGCTTTTGAAATGAGCCAATAAAACGAGCTTACTTTACAGCTTTTGAAATCAGCCAATGAAACGGGCTTACTTTACAGCTTTTGAAATTAGCCAATGAAACGGGTTTAATTTACAGCTTTTGAAATGAGCCAATGAAACGGGCTTACTTTACAGCTTTTGAAATTAGCCAATGAAACGGGCTTACTTTACAGCTTTTGAAATTAGCCAATGAAAGGGGCTTACTTTACAGCTTTTGAAATTAGCCAATGAAAGGGGCTTACTTTACAGCTTTTGAAATGAGCCAATGAAACGGGCTTACTTTACAGCTTTTGAAATTAGCCAATGAAAGGGGCTTACTTTACAGCTTTTGAAATTAGCCAATGAAACGGGCTTACTTTACAGCTTTTGAAATGAGCCAATGAAACGGGCTTACTTTACAGCTTTTGAAATTAGCCAATGAAACGGGCTTAGTTTACAGCTTTTGAAATGAGCCAATGAAACGGGCTTACTTTACAGCTTTTGAAATGAGCCAATGAAACGGGCTTACTTTACAGCTTTTGAAATGAGCCAATGAAACGGGTTTACTTTACAGCTTTTGAAATGAGCCAATGAAACGGGCTTACTTTACAGCTTTTGAAATTAGCCAATGAAACGGGCTTACTTTACAGCTTTTGAAATGAGCCAATGAAACGGGCTTAATTTACAGCTTTTGAAATGAGCCAATGAAAGGGGCTTACTTTACAGCTTTTGAAATTAGCCAATGAAACGGGCTTACTTTACAGCTTTTGAAATGAGCCAATGAAACGGGCTTACTTTACAGCTTTTGAAATGAGCCAATGAAACGGGCTTACTTTACAGCTTTTGAAATGAGCCAATGAAACGGGCTTACTTTACAGCTTTTGAAATTAGCCAATGAAACGGGCTTACTTTACAGCTTTTGAAATGAGCCAATGAAACGGGCTTACTTTACAGCTTTTGAAATTAGCCAATGAAACGGGCTTACTTTACAGCTTTTGAAATTAGCCAATGAAACGGGCTTACTTTACAGCTTTTGAAATTAGCCAATAAAACGAGCTTACTTTACAGCTTTTGAAATTAGCCAATGAAACGGGCTTACTTTCCAGCTTTTGAAATGAGCCAATAAAACGGGCTTACTTTACAGCTTTTGAAATTAGCCAATGAAATGGGCTTACTTTACAGCTTTTGAAATTAGCCAATGAAATGGGCTTACTTTCCAGCTTTTGAAATTAGCAAATTAAACGGGCTTACTTTCCAGCTTTTGAAATGAGCCAATGAAATGGGCTTACTTTCCAGCTTTTGAAATTAACCAATGAAACGGGCTTACTTTACAGCTTTTGAAATTAGCCAATGAAATGGGCTTACTTTACAGCTTTTGAAATTAGCAAATGAAACGGGTTTACTTTCCAACTTTTGAAATGAGCCAATAAAACGGGCTTACTTTACAGCTTTTGAAATTAGCCAATGAAATGGGCTAACTTTACAGCTTTTGAAATTAGCCAATGAAATGGGCTTACTTTACAGCTTTTGAAATGAGCCAATAAAACGGACTTACTTTACAGCTTTTGAAATTAGCAAATGAAACGGGCTTACTTTCCAGCTTTTGAAATTAGCCAATGAAACGGGCTTACTTTACAGCTTTTGAAATTAGCCAATGAAATGGGCTTACTTTACAGCTTTTGAAATTAGCCAATGAAATGGGCTTACTTTCCAGCTTTTGAAATTAGCAAATTTAACGGGCTTACTTTCCAGCTTTTGAAATGAGCCAATAACACGAGCTTACTTTACAGCTTTTGAAATTAGCCAATTAAACGGGCTTACTTTCCAGCTTTTGAAATTAGCCAATAAAACGAGCTTACTTTACAGCTTTTGAAATTAGCAAATGAAATGGGCTTACTTTCCAGCTTTTGAAATTAGCCAACGAAATGGGCTTACTTTACAGCTTTTGAAATTCGCCAACGAAAGGGCTTACTTTACAGCTTTTGAAATTAGCAAATGAAACGGGCTTACTTTCCAGCTTTTGAAATTAGCCAACGAAATGGGCTTACTTTACAGCTTTTGAAATTAGCCAACGAAACGGGCTTACTTTACAGCTTTTGAAATTAGCAAATGAAACGGGCTTACTTTTACAGCTTTTGAAATTAGCAAATGAACCGGGCTTAATTTCCAGCTTTTGAAATTAGCCAATGAAATGGGCTTACTTTCCAGCTTTTGAAATGAGCCAATAAAATGAGCTTACTTTACAGCTTTTTAAATTAGCCAATGAAACGGGCTTACTTTACAGCTTTTGAAATTAGCAAATAAACCGGGCTTACTTTACAGCTTTTGAAATTAGCAAATGACACGGGCTTACTTTACAGCTTTTGAAATTAGCAAATGAAACGGGCTTACTTTACAGCTTTTGAAATGAGCCAACGAAACGGGCTTACTTTACAGCTTTTGAAATTAGCCAACAAAATGGGCTTACTTTATAGCTTTTGAAATTAGCAAATGAAACAGGCTTACTTTACAGCTTTTGAAATTTCCAAATGAAACGGGCTTACTTTCCAGCTTTTGAAATTAGCCAACGAAACGGGCTTACTTTCCAGCTTTTTTAATTAGCCAATGAAACGGGCTTACTTTACAGCTTTTGAAATTAGCAAATGAAACGGGCTTACTTTACAGCTTTTGAAATTTGCAAATGAAACGGGCTTACTTTACAGCTTTTGAAATTAGCCAATGAAATGGGCTTAATTTACAGCTTTTGAAATGAGCCAATAAAACGTGCTTACTTTCCAGCTTTTGAAATTAGCCAAAGAAAGGGGCTTACTTTACAGCTTTTGAAATTAGCAAATAAACCGGGCTTACTTTACAGCTTTTGAAATTAGACAACGAAATGGGCTTACTTTACAGCTTTTGAAATTAGCCAACAAAACGGGCTTACTTTACAGCTTTTGAAATTAGCCAACGAAACGGGCTTACTTTACAGCTTTTGAAATTAGCAAATGAAACGGGCTTACTTTACAGCTTTTGAAATTAGCAAATGAACCGGGCTTAATTTCCAGCTTTTGAAATTAGCCAATGAAATGGGCTTACTTTACAGCTTTTGAAATTAGCAAATGAAACAGGCTTACTTTACAGCTTTTGAAATTAGCAAATGAACCGGGCTTACTTTCCAGCTTTTGAAATTAGCCAACGAAACGGGCTTACTTGACAGCTTTTGAAATTAGCAAATGAAACACGCTTACTTTAAAGCTTTTGAAATTAGCCAACGAAACGGGCTTACTTTTCAGCTTTTGAAATTAGCCATTGAAAGGGGCTTACTTTACAGCTTTTGAAATTAGCAAATGACACCACGGGCTTACTTTACAGCTTTTGAAATTAGCAAATGAAACGGGCTTACTTTACAGCTTTTGAAATGAGCCAACGAAACGGGCTTACTTTACAGCTTTTGAAATTAGCCAATGAAACGGGCTTACTTTCCAGCTTTTGAAATTAGCCAACGAAACGGGCTTACTTTCCAGCTTTTTTAATTAGCCAATTAAACGGGCTTACTTTACAGCTTTTGAAATTTGCAAATGAAACGGGCTTACTTTACAGCTTTTGAAATTAGCCAACGAAACGGACTTACTTTACAGCTTTTGAAATGAGCCAATAAAACGAGCTTACTTTACAGCTTTTGAAATTAGCCAATGAAACGGGCTTACTTTACAGCTTTTGAAATTAGCAAATGAAACGGGCTTACTTTACAGCTTTTGAAATGAGCCAATGAAATGGGCTTACTTTCCAGCTTTTGAAATTAACCAATGAAACGGGCTTACTTTACAGCTTTTGAAATTAGCCAATGAAATGGGCTTACTTTACAGCTTTTGAAATTAGCCAATGAAATGGGCTTACTTTCCAGCTTTTGAAATTAGCAAATTAAACGGGCTTACTTTCCAGCTTTTGAAATGAGCCAATTAAATGGGCTTACTTTCCAGCTTTTGAAATTAACCAATGAAACGGGCTTACTTTACAGCTTTTTAAATTAGCCAATGAAATGGGCTTACTTTACAGCTTTTGAAATTAGCAAATGAAACGGGTTTACTTTCCAGCTTTTGAAATGAGCCAATAAAACGGGCTTACTTTACAGCTTTTGAAATTAGCCAATGAAATGGGCTTACTTTACAGCTTTTGAAATTAGCCAATGAAATGGGCTTACTTTACAGCTTTTGAAATTAGCAAATGAAACGGGCTTACTTTCCAGCTTTTGAAATTAGCCAATGAAACGGGCTTACTTTACAGCTTTTGAAATTAGCCAATGAAACGGGTTTACTTTACAGCTTTTGAAATTAGCAAATGAAACAGGCTTACTTTACAGCTTTTGAAATTTGCAAATGAAACGGGCTTACTTTCCAGCTTTTGAAATTAGCCAACGAAACGGGCTTACTTTCCAGCTTTTTTAATTAGCCAATGAAACGGGCTTACTTTACAGCTTTTGAAATTTGCAAATGAAACGGGCTTACTTTACAGCTTTTGAAATTAGCCAACGAAACGGACTTACTTTACAGCTTTTGAAATGAGCCAATAAAACGAGCTTACTTTACAGCTTTTGAAATTAGCCAATGAAACGGGCTTACTTTACAGCTTTTGAAATTAGCAAATGAAACGGGCTTACTTTACAGCTTTTGAAATGAGCCAATGAAATGGGCTTACGTTCCAGCTTTTGAAATTAACCAATGAAACGGGCTTACTTTACAGCTTTTGAAATTAGCCAATGAAATGGGCTTACTTTACAGCTTTTGAAATTAGCCAATGAAATGGGCTTACTTTCCAGCTTTTGAAATTAGCAAATTAAACGGGCTTACTTTCCAGCTTTTGAAATGAGCCAATTAAATGGGCTCACTTTCCAGCTTTTGAAATTAACCAATGAAACGGGCTTACTTTACAGCTTTTGAAATTAGCCAATGAAATGGGCTTACTTTACAGCTTTTGAAATTAGCAAATGAAACGGGTTTACTTTCCAGCTTTTGAAATGAGCCAATAAAACGGGCTTACTTTACAGCTTTTGAAATTAGCCAATGAAATGGGCTTACTTTCCAGCTTTTGAAATTAGCCAATGAAATGGGCTTACTTTACAGCTTTTGAAATTAGCAAATGAAACGGGCTTACTTTCCAGCTTTTGAAATTAGCCAATGAAACGGGCTTACTTTACAGCTTTTGAAATTAGCCAACGAAACGGGCTTACTTTACAGCTTTTGAAATTAGCCAACGAAACGGGCTTACTTTCCAGCTTTTGAAATAAGCAAATGAAACGGGCTTACTTTCCAGCTTTTGAAATTAGCCAATGAAACGGGCTTACTTTACAGCTTTTGAAATTAGCCAACGAAACAGGCTTACTTTACAGCTTTTGAAATTAGCAAATGAAACGGGCTTACTTTCCAGCTTTTGAAATGAGCAAATGAAACGGGCTTACTTTCCAGCTTTTGAAATTAGCCAATGTAATGGGCTTACTTTCCAGCTTTTGAAATGAGCCAATAAAACGAGTTTACTTTACAGCTTTAGAAATTAGCCAACGAAACAGGCTTACTTTCCAGCTTTTGAAATGAGCCAATAAAACGAGCTTACTTTACAGCTTTTGAAATTAGCCAATGAAACGGGCTTACTTTACAGCTTTTGAAATGAGCCAATGAAACGGGCTTACTTTACAGCTTTTGAAATGAGCCAATGAAACGGGCTTACTTTACAGCTTTTGAAATGAGCCAATGAAACGGGCTTACTTTACAGCTTTTGAAATTAGCCAATGAAACGGGCTTACTTTACAGCTTTTGAAATGAGCCAATGAAACGGGCTTACTTTACAGCTTTTGAAATTAGCCAATGAAACGGGCTTACTTTACAGCTTTTGAAATTAGCCAATGAAACGGGCTTACTTTACAGCTTTTGAAATTAGCCAATAAAACGAGCTTACTTTACAGCTTTTGAAATTAGCCAATGAAACGGGCTTACTTTCCAGCTTTTGAAATGAGCCAATAAAACGGGCTTACTTTACAGCTTTTGAAATTAGCCAATGAAATGGGCTTACTTTACAGCTTTTGAAATTAGCCAATGAAATGGGCTTACTTTCCAGCTTTTGAAATTAGCAAATTAAACGGGCTTACTTTCCAGCTTTTGAAATGAGCCAATGAAATGGGCTTACTTTCCAGCTTTTGAAATTAACCAATGAAACGGGCTTACTTTACAGCTTTTGAAATTAGCCAATGAAATGGGCTTACTTTACAGCTTTTGAAATTAGCAAATGAAACGGGTTTACTTTCCAACTTTTGAAATGAGCCAATAAAACGGGCTTACTTTACAGCTTTTGAAATTAGCCAATGAAATGGGCTAACTTTACAGCTTTTGAAATTAGCCAATGAAATGGGCTTACTTTACAGCTTTTGAAATGAGCCAATAAAACGGACTTACTTTACAGCTTTTGAAATTAGCAAATGAAACGGGCTTACTTTCCAGCTTTTGAAATTAGCCAATGAAACGGGCTTACTTTACAGCTTTTGAAATTAGCCAATGAAATGGGCTTACTTTACAGCTTTTGAAATTAGCCAATGAAATGGGCTTACTTTCCAGCTTTTGAAATTAGCAAATTTAACGGGCTTACTTTCCAGCTTTTGAAATGAGCCAATAACACGAGCTTACTTTACAGCTTTTGAAATTAGCCAATTAAACGGGCTTACTTTCCAGCTTTTGAAATTAGCCAATAAAACGAGCTTACTTTACAGCTTTTGAAATTAGCAAATGAAATGGGCTTACTTTCCAGCTTTTGAAATTAGCCAACGAAATGGGCTTACTTTACAGCTTTTGAAATTCGCCAACGAAAGGGCTTACTTTACAGCTTTTGAAATTAGCAAATGAAACGGGCTTACTTTCCAGCTTTTGAAATTAGCCAACGAAATGGGCTTACTTTACAGCTTTTGAAATTAGCCAACGAAACGGGCTTACTTTACAGCTTTTGAAATTAGCAAATGAAACGGGCTTACTTTTACAGCTTTTGAAATTAGCAAATGAACCGGGCTTAATTTCCAGCTTTTGAAATTAGCCAATGAAATGGGCTTACTTTCCAGCTTTTGAAATGAGCCAATAAAATGAGCTTACTTTACAGCTTTTTAAATTAGCCAATGAAACGGGCTTACTTTACAGCTTTTGAAATTCGCAAATAAACCGGGCTTACTTTACAGCTTTTGAAATTAGCAAATGACACGGGCTTACTTTACAGCTTTTGAAATTAGCAAATGAAACGGGCTTACTTTACAGCTTTTGAAATGAGCCAACGAAACGGGCTTACTTTACAGCTTTTGAAATTAGCCAACAAAATGGGCTTACTTTATAGCTTTTGAAATTAGCAAATGAAACAGGCTTACTTTACAGCTTTTGAAATTTCCAAATGAAACGGGCTTACTTTCCAGCTTTTGAAATTAGCCAACGAAACGGGCTTACTTTCCAGCTTTTTTAATTAGCCAATGAAACGGGCTTACTTTACAGCTTTTGAAATTAGCAAATGAAACGGGCTTACTTTACAGCTTTTGAAATTTGCAAATGAAACGGGCTTACTTTACAGCTTTTGAAATTAGCCAATGAAATGGGCTTAATTTACAGCTTTTGAAATGAGCCAATAAAACGTGCTTACTTTCCAGCTTTTGAAATTAGCCAAAGAAAGGGGCTTACTTTACAGCTTTTGAAATTAGCAAATAAACCGGGCTTACTTTACAGCTTTTGAAATTAGACAACGAAATGGGCTTACTTTACAGCTTTTGAAATTAGCCAACAAAACGGGCTTACTTTACAGCTTTTGAAATTAGCCAACGAAACGGGCTTACTTTACAGCTTTTGAAATTAGCAAATGAAACGGGCTTACTTTACAGCTTTTGAAATTAGCAAATGAACCGGGCTTAATTTCCAGCTTTTGAAATTAGCCAATGAAATGGGCTTACTTTACAGCTTTTGAAATTAGCAAATGAAACAGGCTTACTTTACAGCTTTTGAAATTAGCAAATGAACCGGGCTTACTTTCCAGCTTTTGAAATTAGCCAACGAAACGGGCTTACTTGACAGCTTTTGAAATTAGCAAATGAAACACGCTTACTTTAAAGCTTTTGAAATTAGCCAACGAAACGGGCTTACTTTTCAGCTTTTGAAATTAGCCATTGAAAGGGGCTTACTTTACAGCTTTTGAAATTAGCAAATGACACCACGGGCTTACTTTACAGCTTTTGAAATTAGCAAATGAAACGGGCTTACTTTACAGCTTTTGAAATGAGCCAACGAAACGGGCTTACTTTACAGCTTTTGAAATTAGCCAATGAAACGGGCTTACTTTCCAGCTTTTGAAATTAGCCAACGAAACGGGCTTACTTTCCAGCTTTTTTAATTAGCCAATTAAACGGGCTTACTTTACAGCTTTTGAAATTTGCAAATGAAACGGGCTTACTTTACAGCTTTTGAAATTAGCCAACGAAACGGACTTACTTTACAGCTTTTGAAATGAGCCAATAAAACGAGCTTACTTTACAGCTTTTGAAATTAGCCAATGAAACGGGCTTACTTTACAGCTTTTGAAATTAGCAAATGAAACGGGCTTACTTTACAGCTTTTGAAATGAGCCAATGAAATGGGCTTACTTTCCAGCTTTTGAAATTAACCAATGAAACGGGCTTACTTTACAGCTTTTGAAATTAGCCAATGAAATGGGCTTACTTTACAGCTTTTGAAATTAGCCAATGAAATGGGCTTACTTTCCAGCTTTTGAAATTAGCAAATTAAACGGGCTTACTTTCCAGCTTTTGAAATGAGCCAATTAAATGGGCTTACTTTCCAGCTTTTGAAATTAACCAATGAAACGGGCTTACTTTACAGCTTTTTAAATTAGCCAATGAAATTGGCTTACTTTACAGCTTTTGAAATTAGCAAATGAAACGGGTTTACTTTCCAGCTTTTGAAATGAGCCAATAAAACGGGCTTACTTTACAGCTTTTGAAATTAGCCAATGAAATGGGCTTACTTTACAGCTTTTGAAATTAGCCAATGAAATGGGCTTACTTTACAGCTTTTGAAATTAGCAAATGAAACGGGCTTACTTTCCAGCTTTTGAAATTAGCCAATGAAACGGGCTTACTTTACAGCTTTTGAAATTAGCCAATGAAACGGGTTTACTTTACAGCTTTTGAAATTAGCAAATGAAACAGGCTTACTTTACAGCTTTTGAAATTTGCAAATGAAACGGGCTTACTTTCCAGCTTTTGAAATTAGCCAACGAAACGGGCTTACTTTCCAGCTTTTTTAATTAGCCAATGAAACGGGCTTACTTTACAGCTTTTGAAATTTGCAAATGAAACGGGCTTACTTTACAGCTTTTGAAATTAGCCAACGAAACGGACTTACTTTACAGCTTTTGAAATGAGCCAATAAAACGAGCTTACTTTACAGCTTTTGAAATTAGCCAATGAAACGGGCTTACTTTACAGCTTTTGAAATTAGCAAATGAAACGGGCTTACTTTACAGCTTTTGAAATGAGCCAATGAAATGGGCTTACTTTCCAGCTTTTGAAATTAACCAATGAAACGGGCTTACTTTACAGCTTTTGAAATTAGCCAATGAAATGGGCTTACTTTACAGCTTTTGAAATTAGCCAATGAAATGGGCTTACTTTCCAGCTTTTGAAATTAGCAAATTAAACGGGCTTACTTTCCAGCTTTTGAAATGAGCCAATTAAATGGGCTCACTTTCCAGCTTTTGAAATTAACCAATGAAACGGGCTTACTTTACAGCTTTTGAAATTAGCCAATGAAATGGGCTTACTTTACAGCTTTTGAAATTAGCAAATGAAACGGGTTTACTTTCCAGCTTTTGAAATGAGCCAATAAAACGGGCTTACTTTACAGCTTTTGAAATTAGCCAATGAAATGGGCTTACTTTCCAGCTTTTGAAATTAGCCAATGAAATGGGCTTACTTTACAGCTTTTGAAATTAGCAAATGAAACGGGCTTACTTTCCAGCTTTTGAAATTAGCCAATGAAACGGGCTTACTTTACAGCTTTTGAAATTAGCCAACGAAACGGGCTTACTTTACAGCTTTTGAAATTAGCCAACGAAACGGGCTTACTTTCCAGCTTTTGAAATAAGCAAATGAAACGGGCTTACTTTCCAGCTTTTGAAATTAGCCAATGAAACGGGCTTACTTTACAGCTTTTGAAATTAGCCAACGAAACAGGCTTACTTTACAGCTTTTGAAATTAGCAAATGAAACGGGCTTACTTTCCAGCTTTTGAAATGAGCAAATGAAACGGGCTTACTTTCCAGCTTTTGAAATTAGCCAATGTAATGGGCTTACTTTCCAGCTTTTGAAATGAGCCAATAAAACGAGTTTACTTTACAGCTTTAGAAATTAGCCAACGAAACAGGCTTACTTTCCAGCTTTTGAAATGAGCCAATAAAACGAGCTTACTTTACAGCTTTTGAAATTAGCCAATGAAACGGGTTTACTTTACAGCTTTTGAAATTAGCAAATGAAACGGGCTTACTTTCCAGCTTTTTAAATTAGCCAATGAAACGGGCTTACTTTACAGCTTTTGAAATTAGCCAATGAAACGGGCTTACTTTACAGCTTTTGAAATTAGCCAATGAAACGGGCTTACTTTACAGCTTTTGAAATTAGCCAATGAAACGGGCTTACTTTACAGCTTTTGAAATTAGCCAATGAAATGGGCTTACTTTACAGCTTTTGAAATTAGCCAATGAAACGGGCTTACTTTACAGCTTTTGAAATTAGCCAATGAAACGGGTTCACTTTCCAGCTTTTGAAATTAACCAATGAAACGGGCTTACTTTACAGCTTTTGAAATTAGCCAACGAAACGGGTTTACTTTACAGCTTTTGAAATTAGCAAATGAAACGGGCTTACTTTCCAGCTTTTGAAATTAGCCAATGAAACGGGTTTACTTTACAGCTTTTGAAATGAGCCAATAAAACGAGCTTACTTTACAGCTTTTGAAATTAGCAAATGAAACGGGCTTACTTTCCAGCTTTTAAAATTAGCCAATGAAACGGGCTTACTTTACAGCTTTTGAAATTAGCCAATGAAACGGGCTTACTTTACAGCTTTTGGAATTAGCAAATGAAACGGGCTTACCTTCCAGGTTTTTAAATTAGCCAATGAAATGGGCTTACTTTCCAGCTTTTGAAATGAGCCAATAAAACGAGCTTACTTTACAGCTTTTGAAATTAGCCAATGAAACGGGTTTACTTTACAGCTTTTGAAATTAGCAAATGAAACGGGCTTACTTTACAGCTTTTGAAATTAGCCAATGAAACGGGCTTACTTTACAGCTTTTGAAATTAGCCAACGAAACGGGCTTACTTTACAGCTTTTGAAATTAGCCAACGAAACGGGCTTACTTTACAGCTTTTGAAATTAGCCAATGAAACGGGCTTACTTTACAGCTTTTGAAATGAGCCAATGAAATGGGCTTACTTTCCAGCTTTTGAAATTAGCAAATTAAACGGGCTTACTTTCCAGCTTTTGAAATGAGCCAATTAAATGGGCTTACTTTCCAGCTTTTGAAATTAACCAATGAAACGGGCTTACTTTACAGCTTTTTAAATTAGCCAATGAAATGGGCTTACTTTACAGCTTTTGAAATTAGCAAATGAAACGGGTTTACTTTCCAGCTTTTGAAATGAGCCAATAAAACGGGCTTACTTTACAGCTTTTGAAATTAGCCAATGAAATGGGCTTACTTTACAGCTTTTGAAATTAGCCAATGAAATGGGCTTACTTTACAGCTTTTGAAATTAGCAAATGAAACGGGCTTACTTTCCAGCTTTTGAAATTAGCCAATGAAACGGGCTTACTTTACAGCTTTTGAAATTAGCCAATGAAACGGGTTTACTTTACAGCTTTTGAAATTAGCAAATGAAACAGGCTTACTTTACAGCTTTTGAAATTTGCAAATGAAACGGGCTTACTTTCCAGCTTTTGAAATTAGCCAACGAAACGGGCTTACTTTCCAGCTTTTTTAATTAGCCAATGAAACGGGCTTACTTTACAGCTTTTGAAATTTGCAAATGAAACGGGCTTACTTTACAGCTTTTGAAATTAGCCAACGAAACGGACTTACTTTACAGCTTTTGAAATGAGCCAATAAAACGAGCTTACTTTACAGCTTTTGAAATTAGCCAATGAAACGGGCTTACTTTACAGCTTTTGAAATTAGCAAATGAAACGGGCTTACTTTACAGCTTTTGAAATGAGCCAATGAAATGGGCTTACTTTCCAGCTTTTGAAATTAACCAATGAAACGGGCTTACTTTACAGCTTTTGAAATTAGCCAATGAAATGGGCTTACTTTACAGCTTTTGAAATTAGCCAATGAAATGGGCTTACTTTCCAGCTTTTGAAATTAGCAAATTAAACGGGCTTACTTTCCAGCTTTTGAAATGAGCCAATTAAATGGGCTCACTTTCCAGCTTTTGAAATTAACCAATGAAACGGGCTTACTTTACAGCTTTTGAAATTAGCCAATGAAATGGGCTTACTTTACAGCTTTTGAAATTAGCAAATGAAACGGGTTTACTTTCCAGCTTTTGAAATGAGCCAATAAAACGGGCTTACTTTACAGCTTTTGAAATTAGCCAATGAAATGGGCTTACTTTCCAGCTTTTGAAATTAGCCAATGAAATGGGCTTACTTTACAGCTTTTGAAATTAGCAAATGAAACGGGCTTACTTTCCAGCTTTTGAAATTAGCCAATGAAACGGGCTTACTTTACAGCTTTTGAAATTAGCCAACGAAACGGGCTTACTTTACAGCTTTTGAAATTAGCCAACGAAACGGGCTTACTTTCCAGCTTTTGAAATAAGCAAATGAAACGGGCTTACTTTCCAGCTTTTGAAATTAGCCAATGAAACGGGCTTACTTTACAGCTTTTGAAATTAGCCAACGAAACAGGCTTACTTTACAGCTTTTGAAATTAGCAAATGAAACGGGCTTACTTTCCAGCTTTTGAAATTAGCAAATGGAACAGGCTTACTTTACAGCTTTTGAAATTAGCAAATGAAACGGGCTTACTTTCCAGCTTTTGAAATTAGCCAATGAAACGGGCTTACTTTACAGCTTTTGAAATTAGCCAACGAAACAGGCTTACTTTACAGCTTTTGAAATTAGCAAATGAAACGGGCTTACTTTCCAGCTTTTGAAATGAGCAAATGAAACGGGCTTACTTTCCAGCTTTGGAAATTAGCCAATGTAATGGGCTTACTTTCCAGCTTTTGAAATGAGCCAATAAAACGAGTTTACTTTACAGCTTTAGAAATTAGCCAACGAAACAGGCTTACTTTCCAGCTTTTGAAATGAGCCAATAAAACGAGCTTACTTTACAGCTTTTGAAATTAGCCAATGAAACGGGTTTACTTTACAGCTTTTGAAATTAGCAAATGAAACGGGCTTACTTTCCAGCTTTTTAAATTAGCCAATGAAACGGGCTTACTTTACAGCTTTTGAAATTAGCCAATGAAACGGGCTTACTTTACAGCTTTTGAAATTAGCCAATGAAACGGGCTTACTTTCCAGCTTTTGAAATAAGCAAATGAAACGGGCTTACTTTCCAGCTTTTGAAATAAGCAAATGAAACGGGCTTACTTTCCAGCTTTTGAAATAAGCAAATGAAACGGGCTTACTTTCCAGCTTTTGAAATTAGCCAATGAAACGGGCTTACTTTACAGCTTTTGAAATTAGCCAACGAAACAGGCTTACTTTACAGCTTTTGAAATTAGCAAATGAAACGGGCTTACTTTCCAGCTTTTGAAATTAGCCAATGAAACGGGCTTACTTTACAGCTTTTGAAATTAGCCAACGAAACAGGCTTACTTTACAGCTTTTGAAATTAGCAAATGAAACGGGCTTACTTTCCAGCTTTTGAAATGAGCAAATGAAACGGGCTTACTTTCCAGCTTTTGAAATTAGCCAATGTAATGGGCTTACTTTCCAGCTTTTGAAATGAGCCAATAAAACGAGTTTACTTTACAGCTTTAGAAATTAGCCAACGAAACAGGCTTACTTTCCAGCTTTTGAAATGAGCCAATAAAACGAGCTTACTTTACAGCTTTTGAAATTAGCCAATGAAACGGGTTTACTTTACAGCTTTTGAAATTAGCAAATGAAACGGGCTTACTTTCCAGCTTTTTAAATTAGCCAATGAAACGGGCTTACTTTACAGCTTTTGAAATTAGCCAATGAAACGGGCTTACTTTACAGCTTTTGAAATTAGCCAATGAAACGGGCTTACTTTACAGCTTTTGAAATTAGCCAATGAAACGGGCTTACTTTACAGCTTTTGAAATTAGCCAATGAAATGGGCTTACTTTACAGCTTTTGAAATTAGCCAATGAAACGGGCTTACTTTACAGCTTTTGAAATTAGCCAATGAAACGGGTTCACTTTCCAGCTTTTGAAATTAACCAATGAAACGGGCTTACTTTACAGCTTTTGAAATTAGCCAACGAAACGGGTTTACTTTACAGCTTTTGAAATTAGCAAATGAAACGGGCTTACTTTCCAGCTTTTGAAATTAGCCAATGAAACGGGTTTACTTTACAGCTTTTGAAATGAGCCAATAAAACGAGCTTACTTTACAGCTTTTGAAATTAGCAAATGAAACGGGCTTACTTTCCAGCTTTTAAAATTAGCCAATGAAACGGGCTTACTTTACAGCTTTTGAAATTAGCCAATGAAACGGGCTTACTTTACAGCTTTTGAAATTAGCAAATGAACCGGGCTTAATTTCCAGCTTTTGAAATTAGCCAATGAAATGGGCTTACTTTCCAGCTTTTGAAATTAGCCAATAAAATGAGCTTACTTTACAGCTTTTTAAATTAGCCAATGAAACGGGCTTACTTTACAGCTTTTGAAATTAGCCAACGAAACAGGCTTACTTTACAGCTTTTGAAATTAGCAAATGAAACGGGCTTACTTTACAGCTTTTGAAATTAGCCAATGAAACGGGCTTACTTTACAGCTTTTGAAATTAGCCAACGAAACGGGCTTACTTTACAGCTTTTGAAATTAGCAAATGAAACGGGCTTACTTTACAGCTTTTGAAATTAGCCAATGAAACGGGCTTACTTTACAGCTTTTGAAATGAGCCAATGAAACGGGCTTACTTTTACAGCTTTTGAAATTAGCAAATGAACCGGGCTTAATTTCCAGCTTTTGAAATTAGCCAATGAAATGGGCTTACTTTCCAGCTTTTGAAATGAGCCAATAAAATGAGCTTACTTTACAGCTTTTTAAATTAGCCAATGAAACGGGCTTACTTTACAGCTTTTGAAATTAGCCAACGAAACAGGCTTACTTTACAGCTTTTGAAATTAGCAAATGAAACGGGCTTACTTTACAGCTTTTGAAATTAGCCAATGAAACGAGCTTACTTTACAGCTTTTGAAATGAGCCAATAAAACGAGCTTACTTTCCAGCTTTTGAAATTAGCAAATGAAACGGGCTTACTTTCCAGCTTTTGAAATTAGCCAATGAAACGGGCTTACTTTACAGCTTTTGAAATTAGCCAACGAAACAGGCTTACTTTACAGCTTTTGAAATTAGCAAATGAAACGGGCTTACTTTCCAGCTTTTGAAATTAGCAAATGAAACAGGCTTACTTTCCAGCTTTTGAAATTAGCCAATGAAATGGGCTTACTTTCCAGCTTTTGAAATGAGCCAATAAAACGAGCTTACTTTACAGCTTTTGAAATTAGCCAATGAAACGGGTTTACTTTACAGCTTTTGAAATTAGCCAACGAAACAGGCTTACTTTCCAGCTTTTGAAATGAGCCAATAAAACGAGCTTACTTTACAGCTTTTGAAATTAGCCAATGAAACGGGTTTACGTTACAGCTTTTGAAATTAGCAAATGAAACGGGCTTACTTTACAGCTTTTGAAATTAGCCAATGAAACGGGTTTACTTTACAGCTTTTGAAATTAGCAAATGAAACGGGCTTACTTTACAGCTTTTGAAATTAGCCAACGAAACGGGCTTACTTTACAGCTTTTGAAATGAGCCAATGAAACAGGCTTACTTTCCAGCTTTTGAAATGAGCCAATAACACGAGCTTACTTTACAGCTTTTGAAATTAGCCAATGAAACGGGTTTACTTTACAGCTTTTGAAATTAGCAAATGAAACGGGCTTACTTTACAGCTTTTGAAATTAGCAAATGAAACGGGCTTACTTTACAGCTTTTGAAATTAGCCAATGAAACGGGTTTACTTTACAGCTTTTGAAATTAGCAAATGAAACGGGCTTACTTTACAGCTTTTGAAATTAGCAAATGAAACGGGCTTACTTTACAGCTTTTGAAATTAGCCAACGAAACGGGCTTACTTTACAGCTTTTGAAATTAGCCAAAGAAACGGGCTTACTTTACAGCTTTTGAAATGAGCCAATAAAACGAGCTTACTTTACAGCTTTTGAAATTAGCCAATGAAACGGGCTTACTTTACAGCTTTTGAAATTAGCCAACGAAACGGGCTTACTTTACAGCTTTTGAAATTAGCCAACGAAACGGGCTTACTTTACAGCTTTTGAAATTAGCCAACAAAACAGGCTTACTTTCCAGCTTTTGAAATGAGCCAATAAAACGAGCTTACTTTACAGCTTTTGAAATTAGCCAATGAAACGGGTTTACTTTACAGCTTTTGAAATTAGCAAATGAAACGGGCTTACTTTACAGCTTTTGAAATTAGCCAATGAAACGGGCTTACTTTACAGCTTTTGAAATTAGCCAATGAAACGGGCTTACTTTCCAGCTTTTGAAATGAGCCAATGAAACGGGCTTACTTTACAGCTTTTGAAATGAGCCAATGAAACGGGCTTACTTTACAGCTTTTGAAATGAGCCAATGAAAGGGGCTTACTTTACAGCTTTTGAAATGAGCCAATGAAACGGGCTTACTTTACAGCTTTTGAAATGAGCCAATGAAACGGGCTTACTTTCCAGCTTTTGAAATGAGCCAATGAAAGGGGCTTACTTTACAGCTTTTGAAATGAGCCAATGAAACGGGCTTACTTTACAGCTTTTGAAATGAGCCAATGAAAGGGGCTTACTTTACAGCTTTTGAAATGAGCCAATGAAACGGGCTTACTTTACAGCTTTTGAAATGAGCCAATGAAACGGGCTTACTTTACAGCTTTTGAAATGAGCCAATGAAAGGGGCTTACTTTACAGCTTTTGAAATGAGCCAATGAAACGGGCTTACTTTACAGCTTTTGAAATGAGCCAATGAAAGGGGCTTACTTTACAGCTTTTGAAATGAGCCAATGAAATGGGCTTACTTTACAGCTTTTGAAATTAGCAAATGAAACGGGCTTACTTTCCAGCTTTTGAAATTAGCCAATGAAACGGGCTTACTTTACAGCTTTTGAAATTAGCCAATGAAATGGGCTTACTTTACAGCTTTTGAAATTAGCCAATGAAATGGGCTTACTTTCCAGCTTTTGAAATTAGCAAATTAAACGGGCTTACTTTCCAGCTTTTGAAATGAGCCAATAACACGAGCTTACTTTACAGCTTTTGAAATTAGCCAATTAAACGGGCTTACTTTCCAGCTTTTGAAATTAGCCAATAAAACGAGCTTACTTTACAGCTTTTGAAATTAGCAAATGAAATGGGCTTACTTTCCAGCTTTTGAAATTAGCCAACGAAATGGGCTTACTTTACAGCTTTTGAAATTCGCCAACGAAAGGGCTTACTTTACAGCTTTTGAAATTAGCAAATGAAACGGGCTTACTTTCCAGCTTTTGAAATTAGCCAACGAAATGGGCTTACTTTACAGCTTTTGAAATTAGCCAACGAAACGGGCTTACTTTACAGCTTTTGAAATTAGCAAATGAAACGGGCTTACTTTTACAGCTTTTGAAATTAGCAAATGAACCGGGCTTAATTTCCAGCTTTTGAAATTAGCCAATGAAATGGGCTTACTTTCCAGCTTTTGAAATGAGCCAATAAAATGAGCTTACTTTACAGCTTTTTAAATTAGCCAATGAAACGGGCTTACTTTACAGCTTTTTAAATTAGCAAATAAACCGGGCTTACTTTACAGCTTTTGAAATTAGCAAATGACACGGGCTTACTTTACAGCTTTTGAAATTAGCAAATGAAACGGGCTTACTTTACAGCTTTTGAAATGAGCCAACGAAACGGGCTTACTTTACAGCTTTTGAAATTAGCCAACAAAATGGGCTTACTTTACAGCTTTTGAAATTAGCAAATGAAACAGGCTTACTTTACAGCTTTTGAAATTTCCAAATGAAACGGGCTTACTTTCCAGCTTTTGAAATTAGCCAACGAAACGGGCTTACTTTCCAGCTTTTTTAATTAGCCAATGAAACGGGCTTACTTTACAGCTTTTGAAATTAGCAAATGAAACGGGCTTACTTTACAGCTTTTGAAATTTGCAAATGAAACGGGCTTACTTTACAGCTTTTGAAATTAGCCAATGAAATGGGCTTAATTTACAGCTTTTGAAATGAGCCAATAAAACGTGCTTACTTTCCAGCTTTTGAAATTAGCCAAAGAAAGGGGCTTACTTTACAGCTTTTGAAATTAGCAAATAAACCGGGCTTACTTTACAGCTTTTGAAATTAGACAACGAAATGGGCTTACTTTACAGCTTTTGAAATTAGCCAACAAAACGGGCTTACTTTACAGCTTTTGAAATTAGCCAACGAAACGGGCTTACTTTACAGCTTTTGAAATTAGCAAATGAAACGGGCTTACTTTACAGCTTTTGAAATTAGCAAATGAACCGGGCTTAATTTCCAGCTTTTGAAATTAGCCAATGAAATGGGCTTACTTTACAGCTTTTGAAATTAGCAAATGAAACAGGCTTACTTTACAGCTTTTGAAATTAGCAAATGAACCGGGCTTACTTTCCAGCTTTTGAAATTAGCCAACGAAACGGGCTTACTTGACAGCTTTTGAAATTAGCAAATGAAACACGCTTACTTTAAAGCTTTTGAAATTAGCCAACGAAACGGGCTTACTTTTCAGCTTTTGAAATTAGCCATTGAAAGGGGCTTACTTTACAGCTTTTGAAATTAGCAAATGACACCACGGGCTTACTTTACAGCTTTTGAAATTAGCAAATGAAACGGGCTTACTTTACAGCTTTTGAAATGAGCCAACGAAACGGGCTTACTTTACAGCTTTTGAAATTAGCCAATGAAACGGGCTTACTTTCCAGCTTTTGAAATTAGCCAACGAAACGGGCTTACTTTCCAGCTTTTTTAATTAGCCAATTAAACGGGCTTACTTTACAGCTTTTGAAATTTGCAAATGAAACGGGCTTACTTTACAGCTTTTGAAATTAGCCAACGAAACGGACTTACTTTACAGCTTTTGAAATGAGCCAATAAAACGAGCTTACTTTACAGCTTTTGAAATTAGCCAATGAAACGGGCTTACTTTACAGCTTTTGAAATTAGCAAATGAAACGGGCTTACTTTACAGCTTTTGAAATGAGCCAATGAAATGGGCTTACTTTCCAGCTTTTGAAATTAACCAATGAAACGGGCTTACTTTACAGCTTTTGAAATTAGCCAATGAAATGGGCTTACTTTACAGCTTTTGAAATTAGCCAATGAAATGGGCTTACTTTCCAGCTTTTGAAATTAGCAAATTAAACGGGCTTACTTTCCAGCTTTTGAAATGAGCCAATTAAATGGGCTTACTTTCCAGCTTTTGAAATTAACCAATGAAACGGGCTTACTTTACAGCTTTTTAAATTAGCCAATGAAATGGGCTTACTTTACAGCTTTTGAAATTAGCAAATGAAACGGGTTTACTTTCCAGCTTTTGAAATGAGCCAATAAAACGGGCTTACTTTACAGCTTTTGAAATTAGCCAATGAAATGGGCTTACTTTACAGCTTTTGAAATTAGCCAATGAAATGGGCTTACTTTACAGCTTTTGAAATTAGCAAATGAAACGGGCTTACTTTCCAGCTTTTGAAATTAGCCAATGAAACGGGCTTACTTTACAGCTTTTGAAATTAGCCAATGAAACGGGTTTACTTTACAGCTTTTGAAATTAGCAAATGAAACAGGCTTACTTTACAGCTTTTGAAATTTGCAAATGAAACGGGCTTACTTTCCAGCTTTTGAAATTAGCCAACGAAACGGGCTTACTTTCCAGCTTTTTTAATTAGCCAATGAAACGGGCTTACTTTACAGCTTTTGAAATTTGCAAATGAAACGGGCTTACTTTACAGCTTTTGAAATTAGCCAACGAAACGGACTTACTTTACAGCTTTTGAAATGAGCCAATAAAACGAGCTTACTTTACAGCTTTTGAAATTAGCCAATGAAACGGGCTTACTTTACAGCTTTTGAAATTAGCAAATGAAACGGGCTTACTTTACAGCTTTTGAAATGAGCCAATGAAATGGGCTTACTTTCCAGCTTTTGAAATTAACCAATGAAACGGGCTTACTTTACAGCTTTTGAAATTAGCCAATGAAATGGGCTTACTTTACAGCTTTTGAAATTAGCCAATGAAATGGGCTTACTTTCCAGCTTTTGAAATTAGCAAATTAAACGGGCTTACTTTCCAGCTTTTGAAATGAGCCAATTAAATGGGCTCACTTTCCAGCTTTTGAAATTAACCAATGAAACGGGCTTACTTTACAGCTTTTGAAATTAGCCAATGAAATGGGCTTACTTTACAGCTTTTGAAATTAGCAAATGAAACGGGTTTACTTTCCAGCTTTTGAAATGAGCCAATAAAACGGGCTTACTTTACAGCTTTTGAAATTAGCCAATGAAATGGGCTTACTTTCCAGCTTTTGAAATTAGCCAATGAAATGGGCTTACTTTACAGCTTTTGAAATTAGCAAATGAAACGGGCTTACTTTCCAGCTTTTGAAATTAGCCAATGAAACGGGCTTACTTTACAGCTTTTGAAATTAGCCAACGAAACGGGCTTACTTTACAGCTTTTGAAATTAGCCAACGAAACGGGCTTACTTTCCAGCTTTTGAAATAAGCAAATGAAACGGGCTTACTTTCCAGCTTTTGAAATTAGCCAATGAAACGGGCTTACTTTACAGCTTTTGAAATTAGCCAACGAAACAGGCTTACTTTACAGCTTTTGAAATTAGCAAATGAAACGGGCTTACTTTCCAGCTTTTGAAATGAGCAAATGAAACGGGCTTACTTTCCAGCTTTTGAAATTAGCCAATGTAATGGGCTTACTTTCCAGCTTTTGAAATGAGCCAATAAAACGAGTTTACTTTACAGCTTTAGAAATTAGCCAACGAAACAGGCTTACTTTCCAGCTTTTGAAATGAGCCAATAAAACGAGCTTACTTTACAGCTTTTGAAATTAGCCAATGAAACGGGTTTACTTTACAGCTTTTGAAATTAGCAAATGAAACGGGCTTACTTTCCAGCTTTTTAAATTAGCCAATGAAACGGGCTTACTTTACAGCTTTTGAAATTAGCCAATGAAACGGGCTTACTTTACAGCTTTTGAAATTAGCCAATGAAACGGGCTTACTTTACAGCTTTTGAAATTAGCCAATGAAACGGGCTTACTTTACAGCTTTTGAAATTAGCCAATGAAATGGGCTTACTTTACAGCTTTTGAAATTAGCCAATGAAACGGGCTTACTTTACAGCTTTTGAAATTAGCCAATGAAACGGGTTCACTTTCCAGCTTTTGAAATTAACCAATGAAACGGGCTTACTTTACAGCTTTTGAAATTAGCCAACGAAACGGGTTTACTTTACAGCTTTTGAAATTAGCAAATGAAACGGGCTTACTTTCCAGCTTTTGAAATTAGCCAATGAAACGGGCTTACTTTCCAGCTTTTGAAATTAGCCAATGAAACGGGTTTACTTTACAGCTTTTGAAATGAGCCAATAAAACGAGCTTACTTTACAGCTTTTGAAATTAGCAAATGAAACGGGCTTACTTTCCAGCTTTTAAAATTAGCCAATGAAACGGGCTTACTTTACAGCTTTTGAAATTAGCCAATGAAACGGGCTTACTTTACAGCTTTTGGAATTAGCAAATGAAACGGGCTTACTTTCCAGGTTTTGAAATTAGCCAATGAAACGGGCTTACTTTACAGCTTTTGAAATTAGCCAACGAAACAGGCTTACTTTACAGCTTTTGAAATTAGCAAATGAAACGGGCTTACCTTCCAGGTTTTTAAATTAGCCAATGAAATGGGCTTACTTTCCAGCTTTTGAAATGAGCCAATAAAACGAGCTTACTTTACAGCTTTTGAAATTAGCCAATGAAACGGGTTTACTTTACAGCTTTTGAAATTAGCAAATGAAACGGGCTTACTTTACAGCTTTTGAAATTAGCCAATGAAACGGGCTTACTTTACAGCTTTTGAAATTAGCCAACGAAACGGGCTTACTTTACAGCTTTTGAAATTAGCCAATGAAACGAGCTTACTTTACAGCTTTTGAAATGAGCCAATAAAACGAGCTTACTTTCCAGCTTTTGAAATTAGCAAATGAAACGGGCTTACTTTCCAGCTTTTGAAATTAGCCAATGAAACGGGCTTACTTTACAGCTTTTGAAATTAGCCAACGAAACAGGCTTACTTTACAGCTTTTGAAATTAGCAAATGAAACGGGCTTACTTTCCAGCTTTTGAAATTAGCAAATGAAACAGGCTTACTTTCCAGCTTTTGAAATTAGCCAATGAAATGGGCTTACTTTCCAGCTTTTGAAATGAGCCAATAAAACGAGCTTACTTTACAGCTTTTGAAATTAGCCAATGAAACGGGTTTACTTTACAGCTTTTGAAATTAGCCAACGAAACAGGCTTACTTTACAGCTTTTGAAATTAGCCAACGAAACGGGCTTACTTTACAGCTTTTGAAATTAGCCAATGAAACGAGCTTACTTTACAGCTTTTGAAATGAGCCAATAAAACGAGCTTACTTTCCAGCTTTTGAAATTAGCAAATGAAACGGGCTTACTTTCCAGCTTTTGAAATTAGCCAATGAAACGGGCTTACTTTACAGCTTTTGAAATTAGCCAACGAAACAGGCTTACTTTACAGCTTTTGAAATTAGCAAATGAAACGGGCTTACTTTCCAGCTTTTGAAATTAGCAAATGAAACAGGCTTACTTTCCAGCTTTTGAAATTAGCCAATGAAATGGGCTTACTTTCCAGCTTTTGAAATGAGCCAATAAAACGAGCTTACTTTACAGCTTTTGAAATTAGCCAATGAAACGGGTTTACGTTACAGCTTTTGAAATTAGCAAATGAAACGGGCTTACTTTACAGCTTTTGAAATTAGCCAATGAAACGGGTTTACTTTACAGCTTTTGAAATTAGCCAACGAAACGGGCTTACTTTACAGCTTTTGAAATGAGCCAATGAAACAGGCTTACTTTCCAGCTTTTGAAATGAGCCAATAACACGAGCTTACTTTACAGCTTTTGAAATTAGCCAATGAAACGGGTTTACTTTACAGCTTTTGAAATTAGCAAATGAAACGGGCTTACTTTACAGCTTTTGAAATTAGCAAATGAAACGGGCTTACTTTACAGCTTTTGAAATTAGCCAATGAAACGGGTTTACTTTACAGCTTTTGAAATTAGCAAATGAAACGGGCTTACTTTACAGCTTTTGAAATTAGCAAATGAAACGGGCTTACTTTACAGCTTTTGAAATTAGCCAACGAAACGGGCTTACTTTACAGCTTTTGAAATTAGCCAAAGAAACGGGCTTACTTTACAGCTTTTGAAATGAGCCAATAAAACGAGCTTACTTTACAGCTTTTGAAATTAGCCAATAAAAAGGGGCTTACTTTACAGCTTTTGAAATTAGCCAACGAAACGGGCTTACTTTACAGCTTTTGAAATTAGCCAACGAAACGGGCTTACTTTACAGCTTTTGAAATTAGCCAACAAAACAGGCTTACTTTCCAGCTTTTGAAATGAGCCAATAAAACGAGCTTACTTTACAGCTTTTGAAATTAGCCAATGAAACGGGTTTACTTTACAGCTTTTGAAATTAGCAAATGAAACGGGCTTACTTTACAGCTTTTGAAATTAGCCAATGAAACGGGCTTACTTTACAGCTTTTGAAATTAGCCAATGAAACGGGCTTACTTTCCAGCTTTTGAAATGAGCCAATGAAACGGGCTTACTTTACAGCTTTTGAAATGAGCCAATGAAACGGGCTTACTTTACAGCTTTTGAAATGAGCCAATGAAAGGGGCTTATCTTACAGCTTTTGAAATGAGCCAATGAAACGGGCTTACTTTACAGCTTTTGAAATGAGCCAATGAAACGGGCTTACTTTCCAGCTTTTGAAATGAGCCAATGAAAGGGGCTTACTTTACAGCTTTTGAAATGAGCCAATGAAACGGGCTTACTTTACAGCTTTTGAAATGAGCCAATGAAAGGGGCTTACTTTACAGCTTTTGAAATGAGCCAATGAAACGGGCTTACTTTACAGCTTTTGAAATGAGCCAATGAAACGGGCTTACTTTACAGCTTTTGAAATGAGCCAATGAAAGGGGCTTACTTTACAGCTTTTGAAATGAGCCAATGAAACGGGCTTACTTTACAGCTTTTGAAATGAGCCAATGAAAGGGGCTTACTTTACAGCTTTTGAAATGAGCCAATGAAACGGGCTTACTTTACAGCTTTTGAAATGAGCCAATGAAACGGGCTTACTTTACAGCTTTTGAAATGAGCCAATGAAAGGGGCTTACTTTACAGCTTTTGAAATGAGCCAATGAAACGGGTTTACTTTACAGCTTTTGAAATGAGCCAATGAAACGGGCTTACTTTACAGCTTTTGAAATGAGCCAATGAAACGGGCTTACTTTACAGCTTTTGAAATGAGCCAATGAAACGGGCTTACTTTACAGCTTTTGAAATGAGCCAATGAAAGGGGCTTACTTTACAGCTTCTGAAATTAGCAAATGAAACGGGCTTACTTTACAGCTTTTGAAATTAGCAAATGAAACGGGCTTACTTTACAGCTTTTGAAATTAGCCAATGAAACGGGCTTACTTTACAGCTTTTGAAATTAGCAAATGAAATGGGCTTACTTTCCAGCTTTTGAAATTAGCAAATGAAACGGGCTTACTTTCCAGCTTTTGAAATTAGCCAATGAAACGGGCTTACTTTACAGCTTTTGAAATTAGCCAATGAAATGGGCTTACTTTACAGCTTTTGAAATTAGCCAATGAAATGGGCTTACTTTACAGCTTTTGAAATTAGCAAATGAAACGGGCTTACTTTCCAGCTTTTGAAATTAGCCAATGAAACGGGCTTACTTTACAGCTTTTGAAATTTGCCAATGAAACGGGCTTACTTTCCAGCTTTTGAAATTAGCCAATGAAACGGGCTTACTTTACAGCTTTTGAAATTAGCAAATGAAATGGGCTTACTTTACAGCTTTTGAAATTAGCCAATGAAATGGGCTTACTTTACAGCTTTTGAAATTTGCCAATGAAACGGGCTTACTTTCCAGCTTTTGAAATTAGCCAATGAAACGGGCTTACTTTACAGCTTTTGAAATGAGCCAATGAAACGGGCTTACTTTCCAGCTTTTGAAATGAGCCAATGAAACGGGCTTACTTTACAGCTTTTGAAATGAGCCAATGAAACGGGCTTACTTTACAGCTTTTGAAATTAGCCAAAGAAACGGGCTTACTTTACAGCTTTTGAAATTAGCCAATGAAACGTGCTTACTTTACAGCTTTTGAAATTAGCAAATGAAACGGGCTTACTTTACAGCTTTTGAAATTAGCAAATGAAACGGGCTTACTTTACAGCTTTTGAAATGAGCCAATGAAAGGGGCTTACTTTACAGCTTTTGAAATGAGCCAATGAAACGGGCTTACTTTACAGCTTTTGAAATGAGCCAATGAAACGGGCTTACTTTACAGCTTTTGAAATGAGCCAATGAAACGGGCTTACTTTACAGCTTTTGAAATGAGCCAATGAAACAGGCTTACTTTACAGCTTTTGAAATGAGCCAATGAAAGGGGCTTACTTTACAGCTTTTGAAATGAGCCAATGAAACGAGTTTACTTTACAGCTTTTGAAATGAGCCAATGAAAGGGGCTTACTTTACAGCTTTTGAAATGAGCCAATGAAACGGGCTTACTTTCCAGCTTTTGAAATGAGCCAATGAAACAGTCTTACTTTACAGCTTTTGAAATTAGCCAATGAAAGGGGCTTACTTTACAGCTTTTGAAATTAGCAAATGAAAGGGGCTTACTTTACAGCTTTTGAAATGAGCCAATAAAACGAGTTTACTTTACAGCTTTTGAAATTAGCCAATGAAATGGGCTTACTTTACAGCTTTTGAAATTAGCAAATGAAACGGGCTTACTTTACAGCTTTTGAAATTAGCCAATGAAATGGGCTTACTTTACAGCTTTTGAAATTAGCAAATGAAACGGGCTTACTTTACAGCTTTTGAAATGAGCCAATAAAACGAGTTTACTTTACAGCTTTTGAAATTAGCCAATGAAATGGGCTTACTTTACAGCTTTTGAAATTAGCAAATGAAACGGGCTTACTTTACAGCTTTTGAAATTAGCCAATGAAATGGGCTTACTTTACAGCTTTTGAAATTAGCAAATGAAACGGGCTTACTTTACAGCTTTTGAAATTAGCAAATGAAACGGGCTTACTTTACAGCTTTTGAAATTAGCCAATGAAATGGGCTTACTTTACAGCTTTTGAAATTAGCAAATGAAACGGGCTTACTTTACAGTTTTTGAAATGAGCCAATAAAACGAGTTTACTTTACAGCTTTTGAAATTAGCAAATGAAACGGGCTTACTTTACAGCTTTTGAAATTAGCAAATGAAACGGGCTTACTTTACAGCTTTTGAAATTAGCCAATGAAATGGGCTTACTTTACAGCTTTTGAAATTAGCAAATGAAACGGGCTTACTTTACAGCTTTTGAAATTAGCCAATGAAACGGGCTTACTTTACAGCTTTTGAAATTTGCCAATGAAACGGGCTTACTTTACAACTTTTGAAATTACCCAATGAAATCGGCTTACTTTACAACTTTTGAAATTAGCCAATGAAACGGGCTTACTTTACAGCTTTTGAAATGAGCCAATAAAACGAGTTTACTTTACAGCTTTTGAAATTAGCCAATGAAACGGGCTTACTTTACAGCTTTTGAAATTTGCCAATGAAACGGGCTTACTTTACAGCTTTTGAAATTAGCCAATGAAACGGGCTTACTTTACAGCTTTTGAAATTAGCCAATGAAATGGGCTTACTTTACAGCTTTTGAAATTAGCCAATGAAATGGGCTTACTTTACAACTTTTGAAATTAGCCAATGAAATGGGCTTACTTTACAACTTTTGAAATTAGCCAATGAAACGGGCTTACTTTACAACTTTTGAAATTAGCCAATGAAACGGGCTTACTTTACAGCTTTTGAAATTTGCCAATGAAACTGGCTTACTTTACAGCTTTTGAAATGAGCCAATAAAACGAGCTTACTTTACAGCTTTTGAAATGAGCCAATAAAACGAGCTTACTTTACAGCTTTTGAAATGAGCCAATAAAACGAGCTTACTTTACAGCTTTTGAAATGAGCCAATAAAACGAGCTTACTTTACAGCTTTTGAAATTAGCCAATAAAACGGGCTTACTTTACAGCTTTTGAAATTAGCCAATGAAACGGGCTTACTTTACAGCTTTTGAAATGAGCCAATGAAACGGGCTTACTTTACAGCTTTTGAAATTAGCCAATGGAACAGTCTTACTTTACAGCTTTTGAAATTTGCCAATGAAACGGGCTTACTTTACAGCTTTTGAAATTAGCCAACGAAACGGGCTTACTTTACAGGTTTTGAAATTAGCCAATAAAACGAGCTTACTTTACAGCTTTTGAAATTAGCCAATGAAACGGACTTACTTTACAGCTTTTGAAATTAGCCAATGAAACGGACTTACTTTACAGCTTTTGAAATGAGGCAATGAAACAGGCTTACTTTACAGCTTTTGAAATTAGCCAATAAAACGAGCTTACTTTACAGCTTTTGAAATGAGCCAATGAAACGGGCTTACTTTACAGCTTTTGAAATGAGGCAATGAAACAGGCTTACTTTTCAGCTTTTGAAATGAGCCAATAAAACGAGCTTACTTTACAGCTTTTGAAATCAGCCAATGAAACGGGCTTACTTTACAGCTTTTGAAATTAGCCAATGAAACGGACTTACTTTACAGCTTTTGAAATTAGCCAATGAAATGGGCTTACTTTACAGCTTTTGAAATTAGCCAATGAAACGGACTTACTTTACAGCTTTTGAAATTAGCCAATGAAACGGACTTACTTTACAGCTTTTGAAATTAGCCAATGAAACGGGTTTAATTTACAGCTTTTGAAATGAGCCAATGAAATGGGCTTACTTTACAGCTTTTGAAATTAGCCAATGAAACGGGCTTACTTTACAGCTTTTGAAATGAGCCAATGAAACGGGCTTACTTTACAGCTTTTGAAATGAGCCAATGAAATGGGCTTACTTTACAGCTTTTGAAATTAGCCAATGAAACGGGCTTACTTTACAGCTTTTGAAATGAGCCAATGAAACGGGCTTACTTTACAGCTTTGGAAATGAGCCAATGAAAGGGGCTTACTTTACAGCTTTTGAAATTAGCCAATGAAACGGGCTTACTTTACAGCTTTTGAAATTAGCCAATGGAACAGTCTTACTTTACAGCTTTTGAAATTTGCCAATGAAACGGGCTTACTTTACAGCTTTTTAAATGAGCCAATGAAATGGGCTTACTTTACAGCTTTTGAAATTAGCAAATGGAACAGTCTTACTTTACAGCTTTTGAAATGAGCCAATGAAAGGGGCTTACTTTACAGCTTTTGAAATTAGCCAATGGAACAGGCTTACTTTACAGCTTTTGAAATTAGCCAACGAAACGGGCTTACTTTACAGGTTTTGAAATTAGCCAATAAAACGAGCTTACTTTACAACTTTTGAAATCAGCCAATGAAACGGACTTACTTTACAGCTTTTGAAATTAGCCAATGAAACGGGCTTACTTTACAGCTTTTGAAATGAGCCAATGAAACAGGCTTACTTTACAGCTTTTGAAATGAGCCAATAAAACGAGCTTACTTTACAGCTTTTGAAATCAGCCAATGAAACGGGCTTACTTTACAGCTTTTGAAATTAGCCAATGAAACGAGCTTACTTTACAGCTTTTGAAATTAGCCAATGAAATGGGCTTACTTTACAGCTTTTGAAATGAGCCAATGAAACGGGCTTACTTTACAGCTTTTGAAATGAGCCAATGAAATGGGCTTACTTTACAGCTTTTGAAATTAGCAAATGGAACAGTCTTACTTTACAGCTTTTGAAATGAGCCAATGAAAGGGGCTTACTTTACAGCTTTTGAAATTAGCCAATGGAACAGGCTTACTTTACAGCTTTTGAAATTAGCCAACGAAACGGGCTTACTTTACAGGTTTTGAAATTAGCCAATAAAACGAGCTTACTTTACAACTTTTGAAATCAGCCAATGAAACGGACTTACTTTACAGCTTTTGAAATTAGCCAATGAAACGGGCTTACTTTACAGCTTTTGAAATGAGCCAATGAAACAGGCTTACTTTACAGCTTTTGAAATGAGCCAATAAAACGAGCTTACTTTACAGCTTTTGAAATCAGCCAATGAAACGGGCTTACTTTACAGCTTTTGAAATTAGCCAATGAAACGGGTTTAATTTACAGCTTTTGAAATGAGCCAATGAAACGGGCTTACTTTACAGCTTTTGAAATTAGCCAATGAAACGGGCTTACTTTACAGCTTTTGAAATTAGCCAATGAAACGGGCTTACTTTACAGCTTTTGAAATTAGCCAATGAAACGGGTTTAATTTACAGCTTTTGAAATGAGCCAATGAAAGGGGCTTACTTTACAGCTTTTGAAATTAGCAAATGAAACGGGCTTACTTTACAGCTTTTGAAATTAGCCAATGAAACGGGCTTACTTTACAGCTTTTGAAATGAGCCAATGAAACGGGCTTACTTTACAGCTTTTGAAATGAGCCAATGAAAGGGGCTTACTTTACAGCTTTTGAAATTAGCCAATGAAACGGGCTTACTTTACAGCTTTTGAAATTAGCCAATGAAACGGGCTTAATTTACAGCTTTTGAAATGAGCCAATGAAAGGGGCTTACTTTACAGCTTTTGAAATTAGCCAATGAAACGGGCTTACTTTACAGCTTTTGAAATGAGCCAATGAAACGGGCTTACTTTACAGCTTTTGAAATGAGCCAATGAAACGGGCTTACTTTACAGCTTTTGAAATGAGCCAATGAAACGGGCTTACTTTACAGCTTTTGAAATTAGCCAATGAAACGGGCTTACTTTACAGCTTTTGAAATGAGCCAATGAAACGGGCTTACTTTACAGCTTTTGAAATTAGCCAATGAAACGGGCTTACTTTACAGCTTTTGAAATTAGCCAATGAAACGGGCTTACTTTACAGCTTTTGAAATTAGCCAATAAAACGAGCTTACTTTACAGCTTTTGAAATTAGCCAATGAAATGGGCTTACTTTACAGCTTTTGAAATTAGCCAATGAAACGGGCTTACTTTACAGCTTTTGAAATGAGCCAATGAAACGGGCTTACTTTACAGCTTTTGAAATTAGCCAATGAAACGGGCTTACTTTACAGCTTTTGAAATGAGCAAATGAAACGGGCTTACTTTCCAGCTTTTGAAATGAGCCAATGAAACGGGCTTACTTTACAGCTTTTGAAATGAGCCAATGAAACAGGCTTACTTTACAGCTTTTGAAATTAGCCAATGAAACGGGCTTACTTTACAGCTTTTGAAATTAGCCAATGAAACGGGCGTTCCCAACGACATGCTTGGGGAAATCAAATGGAGATGGAGAAATTACAGGCAATGTTGAACCTTATGCCAGCTGCGATACTTTAGTCTCTGTCCTTGTGTTTAGAATTGGACAAATTTCAAGTTATCATGATGATTTGTTGAATCCCATGCTTCAGCTTCCACTACCATCACGTCCCTTGAATGAGGTGATAATTGATCCATGTATTTACTCACTCTGCCGATTCATATTCAATGGTAAAGGAGTATTACGTTTTTATGTCATTTTCAATGTCTGCTTTTTGTGTTACAGGCTTTGCCCTATGTTTGCCTTCTCATCGCCATGTTGTTCTTCATCTATGCCATTATTGGAATGCAGGTGAGCATTTGCCTTCTCGTCGCCATGTTGTTCTTCATCTATGCCATTATTGTATGACGAACCCTTCATTGTATAACGAGTAAGCGGCCTTTGCCTTATCTTGCTTTAAATTACACTGCAAAAAATCTGGAGGAATCCCATGTTGAATTGCCTTTTTCCAACTTGGAAAAATTATATGTTAAGGTGTATACATAGCAGCTCGAGCGTTGTTCCGCCTTATCATAGTTTTCAAATAACAAAAGTAATGACAACAACAACAATGATTATCGCATCATAATACTAGTACCGACTGCAAAGCCGCAATGAGCCGGCGAAGCCAAAGCCTCTTGCCACTATTTTACCCATCACTATGGTATCAGTAGGTTAGGTAGTTGGTAGTAGGTAGGTGTAGGAGGTACCGTACCTGGTAAGACTTGGTAAAAGAGAAGAGCAGACAGTCCTCCCCAATACCTGCATACCTCTTGCCACTATTTTACCCATCACCATGGCATCAGTAGGTTAGGTAGTTGGTAGTAGGTAGGTAGGTAGTTGGTAGTAGGTAGGTGTAGTAGGTACCGTACCTGGTAAGACTTGGTAAAAGAGAAGAGCAGACAGTCCTCCCCAATACCTGCATACAATAAATGTCACAAGAAGCTTAAGGAAGTAACGATACGATGTGCTAGCTTAAGGCCTATTTTAAGAAATTTTAACTGGGCTTAACATACGTTTTCACAGTATGTGTGTAGTCTTCTAACTTCAGTCGCTGGCAGGACTGGTTCTCTCCGGGCACGGCAGCTTCCTCCACCAGAAGACGTTAGCTTGCAGTGATTAATTCGGTGAATTCCGTCTCAACTTCGGATATTTCCGGCCGTGAAAAACTATCCGTATTTCTCAACTAAATATGTAAACCGCATATACCATATTTCTGGCCGTGAAAAACTATCCTGTACGGCCGCGAGATTTCTAAAAAATAATTCTTCGTGAATGTTAGAATATTTGACGCCGTTTTCACCCTCCGAAACACGTAATAATATTTTTTCAAATGCTCGAATCTCATTGGTTCTGGTGTTTGATGACGATTTTCGTTGAAGATAACGACGTTGGTCTTAACGTATTTTAATTACTAATTAGAGATTTCATTAGATTGTGAATCAAAGAACGACGGGTGAAACAAACTCCTCTTGAACTTTTTCGTAATTGTTTTATGCAAACTTCCGCATCCGGTCGATGGCGGCCACCATTGAGCGATTTCATTTTTAGAAATATTTTTGCAAATGCTCGACTCTCATTGGGTCCGGTGTTTGGTAACGCGTTTTGTTGAAGACAACCAGGCCCGTGCGGGCCGATGTTGGTCTTAAATTATTTTATTAATACATTGGAGGTGCATAAGATTGTGAATCAAACGAGGACAGGTGAAAGAAACTCCTAATGAACGTTTTAAATTTGTTATGCATACTTCCGCATCCGCAAGATGGCTGCCTCCACTGCGCTTCGGATTCTCGAGCCAAGGCATAATCAGGTTTTCAACATAATACGTACTCGTTTATTGACAACACCGGCTTCGCCGGCTACTAGTACCGACTGCAAAGCCGCAATGAGCCGGCGAAGCCAAAACCTCTTGCCACTATTTTACCCATCACCATGGCATCAGTAGGTTAGGTAGTTGGTAGTAGGTAGGTAGTTGGTAGTAGGTAGGTAGGTAGTTGGTAGTAGGTAGGTGTAGTAGGTACCGTACCTGGTAAGACTTGGTAAAAGAGAAGAGCAGACAGTCCTCCCCAATGGCAATACCTGCATACAATAAATGTCAGAAGAAGCTTAAGGAAGTAACTATACGATGTGCTAGCTTAAGGCCTATTTTTAACTGGGCTTAACATACGTTTTCACAGTATGTGTGTCGTCTTCTAACTTCAGTCGCTGTCAGGCGCCAGGGCTGGTTCTCTGACTCTCCGGGCACGGCAGCTTCCTCCACCAGAAGACGTTAGCTTGCAGTGATTAATTCGGTGAATTCCATGTCAACTTCGGATATTTCCGGCCATGAAAAACTATCCGTATTTCTAAACTAAATATGGAAACCGCTTATACCATATTTCTGGCCGTGAAAAACTATCCCATACGGGCGCGAGATTTCTAAAAAATAATTCTTCGTCAATGTTAGAATATTTGACGCCGTTTTCACCCTCCGAAACGCGTAATAATATTTTTTCAAATGCTCGAATCTCATTGGTTCTGGTGTTTGATGACGATTTTCGTTGAAGATAACGAGGTTGGTCTTAACGTATTTTAATTACTAATTAGAGGTTTCATTAGATTGTGAATCAAAGAACGACGGGTGAAACAAACTCCTATTGAACTTTTTCGCAATTGTTTTATGCAAACCTCCGCATCCGGTCAATGGCGCCCACCATTGAGCACTTTCATTTTAGAAATATTTTTGCAAATGCTCGACTCTCATTGGGTCCGGTGTTTGGTGACGCGTTTTGTTGAAGATAACCAGGCACGTGCGGGCCGATGTTGGTCTTAAATTATTTTATTAATACATCGGAGGTGCATAAGATTGTGAATCAAACGACGACGGGTGAAAGAAACTCCTAATGAACGTTTTAAATTTGTTATGCATACTTCCGCATCCGCAAGATGGCTGCGCCCACTGCGCTTCGGATTCTCGAGCCAAGGCATAATCAGGTTTTCAACATAATACGTACTCGTTCATTGACAACACCGGCTTCGCCGTCTATTAAACTTATTTCAAAATAATAACTAGAATGGCACTCGGTAGAGCGCACACCTCCACCAAGCTGAGCAGTTTTGGTTTTGTATCCACTGATAGGCCGGATCTGGATTCGAACCTGAACCAAAATCTAATCGGCTTGTTCTTGTCACCTACCCAACTCATCCACCTAGTTTTGTCATAAATCGTCCACAACGTTTTTAGATATCATGTTATCATACCTTTTCACCCGATCTCTCAATGGTGAAGAATCACTTAAAAAATTAAATAATTCTCGTATCCAAATCCATGTTCAGATCTTCACCAAAATCGAATTGAATCGTCCTTGTCCCACACCCAATCTGTCCACCATGTTTCGTCCAAATCCGTCCACAACTTTTTGAGATATCCTGCTATGTGTCGTTTTTGGCCTGATCTGCCAATGGTGAAGAATCACTTAAAAATTCGACTAGCCGGATCCGGATCCGGATCTTCACCAAAATCTAACCATTTCATCCTTGTCACATACACTACCTCTCTGCCAGATTTCGTCCGAATCCATCTGCAACTTTTTGAGATATCTAGCTGCTATGTATCGTTTTTGGCCCTATCTCCCAAGGGTGAAGAATCACTTTAAAAAATTCTACTGGCCGGATCCGAATCCGGATCTTCACCAAAATCTAACCATTTCATCCTTTCATTCTGCCAAATACACTACCTCTCTGCCAAATTTCGTCCGAATCCATCTACAACCTTTTGAGATATCCTCCCATGTATCGTTTTTGGCCCGATCTCCCAAGGGTGAAGAATCACTTTAAAAAATTCTACTGGCCGGATCCGAATCCGGATCTTCACCAAAATCTAATCATTTCATCCTTGTCACATACACTACCTCTCTGCCAAATTTCGTCCGAATCCATCCACAACTTTTTGAGATATCCTGCTATGTATCGTTTTTGGCCCTACCTCCCAAGGGTGAAGAATCACTTAAAAATTCGACTAGCCGGATCCGAATCTGGATCTTCACCAAAACATAACCATTTCATCCTTCTCACATACACTACCTCTCTGCCAAATTTCGTCCGAATCCATGTACAACTTTTTGAGATATCCTGCTATGTATCGTTTTTGGCCCGATCTCCCAAGGATGAAGAATCACTTTAAAAATTCTACTGACCGGATCCGAATCCGGATCTTCACCAAAACCTAACCATTTCATCCTTCTCACATACACTACCTCTCTGCCAAATTTCGTCCGAATCCATCTCCAACTTTTTGAGATATCCTGCTATGTATCGTTTTTGGCCCTATCTCCCAAGGGTGAAGAATCACTTTAAAAATTCTACTGGCCGGATCCGAATCTGGATCTTCACCAAAATCTAACCATTTCATCCTTTCATTCTGCCAAATACACTACATCTCTGCCAAATTTCGTCCGAATCCATCTACAACCTTTTGAGATATCCTCCCATGTATCGTTTTTGGCCTGATCTCCCAAGGGTGAAGAATCACTTTTAAAATTATCCTGGCCGGATCCGAATCCGGATCTTCACCAAAATCTAATCATTTCATCCTTGTCACATACACTACCTCTCTGCCAAATTTCGTCCGAATCCATGTACAACTTTTTGAGATATCCTGCTATGTATCGTTTTTGGCCCGATCTCCCAAGGATGAAGAATCACTTTAAAAATTCTACTGGCCGGATCCGAATCCGGATCTTCACCAAAATCTAATCATTTCATCCTCGTCACATACACTACCTCTCTGCCAAATTTCGTCCGAATCCATGTACAACTTTTTGAGATATCCTGCTATGTATCGTTTTTGGCCCGATCTCCCAAGGATGAAGAATCACTTTAAAAATTCTACTGGCCGGATCCGAATCCGGATCTTCACCAAAATCTAATCATTTCATCCTCGTCACATACACTACCTCTCTGCCAAATTTCGTCCGAATCCATGTACAACTTTTTGAGATATCCTGCTATGTATCGTTTTTGGCCCGATCTCCCAAGGATGAAGAATCACTTTAAAAATTCTACTGACCGGATCCGAATCCGGATCTTCACCAAAACCTAACCATTTCATCCTTCTCACATACACTACCTCTCTGCCAAATTTCGTCCGAATCCATCCTCAAATTTTTGAGGTATCTTGTTCACAGTCAGACCAACAATCAGACAAACAGACATGCGTGAAAACATAAGAGATGTTTATTTTGACAGCGGTGGCGGAGGTAATATCCTGACAGACCCTGACAGAAACATAAGAGAAAACGACCACCTTTGGTGGCGGTGGTAATAAAAATATTGTTGCGTCAGACAGCCTCCAGTAACACAGGCCGCATGCGCTGGGATATTTTATCCCACGAATGGCAGAAAGGTTTCTAACTACTGCTTCCAGTGAAATTATTCTACAACTTTACCCTTCCCCAAGCACCAGTATGCATGTTATTGTTATTGTTGTTGTTGTTGTTGTTGTTGTTGTACTGTGAAGGACATGTCACCTGAGCACCCCCCCCGGATTACTCTGTTTCCCTTTCCCTGCTCCTCTTCCGTTATGTGTCCGGGCTAAGACTATGTGAGTACGTGAGTGCTAAATAAAGCTCAATCAGCTCTCGGAAATGACGTCTTGTGTTTGGTGTGATAGTCCAATAATACTACGAGGTGGAATCGAGCTAACTGGCATAGTGGCGGCGATTCCGAAACGATGCCTCGGCCGTTCAGCTGACGAAGCTTGCTGTAGCCGAGGACCTCGTGGTTTTCAATGTTCACAACCTGCGACAGACCATCTAGGCAAATACAACCTGATTGACACAGACATGGACCAATTTTCTGTGAGTAACGTCCCTTGCTACTATGGCTGACACACATTGGGCCCCCAAACAGTGATGTCTTGGTAAAAACAGAGACAGTGAATTATTTCACAAACTGAAAGCAAAATCCCAACTAGACATTATCCCTTGACCAGAATTTTGCCCCGTTTCTTGTGATCAATTCACAATGGCTCAAGAAAATGAGAACAGCACCTCGACGGGGATTCTCTGACGATGGTGAACACATCGCACAAGCCAGTCGCTGCACAGCCTCACAAGTCAACATGTCGGTGAAATAGAAAATGATTGCCAAGTCATTGCTCCTATTGTCTGAGATTCAACTTCTGTAGGCCATTTACGGCAAAGTCATCCACCTTAATTTCGCTTTTCATCTCCCATTTCCTGGATTTTTCAGATATCCACTTAGAACCAGAAGAATGCCCATAGGGCCTGTATCGGTGCTTGACAGCTTTTATTGATGATAATCGATTACACTGTGGCTGAAAGATCTCTCATGATGACCAAGATCCAGCGGACGATGAGGAGCTCACTCCATCCCTCGAAATTTTGTTGTCCTCAGCTGGCTTTGACTGATCCACTGATCTGATCTGATGACTGATCAGGCCCTACCTAAAATGGTCCAACAACGTCATGGAATCGTACTCCGTTCCCGTGCACTAGCGTAAATGAAACAGGAAATTTCCCATGGCCCTTCCGTCTTCATTATCCAGACGAAATACACACATGAAGACGCAAAATGCTATGCGTGCTTCCACATCCCGTATGTCTGATCTCCATCAAAAACCCATTTTCCCACCACCAACACCTGGTGAGGGCTTAGCGGTTAGGGTGCCGGCTTGGGATCCGAGGATCCTGGGTTCGAATCCCGGTCGATCGCTGAACTAACGCCAGGGGGGTTGATTCAGCCTATCATCCTTCCGAGGTCGGCAAACTGAGCACCAGCTTGCTGGGATGAATGATCCCGGTGTGTAGCCCAGTTTAGAATAGGTACACCGTATCCCTGCGCATCCTAAGAGCGTGACCAAGGGTTGGCGTCAGGAAGGGCATCCGGCCATAAAAACATCGCCTCAAACAGGGAACCATGATTGTCATGGGGCCCGCAAGGCTAACCCCCGCTCTAGCGGGGAAAATGGCCTTAAAAACGATCATTCATTCATTCATTCATTCAACACCGACACTGAAATATAAGCCATCACAGCATCCTGCCCATTATGCCGCCAAGCCAGACACGCACATCACATTTTTTCAGCGAGTATATTTTCCTCTCTGAACAGGACCATAAATATATGGTCAAGGCAAGACAAATATCCAATATATTGGACCGCTCTGACGATAATGTGGAGGAAGAAGAAGGATTTCTCCCGCTCCCGCCCTCTCCCCCCCAAACTCCCATCGACTCTTCAGATGCCCGTGCCAAGTCGTCCACCCTTACGTATAGAATTCACGTAACGTACTCCAGTCACCTTACATTTTACGATCGCCACACACTCTCCATGTCATGATTGACGGTGGAGACACTGGAAACTGACTTCCACTTCAGGTTCTTTGAGTTTTTTTGACTCTTCCGAATTCCTCAAAGATAAGTACTTCTGGTGATTTTGTCGAGTTTTTGATGTTTAATTTGCTGTCTCTGTATTTACTTTGTGCTTCTAGTTCGGTTTTTGTTTTAAAACTTGTGCCAATTTGTAAGTATTTATCGGACTTTTCGTGCCAGGTTTCTGAGGCCTACATTTTCCACGTTAGAGTCCACATTTTCTTTTTTATTGTCTTTTCTCTCTACTACCTTCAGCCTTTTTGTTTTCTCCTCAGTCCCCTTATTTCTCCTTTAAATCCTCCCAATTATAAGCTGTGTTTAGTGTCTTTAAAAAAAAAAACTATTTCCTTCTACCCCCGTTAATCCACCCTAAATCCACCTCCTTCAAATTCTGTTTCTTTCCTGAAAGTCCCTGTAGTGTCCATCTTGTTCATCCCGTGTGCCCCACCCCAACGCTCTCCCTTCCACAGATCTCCTGATGTCCCTGTTCCCTACTGGTGTTGTGTTTCCCTCTCTCTCCCCCTCTTGTCTCCCACTTACTTTATTATATGTTTTATGTGTTGGCTCTTACACGAGCCTCAACTTAGTATCGGGGAAAAAAACCATGATACGCCTCTCAACCATCAAACTCCTGGGACTCCCCATGGAGAAGAGTTTCCAATCAGCACACCCGGCCAACGGCTTCTCTCCACTCACAGTACTCGGTGAAGTCACTTTTGTCATGACCCATGATGATCGGCTGTTTACCCTCAAAGGCCTCGTCGTTGAGAACCTAGATATTGATGTCCTTGCACGAACGCCTGTCATGGACCTGAATGACATTTTGGGTCACCCCCCCCCCCCCCCCCCCCAAATGTCACATTATACTCAAAGACGGGTCTATTTACCATTACGGTTCGGCTGGCAGCTTCCTCACTCAACATACCATTTGTCGTACCCATCTGCTAGGTGCCCCTCCCCAAACCACATATGTATGGCGCAGTGAATACATCGAACTGGACTTCCCTGATAATCTGTCTGACTCCACATACACCTTGAACCTCTCTGTGGCAATCAGGCTTATTCTCCTCCAACCAAAATAATGGGGCTCATCCTCCCCCTAGATCTGATATCAAGCGTGTCTGGCCAAACCCGCATTGCCAACTCAACCAATGACCCCCAGATCGTTAGGTCCTCTGAACACTTTGGCCAAATTTGTCCTGTCTTTGTTCCTTCAGTCATCACTATTGAAACACCTACCATTACACAACCCAACTCCAAGAAAACACACTAGTCGATTCTGACCATTGTCCTTCCATGCCCTGAAGACCAATTGTGGATTATTACCGACGGGACTGTAATTCAGTCACACCATAAAGCTTGCGTACGGACCGATAGTAAGCCATGTATACGAGCTTTTGAAAAGCTATGCCGAGGATAATTCCCAGCTAATACGCATGTCTCCACATTCTTGTCACCAGTCAGTCGCTACCAGGCATTATTCTGCCACCATTCAGGATCTGATAATATACCCTCAGATTTTGACATCTGGAATATCGCTGATTGTGACTTATCCCACTGTCAGGTTTGTTAATTTGTTGAGTGGACGTGTTGTTGGACGTAGAAGCCTCTCCTCAGTGAACGACACATGAAAGCCCGCTTGGAGTTTGCAAAAAAGCACCTAAAGGACTCTCAGACTGTGAGAAACAAGATTCTGTGGTCTGATGAAACCAACATTGAACTGTTTGGCTTCCCTCTGGCCACTCTACCATAAAACCCAGATCGGTGGAGTGTTGCAGTGTTGGTTGTCCTTCTGGAGGTTTCTCCCATCTCCACACAGGATCTCTGGAGCTCAGCCAGAGTGACCATCGGGTTCTTGGTCCCCTCTCTTACCAAGGCCCTCTCCCCCGATTGCTCAGTTTGGCCGGGCGGTCAGCTCTAGGAAGAGTCCTGATTGTTCTAAACTTCTTCCATTTAAGAATTATGGAGGCCACTGTGCTCTTGGGAACCTTCAATGCAGCAGAGATTTTTTTGTAGGCTTCCCCAGATCTGTGCCTAGACACAATCCTGTCTCTAAGCTCTGCAGGTAGTTCCTTCGACCTCATGGCTTGGTTTTTGCTCTGATATGCATTGTCAGCTGTGAGACCTTATATAGACAGGTGTGTGCCTTTCCAAATCATGTCCAATCAATTGAATTTACCACAGGTGGACTCCAATCAAGGTGGAGACACATCTCAAAGATGATCAAGAGAAATGGGAGGCACCTGAGCTAAATGTCAAGTGTCATAGCAAAGGGTCTGAATACTTATGTGAATGTGATATTTCAGTTTTTTCTTTTTAATAAATTAGCAAAACTTTCTAAAATCCTGTTTTCTCTTTGTCGTTATGGGGTATTGAGTGTAGATTGATGAGGGAAAAAATGAAGTTAAACGATTTCAGCATCAGGCTGCAACATAAAATGTGAAAAAAGTGAAGGGGTTTGAATACTTTCTGAATGCACTGTATAAATCCAAGAATCAATAATATTGATGTTTCTACAGTTGGTTTGGAAGTTTGTGCTTTTTTTTTTTGTTTGTTTTGTCAGTTACAGCAATCTATTGCATCGTCATAGTAATGAGAAGTACAATGGAAAACAATAGTGGCGAACATTTGACTGTGAGTGGTGGTTCATTGGGAATCGTTCAATAGGAATCGCCACAGTAATGATGAAGTACGAATTTCACAAGGTCTCAAAGTAGGTGACAGGCCGACTCAACAAATATGAGCATTTCCTGTATTTCAAGGGTAGCATGTCTTCATCTGGGTGATTTGAAACTTGTTTTTCAGAAATACTAAATCTTCAAATCATAAATCTTCTGACTCACCTCTCTTGCATATATATTCGAACAGTTAGAATTAGGAAATTTATTGCAATAGACAAAAATGAAAAGAGTGAAACAACTTTGCTCTATTTTGATGATGTTATGGCGACCAAACATTTGAAAGCATATTGTTACGTTTTTGGGGGTAGGTGAAGAAATACCTTCGTGAAGTCAGGAATGTATAGTTTAGCATGGACCGTGTGACGTGTATAAAGCTCATTTTGATGTACGTAAGCAGGGTAAATGTGCAGGTTAAGAGTGTTTGCATGTCTCCATAGGGGGGCGTGGCTTTTGTGTTAACTAGTTTTAGGGCGTAGGATTAATAAACCCGTGTGTAATTGGCCCCCTGTGAATTTCCCCTTTGTTCTTACAAAAGTCACTCAGCCAGCCATGCAATCGGCACATTGCCACAACCACACCGACAAGCCCGACAGAAACTCAGCACATTTGCCGATCGGCAAGGGAACCCCGCCCCCGAACATTCTCGATGGGAGTCAAGAAAGGCCACGAGGCCCCTCGCTGAAGGGAACGTGGTGGGGCACGGGGATTGGTTTGAGTGTGGCGTCAGCGATAAGAGGGGAGGTTGCGTTTTCCCCTCTCTTGCTCTCTTCTGGTCCTGGCTTTGTGGCGAGTGGATGCTTTCTGTCTCAGGCGAGGGGTGGCGTCTGGCTCGTGTGTGCTTGTGAGGAGAGCTTTTCCGGAGCTGTTGTGGACAACTTTCACATTTTAGAGTGAGGATGAGGTATTGGTTGACGGTGGTGCTCTTTGGAGATGGAGGAGATTGCGAGCGAAACAAAGAAGGATCCTGCCTGCTTGCCTCACGCCAGCGGCTGGCTACGGGCACGATTCTGCGCCATCTTGTGCGCTTCTCGCGCGGTGACTCTGGTTCGACAAGCAGCAAACCCTACCAGACATTTGGGGATGCAAAGCTGAGTGCCAGCCAATTATAAGCGCATTTTATTTTCTTTATCTTTCCCTGTGTCTGTAATTGAGTCTGCTGGAGGGTCCCTCGCCTTAGCCTATTTACTATTAGTTTTACCTCAACATTTTTATTGTCTTTGCATTTATTTTCATTAAATTCATTATTTGTTGTGTGTCTTGTTTCGTTTCTTTGTTCTGTGGGTTCAGATTAACCATGTATGTTCCCGATCAGATAAGGCTTCAAACCTTCCCACGCGCGTGTAAAGATAATCCTGCCAAGTTCGAAATACACCTCGGAGTAAAGCTCGTTTCATTCATTCATCACCCAGGGGTCTTAACCCCAGGGACACGACAATATCTTCAATGTCCTTGCCTTGCTTTCAATTCTTACCAAGTTCATCTAGCTTTAAATGCTCTTTCATTTTCTTGTATTATTTGTTCTTGCCTTCTAAACCTTGATTTTATGCTTTGCATGTTCGACAGGTGTTTGGCAACATTAAGCTTATTGACGGAAATGGTATTAATGAACACAACAACTTCCAAAACTTCCTCCAGGCTCTAATGCTGCTCTTCAGGTGAGTTTTGAACATACATCACCATCATGTACAGAGTGGTCGTTCTGCCGTAGTAGTTTCTTGGCTAAGGATACAATTCTGCATGCGTGACCACTCCGACGTAGGACGTCAATGCCAGAATTTAGAACTTTTACTTTTCTTTCCCGACATGTTACAGTCGTTGGAACACACAAACTAAAAATTGATGTATGCGAGGCAAATGTGGAGTCATTGAGGTGAATTGGTGAGGTAACCTTTTATATGGCACGCTGAACAAAATATATCTTTGAAAGGCATTGAATCATAACTTAAGCGCACACAACTAATCGGCTGTTTAGGTGCAGACAACTAATCGGCTGTTTAGGTGCAGTCAACTAATCGGCTGTTTAGGCGCATACAACTAATTTGCTGTGAGGCACGCACAACTAATCGGTTGTTTCGGCATGCACAACTAATCAGCTGTTTATGCGCATACAACTATTCGGCTGTTTAGGGTCATGCAACTAATCAGCTGTTTCGGCACACACAACTAATCAGCTGTTTAGGCGCACACAACTAATCGGCTGTTTAGGCACACACAACTAATCAGCTGTTTAGGCACGCACAACTGTTCGGTTGTTCAGGCATGCACAACGAATCAGCTGTTTAGGCACACACAACTAATCGGCTGTTTAGGCGCATGCAACTAATCGGCTGTTTCGGCGCACACAATTCATCAGCTGTTTAGGCGTTCACAACTAATTGGCTGTTTAGGCGCACACAACTAATCGGCTGTTTCGGCGCACACAATTAATCAGCTGTTTAGGCACACACAACTAATCAGCTGTTTAGGCACACACAACTAATCGGCTGTTTAGGCCCATGCAACTAATCAGCTGTTTAGGCACACACAATTAATCAGCTGTTTAGGCACGCACAACTAATCAGCTGTTTAGGCACACACAACTAATCGGTTGTTTCGGCATGCACAACTAATCAGCTGTTTATGCGCATGCAACTATTCGGCTGTTTAGGGGCATGCAACTAATCAGCTGTTTAGGCACACACAACTAATCAGCTGTTTAGGCGCACACAACTAATCATCTGTTTAGGCGCACACAATTAATCAGCTGTTTAGGCACGCACAACTAATCGGTTGTTCAGGCATGCACAACGAATCAGCTGTTTAGGCACACACAACTAATCGGCTGTTTTGGCGCATGCAACTAATCGGCTGTTTCAGTGCACACAATTAATCAGCTGTTTAGGCGTTCACAACTAATTGGCTGTTTAGGCGCATGCAACTAATCGGCTGTTTAGGCGCACACAATTAATTAGCTGTTTAGGCACACACAACTAATCGGCTGTTTAGGCGCACGCAACAAACAGATGTTTAGGCACACACAACTAATCGGCTGTTTAGGTGCACACAATTAATCGGCTGTTTAGGCACACACAACTAATCAGCTGTTTAGGCACACACAACTAATCGGCTGTTTCGGTGCACACAACTAATCGGCTGTTTAGGCGCACACAACTAATCGGCTGTTTAGGCACACACAACTAATCAGCTGTTTAGGCACACACAACTAATCAGCTGTTTAGGCACACACAACCAATCGGCTGTTTAGGCACATGCAACTAATCAGCTGTTTAGGCGCACACAATTAATCAGCTGTTTAGGCATGCACAAATAATCGGTTGTTCAGGCATGCACAACTAATCGGCTGTTTAGGCACACACAACTAATCAGCTGTTTAGGCACACACAACTAATCGGCTGTTTAGGCACACACAACTAATCGGCTGTTTAGGCAGACACAACTAATCAGCTGTTTTGGCACACACAACTAATCGGCTCTTTAGGCGCATACAACTAATCGGCTGTTTAGGCGCACACAACTAATCGGCTGTTTAGGCACACACAACTAATCAGCTACTTCGGTGCACACAACTAATTGGCTATTTAGGCGCACACAACTAATCGGCTGTTTAGGCACCCACAACTAATCAGCTGTTTAGGTGCAAACAACTAATCGGCTGTTCAGGCACACACAACTAATCGGCTGTTTAGGCACGCACAACTGTTCGGTTGTTCAGGCATGCACAACGAATCAGCTGTTTAGGCACACACAACTAATCGGCTGTTTAGGCGCATGCAACTAATCGGCTGTTTCGGCGCACACAATTCATCAGCTGTTTCGGCGTTCACAACTAATCGGCTGTTTAGGCACTCACAACTAATCGGCTGTTTAAGCACACACAACTAATCGGCTGTTTAGGTGCATACAACTAATCAGCTGTTTAGGTGCGCACAACTAATCGGCTGTTTAGGTGGGCACAACTAATCGGCTGTTTAGGTGCGCACAACTAATCGGCTGTTTAGATGGGCACAACTAATTGGCTGTTTAGGTGAACACAACGAATCGGCTGTTTAGGTGAACACAACTAATCGGCTGTTTATCTCTCTTCGTAAGTTGCTGTCTAGACCGGCGATTAGCTGTTCTTGTACAACGGTGTTTTTAAGGGTTAGACATGGGTTTGCCATACGTATGCTAAGTTCTCTTCATAAATTGGGCCTTTAATCTTTAATGTATCCTGTGCATTCTATTGGTTTCTGTTATTATCTGATACTTCACATGTAATTTCCTGTGTCCTTCCTTAATTTTGTTCATCTGGTCTCCTCTCAGACCTTTTATCACTTATTTGGTCTTCTCTGTATAATATTATTATTACTTGCGAAAATCGAAAATCGTTTGTTCTGGTGTGTTATTCTGTCTGTCTGTCTGTCTGTCTGTATATCAGTCGCCTACAGGTCACAATTTTCAACCGATCTTCACAAAACTTCACCGAACGGTGGAGTTGGTTATAAGTGTCAGGGAATAAATATTCATATTGACAATATTGCTAGAATATATATATTTGTAATCTTGTTTAAAGTGGAATTATGTTTTACTTTACGAATGAGCAAAAGAGCATAGAACTAGAGTTAACAGGTGGTCAGGAGAGTTAATTTCAGACAAAATGTGTAACGCTCTTGGACCGCCACCTGTCTATCAAAAATAGCCTATGTTCAGTCCACTGCGCACAGGCTGCAAATTCTTCCTCAGCAGGTCAGAGTATTTGACCTCTTGAACAGAAATAAGTACTAGCTGGCCAAGAGAGAGCCAAATAAGGTTTTGGATAAGGGACACCCTGCATGCTCTGCAACATCAAAGGAGTTTGGGGCTTTAAAACCAGGAGAAAGTTGCGAGCAGAGAGCAGAGTGGACGGGGAGAGTGAATGAAGAGGAGTGAACAACTGGAGACTGGTCAACAACTGAACGAGCTTCAAAAGACCTACAGACCGAGCTTCAACCAAGACCTACCAAACAAGCTTCAACAAAGCCTGGAACAAAGACTCATTAAAGATCTCGGCTTAGTATACAACAAATTCTCAAGTATACAACAAATTCTCAAAAGTGAATAAAACATTGATTTTGCTAAAACGAGTTTCTGAAGTTTCTGAAGTAGAAAAGAAGTGAAAATTATTATTCTACATAAGCAAGAAGCTTATTGTTTTGGGGTCAAAAGGTCAATGGGTCAACATAGGTCAAAGGTCAACCACTTTTTTGAAATTTCTAAAATCCTCAATTTTCATCCAATTAACCTGAAATTTTAAGAGGATTTGTATACCAGGTCACTGAATTGAACCACCAACTATTTGTGAGGTCATAATAGGCCAACAACTTATTTAGGTGATTTTGCAAGTATCGTGCTATGCACGACATATTTCTTGTTATTATATTTGTGTCTTTGTCCCACTGTCTCATTGATAAATTGCCTGTCCTCTCACTACCCTCTTTAGAAGTGCAACGGGCGAGGCTTGGCAGGAAATAATGCTTGCCTGCCTGACCAATACATCTTGCGATGATCGCTCTGGTATTCCAGGGGATGATTGCGGAAGCAACTTCGCATACTTTTATTTTGTTTCTTTCAGCTTCTTCTGCTCTTTCTTGGTAAGCTGTCTCTTGCACAACCACGCCCTGTTATGTTTTTGTAGCTCACTTTATAATCATCATCATACACTTAAGCTTGGATAGTTATACAGGAATATACAATGTAAACGTTGCTACATTAACAGACAATTTATGGATTTTCTACAGTAAAGGCCTATCTTAGGTACAAGTGGGTGGTTATTTGTCTTTTTCAGCCAATTTTTCCAGTGTTGATGATTATTTTAAAATCACATTGATCTTGGATCCACGAGCTAAATGTGCCAATCATGTGATTGTTTTGTACAATTCATTAACACTTCAGCATCCTTATTGGGAGTTATCAGGGTATTTAAGATGGGCTCTGTATTTTAAAGCTTTGTGTGTTTTATGTCCGATTTCCCCCATGACCAGATGTGACGGATACTGATTTTAATGTTAATGCCGTAACTGCCAGAAGTTAGCACAACAGCATAACTGATCACTTGGTGCTTTGGTAACCAATCCGTCTGGTATTCATCCTCTCCTTGGCTGCATTTAGTTTATAAAAGGCACAGTAACACCAAGCATGTGTATGACATCACGACTCGTTACTACTACATCAAGGTTTCTACACGACATTCGGAGCACCTACCTATACATTCTACCTGCACTAAGGTATCACTACCCCCTACAAACGTAACAATATTTTTTGGTCCCAATGCAGAGTTCTTTAGAATGAGCCATGATTCCGTTTTTTCTGTTGAGCCGTTTCGGAGATATAGAGGTGCAAAGTTTTCAGTTTTTCCAAGATGGCGCCCATACCACGTGACACAGGACATCATAATTAGCAGCAAAAAATTATACAGGTCTAGCCAATCATTTGGTGAAAATTTCGTGCCAATCGGACAAACAGTTCAGAGAACATTAATTTTAAAGTTTTCGGACCTGGAAACGGGGGAGGAGGGGAAGGGGGGGGGGGGGGAGGAGGGGGCAGGGGGCGGAAGAATAATAATAAACTCCAGCAGTTTTAATCAGTATTCCTATACATTGTAAAAACCTAATAATTTAGGCCCATACTCTTGACAGAGCTGTGTGGCATTTGCAACAAGTTGAGAAATGTTTCGAGGGTACAACTAATCCTGGACAGATCACCATTCCGTCACAAAATATTCCGGTGAAAATGACAGGAACATGTAATTTGTTCAGGGGTGCGACATTCATTTGCCTCCTTTTCCCGATAGACACCGGTAATCTTTAACATGCACAAACAACCAGCACTGGAAGACGGGACCTTCATCTTAACATCCTTCTGATGAACAGCACACTTATTGATGCATCCCTCTGCCAGTGAAACACCATGGTGGTCATTTTATAACCGTGTCGAGATTTTAACCCTTGATATACACCTCAAAGGCTAGTGTGCATACCTGTTGGATATTCTGGCAGCCCTTGTGTATAATTATATATATATACTCCACCCTCCAGGTCTTTAAAACAGCTGTTCACCACCATCTCTTATCTTCCCCCATCCAAAACCTTGATCTTTTCTATCCCCGATAATTTCACCCCAAATACTCTTTTTGAAATACCAACTTCTGTCCTGGAAGTCCTTGGTGTCCTTGTGTTTTATACTTCTCCCTCCCCCCCCTCCCCCATTCCCACGCCTCCTCCCCCCAAGCCCTCTCCCTCCCACACATCTCCCTGCTCTCAAATGTTGTGTTTGTGTGCTTCCCCTTCTCTCCCCATCTTGTCTTCCGCTCCCTCTTTTTATATATTTTGTTTGTCTGGTTGATTTGTTTGTGAAGTAAATGTAAGCTCTTTCACGCGCCTCGATTCAGTATACAAAAAATATATATATATATAATTTTTTTTATTTATTTTATTTTATAAACAGGAATCAAATTCCTGCGAGGGGCTAAGTGTGAAAAAATTCTGACTCAATGTGGGGCTCGAACCACGGACCTCCGTTGATTATGCGTGAACAGCCCACTGCGCTATTGAGCCAGCCGCAATCTCCTCAGAACTTTTCCACACTTAACACTGCGAGCTTTATAATGGCCGATGTCTTCCCTGCCTGCTAGGCAGACCCCGAATGTTAGCGTAAGTATATATATATATATACAGTGGTACCTCGGCTTACGAGTTTAATCCGTTCCGTGACGGAGCTCGTAAGCCAAATCGCTCGTAAGTCAAAGCAAATTTTCCCATTCAAATGCATTGAAATGCTATTAATCCGTTCCAGCCTCAAAAAAAAAACACCAATTTTTTTTGTTAGGTGCTTTTAAATAACAAAAATGTACTTTATAAATAACAAATAATGTATAAACAAGCACGACCTCGTATATACTGTACATAATACAAGAGAATGTAAAGAAATAAACTGGTTTTATTAAGCAGAGGAGAAGAGCATGCCAGGTGAGGTGTGCGTGTTGTCGACTTGGCGAGGCAGTACGATCGTACTCCTTCTACGATATGTACGATTTTGAAGCAGAAGGAGTCCATAAAGGCTATAACGCCAGCCAAGGGCGTTACGATTATTTCAAAGCTCCGGACCTCTATCCATGAAGATATGGAGAAGTTGTTGTTTGTGTGGTTGAAGGAGAAGCAGCTCGCAGGAGATACCGTGACCGAGAGCATCATGTGTTTGAAAAGATTGAAACTCGGATATCGAGCACGGACCACGAGGTGTTTTTTCTTTTTTCTTAATCTCGGTTTCAGTGAACTTTTGCTCTGTGCTCACGTGTACTGTACCTGTACCTGTAATGGTACGTCAGAGGATGGCACCTGTTGTCATCATATTAAGTGCAAGATGTTCTGCATCGTAAGTTGGTACACCGTGGTCTTTCGGCGGTGTTTAAGCCGGCCGTCTTGGCTTCTGTCACCATTGGCATTGAGTCTTTCGATGTAGGTAGGTCGTTGTGTGCCGGTGCCTTGGCCGAATTCCTTCATTGCTGCATTGTTAGCTCACCTGGTTTTTTATACCACATCTTTGGTTCTCAGACCAGCGAATGACGTCATCTCCTCCAAAGTATGGCTTATTCTCACTTGTCTTGGACGATCTTCTACTTCTAGCCTTCCACCGTGCATTTGGTGTCCACTGTACTTACTGTACAGTGCCTGGTAAAATTGATGTAATGGGTTTTTGACCGTCAACGCCATGAACCGTCATGAACCGTCATGAACCGTCAACCGTCATGAACCGCCATGAACCGCCATGAACCGCCATGAACCGCCATGAACCGTCAACGCCATGAACCGCTAACACTCAAAAGCCCATTTATCGCGCCTTATAAAGCAAAACGCAAACCGAAAGCCATGCCTCTCAAGCGAGGCGTGCTTCCGTGGTCACGTGATCCACAGGTGTAGCTCATTATACCCGCACGCGCGACACGCTTTGGCGGTCACGTGACCAGCCACTCTGGAGGCGGGGATCCCCGCCGATGACGTCACCGGCTGGAGCAAGGAGATTCCTCGCTCATGTATTTCGACGATTGCGTGTTTTATATCCAAGCAGAGATGCTTTCACGGCAAGATAACCACGTGACCGGAACCGGAAGCCACAACCGGAAAATTCAAAAAAATAAATTTTTTGAGCTCGTACATCGGATCTCGGCTCGTATCCCAAAGCAACAAACCGCCCGAGCGACGGCTCGTATCCCGAAAAACTCGTACGTTGGGGCACTCGTAAGCCGAGGTACCACTGTATATTGTTAATTATTGTTGCAAAGAGAAGAAGCATTCTATGGAGCACAGAGGGAGGGATGGGATAAAAAAAAATCTGCTATATTTGTATATGTCATGCGATCTACTCACCCACACCTTTTTATTCTAAGTCTCATCATATCCTGCCCTTGCTTTTTCACCTCGCCTCTCCCTGCCAGATGCTGAACCTGTTTGTGGCAGTGATTATGGATAACTTTGAATACCTCACCAGGGACTCGTCGATATTAGGTCCTCATCATCTAAACGAGTTTGTGCGAATCTGGGGCGAGTATGACCCTGCGGCCAGGTAAACAGTGAAGATTATCTCCCTGAACATCGATGTTATCTATGTACCATCTTTCATCCTTGGAGGTTAACTGCTGATAAGACAGCTTCAGGTAGATACTTACATAATCGTTGGCAATCACTTTCTCAGTCTTGGCTAAAGGTAAATGTTGTAAATTTCAAACAGATAGGACTAAGCATTGTACTTGTCGAATTATGACGTCATAATGAAGGCACCACTGATGTCATCGTTAACAACACTTATTCCCCATGCTGAGTTCCTTACAATGAGCCAAGTTTCAATTTTTTCCATGCAGCGATTTCGGAGATACACTACATGACCAAAAGTATGCGGACATTTCTAATTAGTGGATTCGGCTGTTTCAGCTACACCTAATGCTGACAGGTATATATATATATAATCAAGCACACAGCCATACAATCTCCATAGACAAACATTGGCAGTAGAATGGGCCATACTGAAGAGCTCAGTGACTTTCAAAGTGGCACCGTCTAGGATGCCACCTTTCCAACAAGTCAGTTCGTCAAATTTCTGCCCTGCTGGAGCTTCCCCGGTCAACTGTAAGTGCTGTTATTGTGAAGTGGAAACGTCTGGGAGCAACAACAGCTCAGCCGTGAAGTTGTAGGCTACACAAGCTCACAGAATCGGAATGCCGAGTGCTGAAGCGCATAAAAATCGTCTGTCCTCGGTTGCAACACGCACTACCGAGTTGCAAACTGCCTCTGGAAGCAACGTCAGCACAACAACTGTTCGACGGGAGCTTCATGAAATGGGTTTCCATGGCTGAGCAGCCGCACACAAGCCGAAGATCACCATGCGCCATGCCAAGCGTCGGCTGGAGTGGTGTAAACCTCGCCACCATTGGACTCTGGAGCAGTGGAGACGTGTTCTCTGGAGTGATGAATCATGCTTCACCATCTGGCAATCCGATGGATGAATCTGGGTTTGGCGGATGCCAGGAGAACGCTACCTGCCCGAATGCATAGTGCCAACTGCAAAGTTTGGTGGAGGAGGAATAATGGTCTGGGGCTGTTTTTCATGGTTCGGGCTCGGCCCCTTGGTTACAGTGAAGGGAAATCTTAACGCTACAGCATACAATCTAATTATAGACGTATGTGTGCTTCCAACTTTGTGGCAACAGTTTGGGGAAGGCCCTTTCCTGTTTCAGCATGACAATGCCCCCATGCACAACGCGAGGTCCATACAGAAATGGTTTGTCGAGATCGGTGTGGAAGCACTTGACTGGCCTGCATTGAGCCCTAACCTCAACCCCATCGAACACCTTTGGGATGAATTGGAACGCCGACTGCGAGCCAGGCCTAATCGTCCAACATCAGTGCCTGACCTCACTAATGCTCTTGTGGCTGAATGGAAGCAAATCCCCGCATCAATGTTCCAACATCCAGTGGAAAGCCTTCCCAGAAGAGTGGAGGCTGTTATAGCAGCAAAGGGGGACCAACTCCATATTAATGCCCATGATTTTGGAATGAGATGTGTGATGTTTGGGTGTCCACATACTTTTGCTCATGTAGTGTATATTGGTCCAATGTTTTTAGGGTTTTCCAAGATGGCGCCCGTACCATGTGACCTACCTATGATGTCATAATTATGACAAAAAATCCACATGAGTCGACGCATCCTATGGTGAAAATATCGTGTCAATCGGACCAACGGACGCCGAGAAAATGTATTTTAAAAATGCAGATACCTACGTACGGACGCGGCAGATCGCTGAACCTCGCTTTTCGGTTCGTGGGCACGTGGTAATGATTACTACCTGGGCTTGATGGCAAACCAATAAGCTAACCACTAAGCAAGCTCAAAATATGGGCCAAGGTCCACAATGCACACGTCCATGCGACATCACAAGTACAGGGAGTTGAGCACGAACCTTTGATCACACCAGCAGTAATTTTGTTCCTCCACCTGTTAGGTTCTGTTGCTGTAGTATCACCACCTGTGAGGTTGTGCTGCTGTTGTATCACCACCTGACAGTCTCTTGGAGCACATGGAGAATGCTCGTTCACATCAACAACCACCTGATAGATGTTCGAGGGTACATTTACCTGCGACAATACTGTTCTCATTTGGTTGTCGAATTGTACCTGTGCTAGAGACTCCACCAAAACACATCCTGCCTTGAAACGACAACAACGGCTTCGAGGAAAACGTCCAGCATTTTGATCGCAGACACATGTTACATGACTTCAACATGACCAAGAACACACAGCATGTTCGAGGAGATATTGTTACATGACTTCAACATGACCAAGATCACACAGCATGTTTGAGGAGATATTGTTACATGAATTCAACATGACCAATATCACAAAGCATGTTTGAGGAGATATTGCTCCATGACTTCAACATGACCAAGATAACACAGCATGTTCGAGGAGATGTTGTTACATGACTTCAACTTGACCAAGATCACAAAGCATGTTCGAGGAGATATTGTTACATGACTTCAATATGACCAAGATCACAAAGCATGTTTGAGGAGATATTGCTCCATGACTTCAACATGACCAAGATAACACAGCATGTTCGAGGAGATGTTGTTACATGACTTCAACTTGACCAAGATCACAAAGCATGTTCGAGGAGATATTGTTACATGACTTCAATATGACCAAGATCACAAAGCATGTTTGAGGAGATATTGCTCCATGACTTCAACATGACCAAGATCACACAGCATGTTTGAGGAGATATTGCTCCATGACTTCAACATGACCAAGATAACACAGCATGTTCGAGGAGATATTGTTACATGACTTCAACATGACCAAGATCACACAGCATGTTTGAGGAGATATTGTTACATGACTTCAACATGACCAAGATCACACAGCATGTTTGAGGAGATATTGTTACATGACGTCAACCTGACCAAGATTACAAAGCATGTTCGAGGAGATATTGTTACATGACTTCAACATGACCAAGATCACAAAGCATGTTTGAGGAGATATTGTTGCATGACTTCAACATGAACAAGATCACAAAGCATGTTTGAGGAGATATTGCTCCATGACTTCAACATGACCAAGATCACAGAGAATGTTCGAGAAGATATTGTTACATGACTTCAACATGACCAAGATAACACAGCATGTTCGAGGAGATATTGTTACATGACTTCAACATGACCAAGATAACAAAGCATGTTTGAGGAGATATTGCTCCATGACTTCAACATGACCAAGATAACACAGCATGTTCGAGGAGATGTTGTTACATGACTTCAACTTGACCAAGATCACACAGCATGTTCGAGGAGATATTGTCACATGAATTCAACATGACCAAGATCACAAAGCATGTTCGAGGAGATATTGTTACATGACTTCAACATGACCAAGATCACAAAGCATGTTCGAGGAGATATTGTTACATTAATTCAACATGACCAAGATAACAAAGCATGTTTGAGGAGATATTGCTCCATGACTTCAACATGACCAAGATAACACATCATGTGCCAGGAGATGTTGTTACATGACTTCAACTTGACCAAGATCACACAGCATGTTCGAGGAGATATTGTCACATGACTTCAACATGACCAAGATAACAAAGCATGTTTGAGGAGATATTGCTCCATGACTTCAACATGACCAAGATAACACAGCATGTTCGAGGAGATATTGTTACATGACTTCAACATGACCAAGATCACACAGCATGTTTGAGGAGATATTGTTACATGACTTCAACATGACCAAGATCACAGAGCATGTTTGAGGAGATATTGTTGCATGACTTCAACATGACCAAGATCACAGAGCATGTTTGAGGAGATATTGTTGCATGACTTCAACATGACCACGACCACACAGCATGTTTGAGGAGATATTGTTGCATGACTTCAACATGACCAAGATCACACAGCATGTTCGAGGAGATATTGTTACATGACTTCAACATGACCAAGATCACACAGCATGTTTGAGGAGATATTGTTACATGAATTCAACATGACCAATATCACAAAGCATGTTTGACGAGATATTGCTCCATGACTTCAACATGACCAAGATAACACAGCATGTTTGAGGAGATATTGTCACATGAATTCAACATGACCAAGATCACAAAGCATGTTCGAGGAGATATTGTTACATGACTTCAACATGACCAAGATCACAAAGCATGTTCGAGGAGATATTGTTACATGAATTCAACATGACCAAGATCACAAAGCATGTTTGAGGAGATATTGCTCCATGACTTCAACATGACCAAGACAACACAGCATGTTCGAGGAGATATTGTTGCATGACTTCAACATGACCAAGATAACAAAGCATGTTTGAGGAGATATTGTTGCAGGACTTCAACATGACCATGATCACACAGCATGTTTGAGGAGATATTGTTGCATGACTTCAACATGACCAAGATCACACAGCATGTTCGAGGAGATATTGTTACATGACTTCAACATGACCAAGATCACACAGCATGTTTGAGGAGATATTGTTGCATGAATTCAACATGACCAATATCACAAAGCATGTTTGAGGAGATATTGCTCCATGACTTCAACATGACCAAGATAACACAGCATGTTCGAGGAGATATTGTCACATGAATTCAACATGACCAAGATCACAAAGCATGTTCGAGGAGATATTGTTACATGACTTCAACATGACCAAGATCACAAAGCATGTTCGAGGAGATATTGTTCCATGAATTCAACATGACCAAGATCACAAAGCATGTTTGAGGAGATATTGCTCCATGACTTCAACATGACCAAGATAACACAGCATGTTCGAGGAGATATTGTTGCATGACTTCAACATGACCAAGATAACAAAGCATGTTTGAGGAGATATTGCTCCATGACTTCAGCTTGACCAAGATCACACAGCATGTTCGAGGAGATATTATTACATGACTTCAACATGACCAAGATCACACAGCATGTTTGAGGAGATATTGTTACATGGATTCAACATGACCAAGATAACACAGCATGTTCGAGGAGATATTGTCACATGAATTCAACATGACCAAGATCACAAAGCATGTTTGAGGAGATATTGCTCCATGACTTCAACATGACCAAGATAACACAGCATGTTCGAGGAGATATTGTCACATGAATTCAACATGACCAAGATCACAAAGCATGTTCGAGGAGATATTGTTACATGACTTCAACATGACCAATATCACACAGCATGTTTGAGGAGATATTGTTACATGACTTCAACATGACCAAGATCACACAGCATGTTTGAGGAGATATTGTTACATGACTTCAACATGACCAAGATCACACAGCATGTTTGAGGAGATATTGTTACATGACTTCAACATGACCAAGATCACACAGCATGTTCGAGGAGATATTGTTGGAGGACTTCAACATGACCAAGATCACAAAGCATGTTTGAGAAGATATTGCTCCATGACTTCAACATGACCAAGATCATACAGAATGTTCGAGAAGATATTGTTCCATGACTTCAACATGACCAAGATCACAGAGAATGTTCGAGAAGATATTGTTACATGACTTCAACATGACCAAGATCACACAGCATGTTTGAGGAGATATTCTTACATGACTTCAACATGACCAAGATCACACAGCATGTTCAAGGAGCTATTGTTACATGACTTCAACATGAACAAGATCACAAAGCATGTTTGAGGAGATATTGTTGCATGACTTCAACATGACCAAGATCACACAGCATGTTTGAGGAGATATTGTTACATGCCTTCAACATGACTAAGATCACACAGCATGTTTGAGGAGATATTGTTACATGACTTCAACATGACCAAGATCACACCGCATGTTTGAGGAGATATTGTTACATGCCTTCAACATGACTAAGATCACACAGCATGTTTGAGGAGATATTGTTACATGACTTCAACATGACCAAGATCACACAGCATGTTTGAGGAGATATTGCTCCATGACTTCAACATGACCAAGATAACACAGCATGTTCGAGGAGATATTGTTACATGACTTCAACATGACCAAGATAACAAAGCATGTTTGAGGAGATATTGCTCCATGACTTCAACATGACCAAGATAACACAGCATGTTCGAGGAGATGTTGTTACATGACTTCAACTTGACCAAGATCACACAGCATGTTTGAGGAGATATTGTTACATGAATTCAACATGACCAAGATCACAAAGCATGTTTGAGGAGATATTGCTCCATGACTTCAACATGACCAAGATAACACAGCATGTTCGAGGAGATATTGTCACATGAATTCAACATGACCAAGATCACAAAGCATGTTCGAGGAGATATTGTTACATGACTTCAACATGACCAAGATCACAAAGCATGTTCGAGGAGATATTGTTACATTAATTCAACATGACCAAGATAACAAAGCATGTTTGAGGAGATATTGCTCCATGACTTCAACATGACCAAGATAACACATCATGTGCCAGGAGATGTTGTTACATGACTTCAACTTGACCAAGATCACACAGCATGTTCGAGGAGATATTGTCACATGACTTCAACATGACCAAGATAACAAAGCATGTTTGAGGAGATATTGCTCCATGACTTCAACATGACCAAGATAACACAGCATGTTCGAGGAGATATTGTTACATGACTTCAACATGACCAAGATCACACAGCATGTTTGAGGAGATATTGTTACATGACTTCAACATGACCAAGATCACAGAGCATGTTTGAGGAGATATTGTTGCATGACTTCAACATGACCAAGATCACAGAGCATGTTTGAGGAGATATTGTTGCATGCCTTCAACATGACCACGACCACACAGCATGTTTGAGGAGATATTGTTGCATGACTTCAACATGACCAAGATCACACAGCATGTTCGAGGAGATATTGTTACATGACTTCAACATGACCAAGATCACACAGCATGTTTGAGGAGATATTGTTACATGAATTCAACATGACCAATATCACAAAGCATGTTTGACGAGATATTGCTCCATGACTTCAACATGACCAAGATAACACAGCATGTTTGAGGAGATATTGTCACATGAATTCAACATGACCAAGATCACAAAGCATGTTCGAGGAGATATTGTTACATGACTTCAACATGACCAAGATCACAAAGCATGTTCGAGGAGATATTGTTACATGAATTCAACATGACCAAGATCACAAAGCATGTTTGAGGAGATATTGCTCCATGACTTCAACATGACCAAGATAACACAGCATGTTCGAGGAGATATTGTTGCATGACTTCAACATGACCAAGATAACAAAGCATGTTTGAGGAGATATTGCTCCATGAATTCAGCTTGACCAAGATCACAGAGCATGTTTGAGGAGATATTGTTGCAGGACTTCAACATGACCACGATCACACAGCATGTTTGAGGAGATATTGTTGCATGACTTCAACATGACCAAGATCACACAGCATGTTCGAGGAGATATTGTTACATGACTTCAACATGACCAAGATCACACAGCATGTTTGAGGAGATATTGTTGCATGAATTCAACATGACCAATATCACAAAGCATGTTTGAGGAGATATTGCTCCATGACTTCAACATGACCAAGATAACACAGCATGTTCGAGGAGATATTGTCACATGAATTCAACATGACCAAGATCACAAAGCATGTTCGAGGAGATATTGTTACATGACTTCAACATGACCAAGATCACAAAGCATGTTCGAGGAGATATTGTTCCATGAATTCAACATGACCAAGATCACAAAGCATGTTTGAGGAGATATTGCTCCATGACTTCAACATGACCAAGATAACACAGCATGTTCGAGGAGATATTGTTGCATGACTTCAACATGACCAAGATAACAAAGCATGTTTGAGGAGATATTGCTCCATGACTTCAGCTTGACCAAGATCACACAGCATGTTCGAGGAGATATTATTACATGACTTCAACATGACCAAGATCACACAGCATGTTTGAGGAGATATTGTTACATGGATTCAACATGACCAAGATAACACAGCATGTTCGAGGAGATATTGTCACATGAATTCAACATGACCAAGATCACAAAGCATGTTTGAGGAGATATTGCTCCATGACTTCAACATGACCAAGATAACACAGCATGTTCGAGGAGATATTGTCACATGAATTCAACATGACCAAGATCACAAAGCATGTTCGAGGAGATATTGTTACATGACTTCAACATGACCAATATCACACAGCATGTTTGAGGAGATATTGTTACATGACTTCAACATGACCAAGATCACAAAGCATGTTTGAGGAGATATTGCTCCATGACTTCAACATGACCAAGATAACACAGCATGTTCGAGGAGATATTGTTGCATGACTTCAACATGACCAAGATAACAAAGCATGTTTGAGGAGATATTGCTCCATGACTTCAGCTTGACCAAGATCACACAGCATGTTCGAGGAGATATTATTACATGACTTCAACATGACCAAGATCACACAGCATGTTTGAGGAGATATTGTTACATGGATTCAACATGACCAAGATAACACAGCATGTTCGAGGAGATATTGTCACATGAATTCAACATGACCAAGATCACAAAGCATGTTTGAGGAGATATTGCTCCATGACTTCAACATGACCAAGATAACACAGCATGTTCGAGGAGATATTGTCACATGAATTCAACATGACCAAGATCACAAAGCATGTTCGAGGAGATATTGTTACATGACTTCAACATGACCAATATCACACAGCATGTTTGAGGAGATATTGTTACATGACTTCAACATGACCAAGATCACACAGCATGTTTGAGGAGATATTGTTACATGACTTCAACATGACCAAGATCACACAGCATGTTTGAGGAGATATTGTTACATGACTTCAACATGACCAAGATCACACAGCATGTTCGAGGAGATATTGTTGGAGGACTTCAACATGACCAAGATCACAAAGCATGTTTGAGAAGATATTGCTCCATGACTTCAACATGACCAAGATCATACAGAATGTTCGAGAAGATATTGTTCCATGACTTCAACATGACCAAGATCACAGAGAATGTTCGAGAAGATATTGTTACATGACTTCAACATGACCAAGATCACACAGCATGTTTGAGGAGATATTCTTACATGACTTCAACATGACCAAGATCACACAGCATGTTCAAGGAGCTATTGTTACATGACTTCAACATGAACAAGATCACAAAGCATGTTTGAGGAGATATTGTTGCATGACTTCAACATGACCAAGATCACACAGCATGTTTGAGGAGATATTGTTACATGCCTTCAACATGACTAAGATCACACAGCATGTTTGAGGAGATATTGTTACATGACTTCAACATGACCAAGATCACACCGCATGTTTGAGGAGATATTGTTACATGACTTCAACATGACCAAGATTATAAAGCATGTTCGAGGAGATATTGTTACATGATTTCAACATGACCAAGATCGCACAGCATGTTTGAGGAGATATTGTTACATTACTTCAACATGATCAAGATCACAAAGCATGTTCGAGGAGATGTTGTAACATGACTTCAACATGACCAAGATCACAAAGCATGTTTGAGGAGATATTGCTCCATGACTTCAACATGACCAAGATCACAGAGAATGTTCGAGAAGATATTGTTACATGACTTCAACATGACCAAGATCACACAGCATGTTCGAGGAGCTATTGTTACATGACTTCAACATGAACAAGATCACAAAGCATGTTTGAGGAGATATTGTTACATGACTTCAACATGACCAAGATCACACAGCATGTTTGAGGAGATATTGTTACATGACTTCAACATGACCAAGATCACACAGCCTGTTCGAGGAGATATTGTTGCATGACTTCAACATGAACAAGATCACAGAGCATGTTTGAGGACATATTGTTACATGACTTCAACATGACCAAGATCACACAGCATGTTTGAGGAGATATTGTTACATGACGTCAACCTGACCAAGATTACAAAGCATGTTCGAGGAGATATTGTTACATGACTTCAACATGACCAAGATCACAAAGCATGTTTGAGGAGATATTGTTGCATGACTTCAACATGAACAAGATCACAAAGCATGTTTGAGGAGATATTGCTCCATGACTTCAACATGACCAAGATCACAGAGAATGTTCGAGAAGATATTGTTACATGACTTCAACATGACCAAGATCACAAAGCATGTTTGAGGAGATATTGTTACATGACTTCAACATGAACAAGATCACAAAGCATGTTTGAGGAGGTATTGCTCCATGAATTCAACATGACCAAGATCACAAAGAATGTTCGAGAAGATTTTATTACATGGCTTCTACATGGCCAAGATCACAGAGCATGTTTGAAGAGATATTGTTACATGACTTCAACATGACCAATATCACATAGCATGTTTGAGGAGATATTGTTACATGGTTTCAACATGACCAAGATCACACAGCATGTTTAAGGAGATATTGTCACATGACTTCAACATGACCAAGACCACACAGCATGTTCGAGGAGATATTGTTACATGACTTCAACATGACCAAGATCACACAGCATGTTTGAGGAGATATTGTTACATGGCTTCAACATGACCAAGATCACACAGCATGTTCGAGGAGATATTGTTACATGACTTCAACATGACCAAGATCGCACAGCATGTTTGAGGAGATATT
>NC_136273.1:1452049-1477049 GCF_964187855.1 Myxine glutinosa | reverse complement strand
AATGTACATGAGTATTATATGTGTGTGAATGTACATGAGTATTATATTTGTGTGAATGTACATGAGTATTATATGTGTGTGTGAATGTACATGAGTATTATATGTGTGTGTGAATGTACATTATTATTATATGTGTGTGTGTGTGAATATACATGAGTATTATGTGTGTGTGTGTGTGTGTGTGTGTGTGTGTGTGTGTGTGTGTGTGTGTGTGAATGTACATGAGTATTATATGTGTGTGAATGTACATGAGTATTATATTTGTGTGAATGTACATGAGTATTATATGTGTGTGAATGTACATGAGTATTATATGTGTGTGTGTGAATGTACATGAGTATTATATGTGTGTGAATGTACATGAGTATTATATGTGTGTGAATGTACGTGAGTATTATGTGTGTGTGTGAATATACATGAGTATTATGTGTGTGTGTGTGTGTGTGTGTGTGTGTGTGTGTGTGTGTGTGTGTGTGTGTGTGTGTGTGTGTGTGTGTGTGTGTGTGTGTGTGTGTGTGTGTTTGAATGTACATGAGTATAATATGTGTGTGTGTGTGTGAATGTACATGAGTATTATATGTGTGTGTGTGTGAATGTCCATGAGTATTATGTGTGTGTGTGTGTGTGTGTGTGTGTGTGTGTGTGTGTGTGTGTGTGTGTGTGTGTGTGTGTGTGTGTGTGTTTGAATGTACATGAGTATAATATGTGTGTGTGTGTGTGAATGTACATGCATATTATATGTGTGTTTGTGTAAATGTACATGAGTATTATATATGTGTGAATGTACATGAGTATTATATGTGTGTGAATGTACGTGAGTATTATGTGTGTGTGAATGTACATGAGTATTATGTGTGTGTGTGAATGTACATGAGTATTATGTGTGTGTGTGAATGTACATGAGTATTATGTGTGTGTGAATGTACATGAGTATCATGTGTGTGAATGTACATGAGTATTATGTGTGTGCGAATGTACTGAGTATCATGTGTGTGTGAATGTACATGAGTATTATGTGTGTATGTGTGTGAATGTACATTCGTATTATGTGCTGTAATAACTCGACTTTATTGCTGTTGTTTTCAGTGGACGGATTACCTACACCAAGATGTATGAGCTGCTCAGACACATGTGTCCTCCTCTCGGCCTTGGTAAAAAGTGTCCTGCCAGGATTGCATACAAGGTGATGTTTGTTGCACACAAGGTGATGTTTGTTGCATACAAGGTGATGTTTGTTGCATACAAGGTGATGTTTGTTGCATACAATGTGATGTTTGTTGCATACAAGGTGATGTTTGTTGCATACAAGGTGATGTTTGTTGCACACAAGGTGATGTTTGTTGCATACAAGGTGATGTTTGTTGCATACAAGGTGATGTTTGTTGCATACAAGGTGATGTTTGTTGCATACAAGGTGATGTTTGTTGCATACAAGGTGATGTTTGTTGCATACAAGGTGATGTTTGTTGCACACAAGGTGATGTTTGTTGCATACAAGGTGATGTTTGTTGCATACAAGGTGATGTTTGTTGCATACAAGGTGATGTTTGTTGCATACAAGGTGATGTTTGTTGCATACAAGGTGATGTTTGTTGCATACAAGGTGATGTTTGTTGCAAACAAGGTGATGTTTGTTGCATGTAAGGTGATGTTTGTTGCATACAAGGTGATGTTTGTTGCAAACAAGGTGATGTTTGTTGCATGCAATGTGATGTTTGTTGCATACAAGGCGACGTTTGTTGCATGTAAGGTGATGTTTGTTCCATACAAGGTGATATTTGTTCCATACAAGGTGATGTTTGTTGCATACAAGGTGATGTTTGTTGCAAACAAGGTGATGTTTGTTGCATACAAGGTGATGTTTGTTGCATACAAGGTGATGTTTGTTGCATACAAGGTGATGTTTGTTGCATACAAGGTGCTGTTTGTTGCAAACAAGGTGATGTTTGTTGCATGCAAGGTGATGTTTGTTGCATACAAGGTGATGTTTGTTGCAAACAAGGTGATGTTTGTTGCATGCAAGGTGATGTTTGTTGCATACAAGGTGATGTTTGTTGCAAACAAGGTGATGTTTGTTCCATACAAGGTGATGTTTGTTGCATAGAAGGTGATGTTTGTTGCATACAAGGTGATGTTTGTTCCATACAAGGTGATGTTTGTTGCATACAAGGTGATGTTTGTTGCATACAAGGTGATGTTTGTTGCATACAAGGTGATGTTTGTTGCAAACAAGGTTATGTTTGTTGCATGTAAGGTGATGTTTGTTGCATACAAGGTGATGTTTGTTGCATACAAGGTGATGTTTGTTGCAAACAAGGTGATGTTTGTTGCATGCAAGGTGATGTTTGTTGCATACAAGGTGACGTTTGTTGCATGTAAGGTGATGTTTGTTCCATACAAGGTGATATTTGTTCCATACAAGGTGATGTTTGTTGCATACAGGTGATGTTTGTTGCAAACAAGGTGATGTTTGTTGCATACAAGGTGATGTTTGTTGCATACAAGGTGATGTTTGTTGCATACAAGGTGATGTTTGTTGCATACAAGGTGATGTTTGTTGCATACAAGGTGATGTTTGTTGCAAACAAGGTGATGTTTGTTGCATGCAAGGTGATGTTTGTTGCATACAAGGTGATGTTTGTTGCAAACAAGGTGATGTTTGTTGCATGCAAGGTGATGTTTGTTGCATACAAGGTGATGTTTGTTGCAAACAAGGTGATGTTTGTTCCATACAAGGTGATGTTTGTTGCATAAAAGGTGATGTTTGTTGCATACAAAGTGATGTTTGTTCCATACAAGGTGATGTTTGTTGCATACAAGGTGATGTTTGTTGCATACAAGGTGATGTTTGTTGCATACAAGGTGACGTTTGTTGCATACAAGGTGACGTTTGTTGCATACAAGGTGATGTTTGTTGCATACAAGGTGATGTTTGTTGCAAACAAGGTGATGTTTGTTGCATGCAAGGTGATGTTTGTTGCATACAAGGTGATGTTTGTTGCATGTAAGGTGATGTTTGTTGCATACAAGGTGATGTTTGTTGCATGTAAGGTGATGTTTGTTACATACAAGGTGATGTTTGACTGTTTTTGTTTTTCCCATTTTTATACAAGAAAACAACTTACATCATCTACCATTCAATGTGGCAATCCATAGTGGATGGAATTATTATGATACATAAATCGTACGATGTGCCAATTATCTGATGTAAATCACAAGTTACCTTTATCATTCTCAGACAGACTAAGCCAGTTCTGTTAACAGGATTGCATTAAAGCAAAAAAAAAAAAAAAAAAATTTTTTTTGATTAATAGAAGCGTTAAATGTAATTGTAGGATGAGCATTTGGTACCGGAAGAGAGTAGAGGACATCTGTTTAATTGTGTGTTACAAAGTTAACCTTTATCTGTTTAAATGTAGTCATTGCAATTGCAAGGGTAACTTTTGTCTGTTTAAATGTAATCACTCCAATTACAAGGGTAACCTTTATCTGTTTAAATGTAGTCATTGCAATCACAAGGGTAACCTTTATCTGCTTGAATGTAGTCATTGCAATCACAAGGGTAACCTTTATCTGTTTAAATGTAATCACTGCAATTACAAGGGTAACCATTATCTGTTTAAATATAATCGTTGCGATCACAAGGGTAACCTTTATCTGTTTAAATGTAATCGTTGCATTCACATTGAGTCAAATAATGGAGCTCATGATGCCCGTGGTGGAGTGATGACCTTGGCCAAGTGATGCCCGTGGCGGAGTGATGCCCGTGGCCAAGTGATGCCCGTGGCCGAGTGATGCCCTTGGCCGAGTGATGACCTTGGCCGAGTGATGCCCTTGGCCGAGTGATGACCTTGGCCGAGTGATGGCCGTGGCCGAGTGATGCCCTTGGCCGAGTGATGCCCTTGGCCGAGTGATGCCCGTGGCCGAGTGATGCCCATGGCCAAGTGATGACCTTGGCCGAGTGATGACCTTGGCCGAGTGATGCCCTTCGCCGAATGATGCCCGTGGCCGAGTGATGCCCGTGGGCGATTGATGCCCTTGGCCGAGTGATGACCTTGGCCAAGTGATGCCCGTGGCCGAGTGATGCCCGTGGCCGAGTGATGCCCGTGGCCGAGTGATGACCTGTGGCCGAGTGATGACCTTGGCCGAGTGATGCCCGTGGCCGAGTGATGCCCGTGGCCGAGTGATGACCTTGGCCGAGTGATGACCTTGGCCGAGTGATGCCCTTCGCCGAGTGATGCCATTCACCGAATGATGCCCGTGGCCGAGTGATGCATTTGGCCGAGTGATGCCCGTGGCCGAGTGATGCCTGTGGCCGAGTGATGCCCGTGGCCGAGTGATGCCCTTGGATTAACAAAATTTCCCTCTTTAGAGTAAGTACCCCGTGGGGGACCCCACTCCCTCTCGTCAAAACTCAAGGTGGGGAACCCGATCGAAGCAAGGGTGGAAATCATTCCATTTATGACGACGAAACGTCTGATGCCCGACGTGGAGATCGGTTTCTGAGGTTTGGGACATGGAATGTAGGGACAATGACAGGGAGATCAGGAGAAGTTGTGGAAGTATTGGTCAGAAGAAGAGTGGACATATGTTGTGTGCAGGAGACGAGATGGAAAGGAAGTGGTGTGAGAATGGTGAAGGGTAGGCAGGGACAGAAATACAAGTTTGTGTGGCAAGGGTGCCCGGAGGGCGTGAATGGTGTTGGTGTCCTGTTTTCTGAGGAGTTTGTTGACAATGTGGTGCGTGTGACGAGAGTGAGTGAAAGGTTGATGATGGTGAAAATGATGATTGGAAAGCTCTTGGTGAACATCATCTCAGGATATGCTCCGCAGGTTGGTCGGAGCGATGAAGAGAAGGACAAGTTCTGGTGTGCTATGGAGAAGCTGATGGAAAACGTGAAAGATGAGGAAGTTGTTGTGGTTGGAGGAGACCTAAATGGACATGTGGGAGGAGTATGGACGGTTTTGAGGGAGTTTATGGGGGTTACGGATATGGTGTGAGAAATGGAGAAGGTGAAAGGATTTTGGAGTTTGCTGATGGAGCTGATTTGTTGATTTATAATACTCAGTTCCAGAAAGAGGATAATAAGCTTGTTACATACACGTCAGGTGGGTCGACGACAACCGTTGACTACCTGCTGGTGCGTAGGTGAGATAGGGGGCACCTCCAGGACACAAAGGTGATACCGGGGGAGGAGGCTGTTTCACAGCACCACTTGGTTGTCTGCGACATAAGGGTGAAAGGTGCGAGGAGAGCTCGGCGGGTGAAGTACCAACCGAGAATGAAGGTGTGGAGGTTGAAAGAGGTGACAGTGAGGGAGGCATTAAAAGAGAGGCTGAGTATGGTAGAGGATGATGTGGTTGAGCTTGAAAGTGGTTGGATGTCAATGAAAGATAGTCTGTTGGGAGCCGTTGGTGAGGTATGTGGATGGACAAAAGGACCACCGAGGCACTCGGAAACATGGTGGTGGGATGCTGAAGTTGGAAAGAGGATTGACGAGAAGAGGAAGAAGTTCAAGCAGTGGCAGAAGGCGAAGGGTATGGGGGCAGAAAAGGCAGAGCATGAAAGTTATAAGGCAGCCAAGAAGGCTGCAAAGAAAGAGGTAGCAAACGCGCAGGAGTTATGGAGGAAAATGTTCAGAGAATGCATGGATTTGAAAGAGGGTCAGAGAGCGGTATTCACGATTGCAAAGCAGATAGCGAAAGAGAGGTGTGATGTGATGGGGGTGAGTTGCTTGAAGGATGAAGTGGGACAAATCGTTGTGGACCCAGATGGAATTGAAGGAAGATGGAAGAGATATATGGAAATACTGTTGAATGCAGAGAATGAATGGGATGGCAACATAGAGAGTAACCCCGTTTTAGGACCGTCAGAGAAGATAACCGAGAAGGAAGTTGAGGAAGCGATAAAAGCAATGAAGAGTAGAAAAGCGCGAGGGCCGACGGGAGTTGTGGGAGATATGTTGAAGGCAGCAGGAAATTGGGGTGTGAAGAGAATGACAGAGATCTGCAATCTGGTGGTGAAAGAAGGCAGCATTCCAGTGGATTGGGAACTGAGTACCCTCGTCCCTCTATACAAGGGGAAAGGTGACCCTCTGGACTGTGGCTCGTATCGAGCAATAAAGTTATTGGAGCATGGAATGAAGGTATTGGAAAGGGTGTTGGAGAGGAGGATAAGGAAGAAAGTGAAGATTGACGAAATGCAGTTTGGATTTATGCCAGGAAGAGGAACGACATACGCGCTTTTTATTGTGAGGCATTTGCAGGAGAAGTACATGGAGAAGAGGAAGAAGTTGTTTCTTGGGTTTGTTGATCTGGAGAAAGCATTCGATAGGGTTCCATGTGAAGTAGTGACATGGGCATTGAGGAAGTTTGGAGTGGAGGAATGGTTGATCAGAGTGGTGACGGCAATGTACAAAAGAGTGTGCACAGCTGTAAGGACGAAGGACGGGAACAGTCGGGAGTTTGAGGTGAAGGTGGGAGTGCAACAGGGGTCGGTACTAAGTCCACTACTATTTGTAGCTGTTATGGAGGTGCTGGCTCAGAACGTAAAGCAGGGTTTACCGTGGGAGTTGTTGTATGCAGATGATCTGGTGTTGATTGCAGAAAGTATGGATGGACTGAAGGAGAAGATGAACAAGTGGAAGGAATGTATGGATACAAAAGGTCTGAAGGTGAATATCGGAAAAACGAAGGTGATGGCAAGTGGTAAAGCATGTGGTGAGGTAGAAAGAACTGGGAAGTGGCCATGTGCTGTGTGCAGGAAGGGTGTCGGAGTGAATTCCATTCAATGTACAATGCGCGCTGAGTGGGTTCATCGAAAATTTAGTGGTTTGAGAGGGTCATTAACCAGTGTGGCAGCTACATTCAAGTGTAAGGTGTGCACAGAGGGAGCTGCAGATGGAGGAAATGTTGAGTTGGATCTTGGAGATGGCGTGAAGCTGGAAGGTGTGAAAACATTTTGTTACCTAGGAGATATGCTGAATGGAGAAGGTGGATCAGACTCGGCAACGGTTGCTCGAGTGAGATGTGCATGGAAGAAGTTTCGGGAACTGAGTGGCGTGCTGACGATGAGGGGAATGTCGTTGAAGCTGAAGGGAAAGGTGTATGCTGCATGTGTGAGAAGTGTTATAATTTATGGGAGTGAGACATGGGTAATGAACGTAGAGCAGCAACGAAGGCTGGAAAGGGTGGAAATGCGAATGGTTCGGTGGATGTGTGGAGTATCGGTGAGAGAGAGGAAGACAAATGATGAATTGCAAAAGATGATGGGAATGGAGCCTGTGATGGATGCTCCGAAGAGAAACAGGCTGAGATGGTTTGGTCATGTGTTGAGGAAGGATGAAAGTGACTGGTTGAGAAGAGTGATGGAAATGAATGTAGAAGGAAGTAGAGGATGGGGAAGACCGAGAAAGACTTGGCTAAAGATGGTCGAAGAAGAAATGTGGGCAAGGGGGTTAACAAGGGGAGATGCAGAAAATAGGGCAAAATGGAGAACATTGTCATGGGGACCGCAAGGCTAACCCCCGCTCTTGCAGGGAAAATGGCCTTAAAATGCCTGTTGTTGTTTGTTGTAGGGTAGAGTCCCTGTATAAAGAGAGTTGCGCCATGCGTTGACCCGAGATTTCTGGTCACGTGATTTCGTGGCGCCATTTTGTGTCTAACTTCACCGTGCGTGAACGTCAGCTTGGTACGGGAATGTTGTTTATTGCCAAACAAAATGACTGGTTGTTCTGCTTTTGGTTGTTCAAACCAATCTGGGAAATATAAGATGTATAGATTTCCAAGTGATAAAGTCAGAAGACAAATTTGGGAAGCGAAAGTCAGACGAAAGAGCTGGAAAGCGATCGACTCCTCGAGACTCTGCCAGGTAGGCCCACGCCGCTTGATGATCGATGTTCAAAAGCAATTCTATCTGCTCGGTTTTTTTTTGGTTGTCTGTCCGTTGAAAACCCTTTTAAAGGGAAGTGATTTGTGTTTGTTTATAATCTTCAAGGAGCTGACCAAAAATGCATTTCCGTGGGAAGAACCCTGCTCAATTTTTCACATTGAGTCTCACTTGTGAGGAGTGAACGGAGTAGTGATGAGTCTCACTTGTGAGGAGTGAACGGAGTAGTGATGAGTTTCACTTGTGAGGAGTGAACGTAGTGGGATGAAGTGTTGGTCTGGTCAGAGTGTTGTATTACGGGCAGAGTTTTCTTACGGTCTGAATGTATGAATCATGTTCTGTACTGAATGTATGAACCAAGTTTTGTACTGAATGTTTACTGTGTTGGCCTCATCGTGTTCCTGTTGAAATTAAACAAGTTATGGTGAATACGACGTCTTATCTGTGCTTTTCCATATCTGTTCGACTCGACGAACCGTGCACACTGCAGGTATTTTTAAAAGTTTTTTCTCTGTTTAATTACGGCTTGGCGCAGTCGAAAATTAAGTGTTAATTAAGTCGCCAGCTATGAAACATATTAATCGATCAGGCAATATCCATCAGAGTTCTGGGCAAGGGTGTAGTAATAAATGAACGTTTCAATCTTACTAGATGCCGATGACGTTTTCCTTATGTCAGAGACAGAAGCTGACTTGCAGCTTGTTAAATCATTACAATGGAAATTGAATATAAATGTCGATAAAACTAAAGTTGTACACTATAGAAATATGGCAATACCACGTACAGAATTTGTTTTAAGTGTGTTAGACTATATGTCGGCTGGAAGTCCTACACCGGAATTGCTCTCGGCACCCTTTAAAAAATATTGGATATGCCCACACTCCTTTCTAAAAGTTATTAAAATTCAGAGAACGACAGCATTGGTTTGTCTTACTTATAATGTTAGCTCTTATATGCAGTGTTGGCTTGTAATATGCATTGCCATACCACTTTTAATATCACCACACAGCTCTTTTTCACGGCAATAGCTGAGTTTTTGACAAAACAAATATCACCTGTATGTAATAATAAGACTAAATATGTGTAGTAAATTTTTTTTTAGCAGGTTTAGAATATATCACCCCATATCGCGAATGTACATGTATATCTAATCCGACACACTTAGACACAAAATGGCGTCCAAATTTGAGTTGACACAACTCTCTTTATACAGGGACTCTATTGTAGGGTAAGGCACATTTATATTTAATTTACATCATACCCCTCCAGGTTAAAGGTCAAGGTCTTTACACCCATTAGGGTACCAAACCACCATTTAGGATTTTCTCCCTTTTTCAGGCATTGTCTGAGGATCGGCAGAATGAAATTTTGCATCAATAATGAGAAGACAAATTATGCGGGGTTGACCTACTTTTTTCACATTGACAAAAACACAAAATGTCACGAGTCAATTAGACATTTTGACATTTTTTTACAAAAACTAGGCTGAGCTTTGTTGGATCAGAACAGAATTCCCCTCGCCAGACAACCTCGAGCAAGAACAGAATTCCCCTCGTTAGACAGCCTCGAGCAAGAACAGAATTCCCCTCGCTAGACAGCCTCGAGCAAGAACGGAATTCCCCTCGTCAGACAGCCTCGAGCAAGAACAGAATTCCCTTAGTAAGACAGCCTCGAGCAAGAACAGAATTCCCCTCGTTAGACAGCCTCGAACAAGAACACGATTCCCCTCGTTAGACAGCCTCGAGCGAGAACAGAATGCCCCTCACCAGACAGCCTCGAGCAAGAACAGAATTGCCCTTGTTAGACAGCCTCGAGCAAGAATACAATTCCCCTCATTAGACAGCCTCGAGCAAGAACAGAATTCCGCTCATTAGAGAGCCCGTGTAAGAATAAAATTACCCTCGTTAGACAGCCTCAAGCAAGAACAGAATTCTCCTCGTTAGACAGCCTCGAGCAAGAACAGACTTCCCCTCGTTAGACAGCCTTGAGCAAGAACAGAATTCCCCTCATTAGACAGCCCCGAGCAAGAACAAAATTCCCCTCGTTAAACAGCCTCGAGCAAGAACAAAATTCCCCTCATTAGACAGCCTTGAGCAAGAACAGAATTCCCCTCGTTAGACAGCCTCAAGCAAGAACAGAATTCCCCTCGTTAGACAGCCTCAAGCAAGAACAGAATTCCCCTCGTTAGACAGCATCGGGCAAGAACAAAATTCCCCTCGTTAGACAGCCTTGAGCAAGAACAGAATTCCCCTCGCTAGACAGCCTCGAGCAAGAACAGAATTACCCTCGCTAGACAGCCTCGAGCAAGAACAGAATTCCCCTCGTTAGACAGCCTTGAGCAAGAACAGAATTCCCCTCGCTAGACAGCCTCGAGCAAGAACAAAATTCCCCTCGTTAGACAGCCTTGAGCAAGAACAGAATTCCCCTCGCTAGACAGCCTCGAGCAAGAACAGAATTACCCTCGCTAGACAGCCTCGAGCAAGAACAGAATTCCCCTCGCTAGACAGCCTTGAGCAAGAACAGAATTCCCCTCGCTAGACAGTCTCGAGCAAGATGAAAATACACATCATTTACATCCTTCACCTCTGGATTTAAAGGTTAAGGTCCCTTGGAGTCCTGAACTATTTCTTGGCCTTTTCTCCATTTTTTCCGAATGAACGTCGTTGCCGAATTAACAAAAAACACATTCTTCATCATAACTTGAATAATTTTTCCTCTGATTTTCATGATGTTGAGTTGTTTTTGTGTAGATTGTAGATCAGGACACATTTTCTTAATCTACCATCTATCCCTAAATGTTGATGGTCAGGGTCATATGGTGGTCCGAACAAAATATGGCCATCATTGGATGGTGGGCCATCACCAAAGGTCGTGTTGCCCTTGGTGATCACTTTGTGATCGCAGATATCCAGTTCGTTGTCACTTGTATGATCCTGGCGAAGACCAAACCACCACGCTGGAGTTTATTCTCGAGGATGGACCGAATTAATGAAGAGTTACCATGAGCGGATTACCAGCTCTTTAATGTTATTTAATTTCCACACAGCGATTAACTTTACCCAAACTAGGGCTCCTCCAGGTTCACCAATGAATTACTGAGTTTCCTCAGCATGGCAGATGTATAAAGATGGCGAACACATACTTACAAGTAAAATTCTTTATTAAACTGTATAATGCTACGGATAATGAAAACAACACAATTCAGAATGGATCTCGTGCCCAAAGTAGCATGTATAGATAGGGATGAAGGGATGAGGGTGACATCAACTTATTATACGGTAAAACGACGCTGCCTTTGGTGCCAACTCACACACTCGTACCGAGTAATGGGAACAAGCTAAGATTTTGGGAGCTTTCTGCGCCTTGGCCTGCGGTCCTTTCACTGCGCCCACACCAGAAGGATCCCGAACGGCCTCGGGGCTCATCGTGGGTCCCAATGGTGACTCCATGACAACGCTCCATCACTCTACCCCACAAACTCTGTAAACAGCTCTCTCTAAGTCCCTGGTACTGAACCAGGGACTTAGAGAGAGCTCTAAGTCCCAGTCGATCGCTGAGCTTGCTTTCTGGCGCTTGGAACCCTAGCTCCCCGGTTTTATCCCTCCCCGCGGACCCGCTTATGTTCAAGCCTGCCCGGTCCGGTGATCGGTTGCCCTGTGTCCCCGGGGGCATGCGTTGGCAGCCCACAGCACTCCGCCTTCTTTAGTGGCCGTCACCGCCATTCTGTGAGTTTCCCGAGCCGGCATGATCGTCGTTATCCAGACGAGCCACATGGCTGGCAGGGGCGGATCCAGGAATTTAAAGACGGGGGGTTGTGTGACAATATAAGGCTGGGGGGGGGGTGAATGGGGGTCATGGGGTCCCCCCCCCCCCCCCCAGGAAATTTTAAAAAACTGATCGTCAGAAACGCCATTTTGTGCGTTCTTGGAAGTTTCTGCAGTTCCTTGTGTTCTTCCCTGCTCCAACAGTTCAATAGATTCGCGATGACTAATGGTCAGAGCGAGGAACTGGTGAACCGACTTGCCCAGCTGTTCCTTCTGCTATAAATTGATGAATTTTGTAGGTGTGTGTGTGTGTGTGTGTGTGTGTGTGTGTGTGTGTGTGTGTGTGTGGTGTGGTGTGTGGTGTGCACGTGTGCGGCATGTTTTTTGTGTAGTTCTACTGGAACTTTCTGATATGGAATTTCTGATTTGTGTAGTTCTTGCGAAATGATTGTTATGACCTCCTGAGTTAATTAGGCTAATTAACTACAAAGAATCCAGAAGAATTCCCATGTTTCTAAACGCACGCCATGTTAAGGTGTATACTGTATAGAGCAGCTTAATAGGTGCTGGTCAAAGCCCGGCACCACCATGCGCCGAGGTTGTGAAGCTCAAGGCAGGGGGTTCTCCCCACAAAATAGATCAGATCGGACAGCGGAATGTGAATTATTTTATTAATCGTAAATTTTGCTATTTTGGAATAGACGGCGATTGTGTTTCTGAATGAAAATGTCACACACATCATGTGGGGATATGGTGAAGTCATGGTGTATGTTCATGAGGGCCAGAGATGCCATCCGACTTTCTCCCATGGAATATCTTACGTTGGTCTTCAGATGACGCAGGCAACAAAATGAGCGTTCGGCCTCACAGGAGCCGACAGGGATGGTGCATCCAACATGGAGTAGGACTTTGATGGATGGAAATTCGTCTCCATCTACTGCACAGAAACAATCCATGAATGTGCTTGGAAGCGTGTTGTTGGGCTTCCTTCTCCTGAACACCTGCCAGTCTCTAAGCTCATTTATCAGTCCAGCGGGATGTTCCATGTCGTTTTTCCAAAGCAACAGCTTCTGATGTAGGGCTGGAATGTCCCAGGTATCGGCGATTATTGCAGATGCATCAGCGGAAACAGATCACCACCTTCCCGATTTTCAGCACAGAATCGGGTGTCCATTTCCTGGCTGAGGTGATGGAATGCACATGTTTCTGAGGTAGAAGAGCAAGGGAGTATTGGCGGCGGTGTTTGGACGATGGATTTGTCGTTTTGCAACTCTCGGCATTGTGACATCACCTCCTACAAATTATATCATGGACTCAGCGTGATCGAACCACAGAGAGAATTCAGTTTCAGCATTTGACCGTAGTTGGGTGAGCACGTCCTTCTTGTCGTCAATCATAGAGTATGCCTCCAGCACATCCATGCCGTTGCATTGAAGAGGGACGGGAGGGTGCGCACCCCCTGCACCCTCCTCCTGGATCGAAGGGGGGTGCGCACCCCCTGCACCCCCCCCCCCCCGGATCCGCCGCTGGCTGGTTCATGAGACTTTCGGAGCTCTATAAAGTCCTGAGCTAACTTTGACCTCTCATCCTTTGTCAGGTCTTGCTTAACAAGGTGCATAAAATGTATAATCCCAACCCTACGCTATGCTCTTTTGGTAACATTGCCCTCCTCAGTGCACATAAAAACACGAATAATTCGCTTAACATGTACCTGCTTGGAATGGGGAATGGAAAAGTCTATCCTACACAAGCACATTGACCATGCTATCTCAACAGTCCTAACTATTCCTCCCTCCTGGTCCACCATCTACCTCTCCCCCCTCCCCCCACCCCCACCCCCATCCACACACACACATAATATGTATGTCATAATATAGGGCAGTGTCCGTCCACCCGTCTGTCTCCTCCATAACACCAAAACCATGAAACCTAGCGGCCCCAAACTTTGCATGCATACATCTGGACCTCCAACAGATTGCAAGGCTGAAAACTGGGTGTTTGGGTGGGTTATAACACCTTTTTAAAATTTGTCTGCTTTCAGTGGTTTCCACATGATTTGCTGCTTGAAATCGATCTGGTTTTAAAATCTATCGGCCATTTCAACCAGAAGCAATCAGATTGCTATCGCTTGGCAAGCCAGCCGTTCCTTATCACCCAGTGCTTGGCAAGTGGAGTGCTTGCTGGAGTGCTTAAGCCGCTTGGTGAGGGCTCCACAAATGAAGTGAGAAATACCTATGTACTTAATTAACTAGATGGTATTCATAGAATACTTACCCTGTGCAGTCAACTTGTTGCAAGCGAACTCTTCTGTTTTTTTTACATTTTTTTTCTTTGATCCAATATGGCTGCCAGACCACGTGAGCGATGACATCATAAATTTCTATTCTCTAATATAATTGTTGCATACATCAGGCTCAATACATTTCAAACTGATCAGACTAAGCGTTGTCCCTGTCGAATTATGACGTCATAATTATGGCACCAATGACGTCATCGTTGACAACACCTATTCCTCATATGGAGTTCTTTTCAATGAGCCATGTTTCAATTTTTCCCATAGAGCGGTTTTGGAGATATAGAGGTGCAAGGTTTTTCCAAGATGGTGCCTGTAACACATGACCTATGACGTCATGATTATCATTAAAATATTGTAAAGGAGGAGGCACTCCTATGGTGAAAATTGCGTGTCCATCAGAGCAAAAGTTGCTGAAAAAAAATAAAAATTATCGGATGGATAAGTGTTGTATTTGTCGAATTATGACGTAACGAAGGCACCGATGACATCATCGTTAACATATCTTATTCCCCATTGGGAGTAATTGACAATGAGCCAGGTCTCAATTTTTTCCATGGAGTGGTTTCAGAGATATAGAGGTGCGAAATTTTTCCAGGTTGGCGCCTGTACCACGTGACCTATGACGTCATATTAATCATTAAAATATTCTACAGGAGGAGGCCCTCCGATGGTGAAAATTTAGTGTCAATCGGACCAACCCTTGCCGAGAAAATGCATTTTTAAAATGCAGACACGTACAGCACACGCCACACGTACGAAACTGAATGCTTAACCCCCCTTTTCACTTTGCGAGCCCAGGGTAATTAGTCACAAGGCCAGGGAAGTTTGGGTGTGTTATAACTGCACATCGGATTTTTATGTGAAAAAATAAAAAATATTTTTTCACATAAAACGGCTTTTTTGCGCGCAAAAAAATTATTTTGCTATTTTCGGAGAAAAAAAGAATTTCGCCCTTTTTCGGGAAAAATAAAATAAAATGCCCTTTTTGGTCGAAAATGTCTGGCAACGCTAAAAAAAATTAGGGAATTTTTCGAAATTTTAAACTGCGATCGAAATTTGTAACTGCGATCGAAATTTTTAACTGCGATCGATCTCAAAAACAAAACGTTGCGTCCACTTGCGTGCGTTGCGTCCCCAGCGTGTACAGCAGTGAGGCGGTGTACTACAGTGAGAGAGTGTACACAAAGTGTGAACAAGTCTCCTATCAAGATGAGTGCTGCTCTTCGTGACAAGTGGCTGAAGGAATTCAACGCTGGCGGCGATGGGGCCACCTTCAAGTACGTGTCGAGTGACACGGCTTTCTGTCGAGCTTGTGAAAAGACTTTCCGGGCGAAGCAGAAGTCTGAGCTGGCCCAACATGTCTGAGGAGACCGCCACAAGAGCAACTTGGCCTTGAAGAAGAAGAGGACGGTCACCCAAGCCACCATGGAGGACTTTGGTGGTGGAAAGAGGCACAAGTGCGACGTCGTGGCTCAGGAGCTGTGCCAGGCCATGCTGGCCGCTGGCATCCCATGGTCGAAATTGGAAAACCCTGCCCTCCGGTCGTTCCTGGAGAAGCACATCACTCTCCAGATCCCCGATGAAAGCTGGATTCGAAAGCACTACCTCGACAAGTGCTACGACGAGGCCTTGGCGGGGATCCGTGCCGACCTCGGACAGCAGCCCATCTGGCTGTCCGTCGACGAGACGACCGATTCGGCAGGTCGATATGTGGCCAACATCATCGCGGGACGCTTGTCCAAGGAGGGGTACTTTCGTCCCCACCTCGTCCAGTGCATGTTTCTGGAGAAGACCAACTCCGGGGAGATCGTGCGTGCAGTCAATGACACGCCAATGACACGCCGATGGATCTTTGGCCTGATTTCAAGCCGGAGTGCCTCAAGGTCCTCGTCAGCGACGCCGCGGCCTATATGATCAAGGCCGGCCATGCCCTGAAGGAACTCTTCCCGGACTTGCTGCATGTGACTTGCATTGCCCACGCGCTCCACCGTGTCTGTGAGACAGTCCGAGAAATGTTCAAGGACGTCAACGACCTGATTGCCACGACGAAGAAGGTGTTCGTCAAAGCCCCGTCGCGTGTTGTCTTTTGGAAGGAGCAGCAGCCCAATCTTTCTCTCCCCCCGGAGCCCATTCTGACTCGTTGGGGGACGTGGATCGACGCCGCAGTGTTTTACGCCGAGCACTTCGAGGCCGTCAAGGACATTGTGGACCAGCTGAACGATGACGACGCGATGGCAATCCGGAGTGCCAAGGACCTGTTCGGAAAGGCGGACATCAAGCTCAGTTTGGTCTTCTTAAATGCCCACGTGTCGTTCATCCCGAAGATCCTTAAGCAGCTGGAGGAGGCCGGCATGGAGCTGGCCAAGGCCTTCCAGCTCCTTGATCAGGCCAAGGAGGAGCTCGAAAAGATCCGAGGCTGCCGTAAGGAGATCCTGCTCACCAAGTTCAAGGCGGTGCTGCAGCGCAATCCCGACATTGGTGTGCTGAGGACAGTGGCTTTGATCCTGGATGGAGATCAGCACGGATCTGAGGTTGGTGTGCCGGCTGGAGTCAAGCTTGCTGACATCCCCCTCTTGAGGTACTGCCCCATCGTCAGCGTCGACGTGGAAAGGTCCTTCTCCGTCTACAGAAACGTCCTCACCGACCGCCGACACCGCCTCACCAAGGAGAACATTACCAAGATAATGATTTCAAACACCTACTTTAACCGTTCCTAAAAGGGTCTTGTCAATTTCTTCTAGTCCTCTACTTATCAAACAATGCGGTTGCAATAAAGGTACCTGAACGTCATTTTTTACCTGTTTACTAGCCCAGAGTGTTTAATGTTGTGCAGGAAAAAGCTTACCATTTTTTGTTCTTTTTTTGACTGATTTCTGAAAAACTTGGTAATAATAAAAAATGAATAAGACGGGGGAAAAAAATATTTCGGGATTTTTTCACATAAAAAAAAAAAATTTCCGCTTTTCAAAACATAAAAGGCCTATTTTCTTAACATAAAAATCCGTAGTCTAGTTATAACACCCTTTTTGAATATGATTAACGAGGTGAATACTATTCAGGCTGTTTTTCCAAGCCATGGCATTACAGTAGACAGAGCTGCCTTTTTGTTTTCACGTACCCATTTTTTCATTGACTAACATTTTTGTGCGATATAGACACACGCCTCCTCCTCCTCCCTCCCCCCTCCCCCGTTTCCTCATTCCACCCTCCTCTTCCATTCTCTCCCCCCCCCCTCCTCCTCCGCCTCCTCACTGCCCCACCATACTCACACCCCCTCTTCCCCTCCACCCTCCCTCCTCATTTCTCTCTCTCCTTTCCCTCCTCGTTTCTCTCTCTCCTCTCCATCCTCCATCCTTCCTCTCCCTCCCCTCCCTCCTTTCCCCCCCTCCCTCCTTTCCCCCCCCCCTCCCTCCTTTCCCCTCCCCCTCCCTCCTTTTCCCCTCCCCCTCCCCCTTCCTCCCTTTCCCCTCCCCCTCCCCCTTCCTCCCTTTCCCCTCCCCCTCCCTCCCTTCCCCACCCTCCTCTCCTCCCTTCCCCACCCTCCTCTCCTCCCTCCCTTCCACACCCTCCTCTCCTCCCTCCCTTCCCCACCCTCCTCTCCTCCCTCCCTTCCCCACCCTCCTCTCCTCCCTCCCTTCCCCACCCTCCTCTCCTCCCTCCCTTCCCCACCCTCCTCTCCTCCCTCCCTTCCCCACCCTCCTCTCCTCCCTCCCTTCCCCACCCTCCTCTCCTCCCTCCCTTCCCCACCCTCCACTCCTCCCTGCCTTCCCCACCCTCCTCTCCTCCCTCCCCCACCCTCCTCTCCTCCCTCCCTTACCCTCCTCTCCTCCCTCCCTTCCCCACCCTCCTCTCCTCCCTCCCTTCCCCAGCCTCATTAATATTCCCGTCAGGAAGCGACTTGTTGTTACCCGGAAACGCCGGGTACTTTTGCTAGTATTCGTGCATAAATACATATTATTTTGCACAAATGTATTTGTAATGTACGTGATATTACATTTTATAAACAATTGAAATTGAAGTTGAACCAATTCAAAAAAAATACCCTTAGGACATACACACAGGAGAGACAGTTGCATACCAGAAGTTTGGTAAGATTGCACAAACGTTTGAGGGAGTAGTTCAGTGACAAGACAGACACTGTGCAGATATACATATATATACATATATATATATATATATATATATATATATATATATATATATATATATATATATATATATATATATATATATATATAATTATATATATATATATCTATATACAGTGGAACCTTGACTTACGAGTTTAATTCGTTCCGTGACCGAGCTCGTAACTCAAATTGCTCGTATCTCAAATCAAATTTCCCCATTGAAATGCATTGAAATGCTATTAATCCGTTCCAGCCCGCCAAAAACCACACCAATTTTTTTTTAAATATACAGTATATATAAAAATATCTCGCGCTTTATATTTCACCTGTATGCAGCATACAAGTTGGCAGGATGGCCTGGACTGGAGGTACGCACACTTGACTCTAAAGTCTAAACTGTCCAGCCTGGGTTTGAATCCCGACCCAGCTATAACCTGTCATGTCGGTGTTTCACAGGCAGGGTGATTCATCAATGTGTGTACCGCTAAACTGGGCGCCCCGTTTGCGTCCCATTAGTTGTTGGATGTTAAGGATCTCACCGTGTTTTCCACAAAGAGAAGGCGAGCTATCGCCGGCATTCTGAACAAGTTGTGGCCTGGCATGCTCTTCTCCTCTGCCGTTATATACGTCCTCCTCGACACCTCGCTCATGTTTTTCGACGATTGCGTGTTTTATATCCAAGCACATCATCCTCTTCTTCTTCTCAGCACTGCACTTGCCACTCACTTTCTTAGGCCCCATGGTTAAAACTAAGAAATTTTCCGAAATAACCAAAATGCGAAAAAAAAAATGCAGCGCTGTACGACAGAGATACGTACTGTACTTGCACGGCAAGATAACCACGTGACCAGAACCCACCTGGCGGCGTGAACTCGAAATAACCAAAATGCGAAAAAAAAAATGCAGCGCTATACGACAGAGATACGTACTGTACTTGCAAGGCAAGATAACCACGTGACCAGAACCCACCTGGCAGCGTGAACTCGAAATAACCAAAATGCGAAAAAAAAAATGCAGCGCTATACGACAGAGATACGTACTGTACGTGCACGGCAAGATAACCACGTGACCAGAACCCACCTGGCGGCGTGAACTCGAAATAACGAAAATGCGAAAAAAAAAATGCAGCGCTATACGACAGAGATACGTACTGTACGTGCACGGCAAGATAACCACGTGACCAGAACCCACCTGGCGGCGTGAACTCGAAATAACGAAAATGCGAAAAAAAAAATGCAGCGCTATACGACAGAGATACGTACTGTACGTGCACGGCAAGATAACCACGTGACCAGAACCCACCTGGCGGCGTGAACTCGAAATAACCAAAATGCGAAAAAAAAAATGCAGCGCTATACGACAGAGATACGTACTGTACGTGCACGGCAAGATAACCACGTGACCGGAACCCACCTGGCGGCGTAAACTCAAAATAACCGAAATGCGAAAACTAAAATGCAGCGCTATACGACAGAGATACTGTACTTGAACGGCAAGATAACCACGTGACCGGGTGGCGAAAGCTCGTAACTCGGATCTCGGCTCGCATCTCAAAGCAATAAACCGCCGGAGCGACGGCTCGTATCTCGAAAAACTCGTAAGTTGGGGCACTCGTAAGTCAAGGTTCCACTGTATATAAAGCAGTAAAGTATGTTTGTTTGTTTGTCCTCTTATAACTCGAGAACTACTCATCGCAGAGAAAAACCAAAGGCATATTCGGAATCAGTACGTCTCAGAGCAACTACAGCACACCTTAAATTATAAAAAACTTCGGGTTTTAAAATTAGCGTATTAGCGCAGAAGCGCTAGCAGAAGAGGGAGGGAATCGAAGGGAGGGAGCGCAGCGCTCCCTCTAGCGCTTCGCAGCACCAGCGCTTCTGTTAGCGTAATGGTGCACAGGTGGTTCTCACTCTTGCGCATGCTCAAATGCGCTGTTCCGATGCTTCATGTTCCTGCAAAGACTTTGGCGCATGCGCAAATGACGACACATGGGCCACTGTATGTTCGTTTAATACGTACGCGCTTTGATGGGCGGCGTATGGCGTTCATGAAATGGTCGAATGCGGAAGTGCTTGAAGCCGTTGCGAGCGACTCGCACGATCTCTTGTCATGGTCCACAAGATTATCACAGAGACGTGCAGCTTCCAGCATTACGAGATATGATCGAGACCTAACTTTTGAGACCAGTCCCAGCCTTCTAGGCCCCGTGGTTGGTTCAGACGACCCCGACAAAGGACGTGTTGGATTTTATCGCGAGCCGATTCGAGCGCCGACGTGCCGGCGAACAAAACCAGTCATATCTTTTTAACGCGTGGTTCGATTTTTACAAAATAAACTTTTTCTTGAAGGGCTGAACCGTGCGCTCACAACGATACCGAGTTTGATCCTGGGAGAGCCGTTTGGCGCCGGCAAAGGCGCCTTGTTTTCCGTGATGACCATGTCGTGCTGCATAGATTACCATAAATTATAATATATTACCGGCGGCGCGTTCCGTGACGTCACGGCTCACTTAATTGCAATTATCTCTGGGATTCCTTGGCCGAATCGTACCAACTTCTATCTATCTATAATTCCAGTAATCTCTGTCTGTCTGTACATTTGTCTGTGACCGCTGTTTCTCGACAACCACGGGTCCGATATACTTTTAACTTGCCAGGTATATTGCTGGGGACCCGAGGATGTGCCTTTTCAAGGTTTCATATTAATCGGACAATTACTTACCGAGCTATGTCCAAAAACGATTCAACCAATCAGAGAGCAGCGAACGATCGCGTGTGCCGAACGTGGCGGGCACACTCTGCCTCGGATGGCACATTTGAGAGCGTATTCATTTATTTCACGTTTGCAAACTATGTTGGCGTTAAACTATGTTTTACAACTAATAAAAACGAATTTGCGATTCATTCGCTTTCCTGCGCGTTTGTGCACGCGATGGCGATTTCTTTACCAAACTCCGGAAGCCGTTCACTTTGGACCAAACCATTGCATGTAAATAGAGGGGGGGGGGGGGGGGGTTCTGTGGTCGTTGCGAATGGACGAAACCATTTCATGTAAATAGAGGGGGGGGATTGTCACTGTACTCGCAAGCCGTTCGCCGTTCGCTTTGGCGTTGCGAATGGACCAAACCATTTCATGTAAATAGAGGGGGGGGGGTATAATTTTAGATAGATATATAGTACGGGCATATATATAGTACGGGCATGCCCTAGTCTATCTATAATTCCAGTAATCTCTGTGTGTATGTATGTTTGTTTGTCTGTGACCGCTGTTTCTCGACAACCACGGGTCCGATATACTTTAAACTTGCCAGGTATATTGCTGGGGACCCGAGGATGTGCCTTTTCAAGGTTTCATATTAATCGGACAAGTAGTTACCGAGCTATGTCCAAAAAACGATTCAACCAATCAGAGAGCAGCGAGCTATCACGTGTGCCGAACGTGCCGAACAGACTCTGCCTCGGACGACACATTTGAGAGCGTATTCATTTATTTCACGTTGGCAAACTATGTTGGCGTTAAACTATGTTTTAAAACTAATTAAAACTAATTTGCGATTCTTTCGCTTTCCTGCGCGTTTGTGCACGCTATGGCGATTTCTTTACCAAACTCCGCAAGCCGTTCGCTTTGGACCAAACCATTTCATGTAAATAGAGGGGGGGGATTGTCACCGTACTCGCAAGCCGTTCGCTTTGGACCAAACCATTTCATGTAAATAGAGGGGGGGGGGATATAATTTTAGATATATATATATAGTACGGGCATGCCCTAGTATATATAAAGCAGTAAAGTATGTTTGTTTGTCCTCTTATAACTCGAGAACTACTCATCGCAGAGAAAAACCAAAGGCATATTCGGAATCAGTACGTCTCAGAGCAACTACAGCACACCTTAAATTTAAAAAAACTTCGGGTTTTAAAATTAGCGTATTAGCGCAGAAGCGCTAGCAGAAGAGGGAGGGAATCGAAGGGAGGGAGCGCAGCGCTCCCTCTAGCGCTTCGCAGCGCCAGCGCTTCTGTTAGCGTAATTAGCGTATTTCGGAACGTTAATTTTTCAACTTCATTATTCGGAATCAGTACGTCCCAGAGAAACTTTGTAATGTTAATTTTTCAACTTCATCCGATTGACATGGGACGAACGGCATGTGACAGAGAGTGAAACATACATGCTACATTTATTTGACGACAATGAGTTCCGACTTCCGGGTTCGTGCCGCCAACCCTGTTAGGCGCCTCTTGCGGCACACAGGGAATGACCAGTGAACTGGTACTCAATTAGCCGACCTCGGAAGGATGACAGGCTGAGTCAACCCCCCTGGCGTTAATTCAGCGATCGACCGGGATTCGACTTTAACACACTCCTCCCACATACACTCCGTCTTACACTCGCGCTCCGGCGCCGTTCTCACACGCGCGCCATTCACCTTCACACAGCGCACCACGGACCTTCCACGAGCGCCCGGTTGACACCGCGATCCCAAGCGCGCGAAAAATCTTTTTGCGCCAAACACTTTCGCGCCAAACATTTTCGCGCCATACACGCTCCTACTCACCTTCGGGATTCTCTTCTCCTGCAACCACACCTGCAAACTTCCATTGGGGTTAGGCAGCACGACATTACGATGCGAACACGGACTTTTCACATATTCCATTTCTTTCTTCGATTTAATTCCTGCTTCTGCCGTCTCTTCAGCCCCAATTTCCATTATAATTTATTTTTCTTTATTAAGCTCGACGACCGCTGGCACACATAAAATAAAATTTTCTAATTCGGCGGCCGTCGGCTTTTCCACACCCCGAGTCGCGATTTCTACCCCAGTCCACTTAACTGTGCTCTGCTCTAGCTTGCTTTCCCCGCATTTCTCACACCGCGCTACCCCGTCGCGTACCAATGCGACCTTCCCGCTCGACCTGCACTCAATGTCCTCTCCCATTTCTTTTATTTGGCCACCTATTTCGTTTTCAAATTTATTTATTTCCCGGGTGGTTTTGTCCCCCATTTCCTTCAATCGGCCCCCCATTTCTTTCATTTGGCCACCCATCTTGTGTTCCAACCGCTCACTCCGGGCATCCATCTTATGCTCTGACTCTACCATATAGGCCCTCATTTGTGCCATGAAGGTGTCCATATAGGATTGCATATCCATAACCCCCACTTTCACAGTGGGTGCGGCCCTCGCCGCCATGTGCGAGGCGCCGCCATTTTCTTCCCCTGCTACCCCCACTGCTGCACCCTCCTCAATGCTCTCCTCTTCTTCCCATTCTTCCCGCGGGTCCTGGGTTATTAATTCCTCCTCCACCTCATCATTTACCCCCACCAGCATCCGACCGTCTTGGTTATCCATGGCACGAATTTAAATTTGGATTTTACTAATTAAATTTCGGCCGCTCGTAATTTTGAGTGCGTTAAGCGCACTTCAGGTCCAATCCCACACTCGTGACACCAATTGTTGCGAAACCTCAGCGCCGGCCTTTTCACCTTACCAAGGGGCGATTAGTCCCCTTGAAGCCTTGTCTTTGACTAGCCGACGGGACCCGGGACCGATGACGTCCTTCCCGGACAGCGCGAAGTAGGGTCGTAGGACTAATCACTATTACCTAATTACTCGCGCTGACCGTAAACGAGGAAATAAGCCCCGCCCGAATCACGGGTGTTGGTGGAAACGCAGAACGGTAGCGAACCCGTGACCCGAGCCGTTATCAATGACTAAACCCGATCCAAGCAGTTCATAATCGTGCCACGCTTACCCAATGGCGGAAATCACTGAAACGGTCGAATTTGGAAGAAAGGAATAACACGATTTATTTACACTTTGTACAATAAGAAGAAGAATACACAGTGCAGTCTTAACTTATCCCAAGACAAACGGGCCCGTTCACACACAGACACTCACACGGGGATTGCAGATGAACAGGTCAGCACGTCCAGGAATGGCGTCCGGGAAGCTCTTCCTCCGGTCCCCAACTCGCACCGCGAAGTAGATGAACCAGACGGCAGGAGCTCTCCACGTGTCGTTTTCGCACACGGGATTATTACAGGGCGAACGGTAGGGCTGGCTTTGGCGGTTACACTTGCGGCTGCGGCCTCGTACGTAATAAGCGAATAGTTCAATATTCGCTTCTCAATCAAGGGCTCTCGACACTGTCGTGTGCACGCCGGTCCTGTGAGTTCTCCAACCAGTGCTTGGCTTCAGTCCTCTCAATACAGTTCTCTCTCAACTCGAGCGCCTGCCTCTCCCTTCTCATAGCTCCGTATGCATGCGAGTCCACTCAATACAGCCAGTCCTGTTCAAGGGCTTTGTGCAGCGACTTATATAGCCCTGCCCAGCGAACCCTCTGGAACTTACTAGACGCTCTTACCACGCCCTATCAAGCCATGCCCTACGAGCCCTGGTTGGCTGTTGCTCTTACCGTCACTGCCTCTGACGTGCTGCTTGTCACGGCCACACCTCGACCCCCGCGCCCCTCCCTCTTCTTAGGCCTACCTCGTGGTCCCCGACTAGTTTCAAGCAAAACCAAGGGCAGCGAACGCTGCTGGCAGCCAAAGCGTAACAAACTTGAGGGATGCCAAATGGGGCGCGGGATCGAGTTTGCCCATGATGAAAATGAAGGGTGGCCGCAAAATGAAAGGACCTAAGCTCAATTCTTTACACAATGCAGATGTTACTAGGGAATGGCCTACTCTTACACATACTATGACATAACTAATTGTAAGTGGGCCTACGTGTTGCTTGTGGACTAACTATGGGGGGCAAACCTTTAACCTTTAATGATGTTATATGTACAATCTCAAAACCTCAACAATATATATATATATATATATATATATATATATATATATATATATATATATATATATATATATATATATACATATATCTATATATATATAGTGTAGTCCTTCATCGAGAAGGTTCGCGTGACGTT